>NC_132780.1:62381679-62684709 GCF_048418805.1 Vulpes vulpes
ATGGGTGTACTTTTAAGTTCCGAAAGAGCAGGGACTCTACCTCAATCAACTTGGTGGCCCTCTTTGCATCTAGCAGGAAACCAGTTACTCAGCAGATCATGGCATTTGTAAGTCAAACTAAAAACATAGAGTAAATATAAAGAGTTTTTCTGGTCGCAACCTTGTTCTATGTTTTCCAACATGGAAGACAGCTATAACTCCAAAGTAAAAGAAAGTAGAACTATCTGTGCTCAAAAGCTACAAATATAGCTAGAGCCATGGCATAAAATGAAATACTTCTGGTTCATATACTTCCACTGAGCAACACTGCATTTTATACACTTCTTTAATGGTTCAGACGTATAGTTCTTAACATCACATGGAGACTCATAACCTTCAGAATACAGCATGAATCAGCTGACTGCACAGCAAAGAGAATATAAAATACCATCAAGAATGCCCTAAACTGGAACAGTAAACTTTTAAAGTACAAACAACTCATCTGTTAGCAGCCTGGTATTTGGTTGTCTGGAAAGTAAATACATTAGAGAGATGTCTTTAAAAGGGAGTCTATTACCTGCGTAAGTCAGCGATTTTCAAGCAGGTGTGTAGGGCAGCTCCAGGCAAGAGGTGCTGTGACCCGGCCTTTTTGCACTAGATGGTACCTAAGCAAGCCACGGGTCCAAGCATGAAGAGCTTTCTAATCACCAGCCCACAAATCTGTAATCATTTCCTTAGGCTAAGCCAGATTTGTCCTCATTTACCCAGCTTGCGGGGCAAGCATTCTTAGATATAGACTACCTATAGGAGAGTATCATTAAAAACATAAATCCTAGAACAAATTATATCCTGCATTATCTCACCTTTTTGGTTTTTCAGAACCTTGCCTAAGCAGTCTGGTTTTGGCCAAGGGTGCTCCAGGTAAGCCAGTGTCCAGGCTTAACAGCCCACTGAAGAAAACAGTCCCTGCTTTGGCTTGAGGAAGGCTGTTGCTTTTCCTCTGAAACCTGGAATTGCAGTTCTGTGCAGCTCAAACTTTCCAGGGGCCACATGTGGGAATGTAACGTAGGGAGTCTCCCCATGGGACTCCTTACAGTTCCCTTCTGGTTCCCTAACTGACTCCCATCCACAGAGGGTGGGGAGAGATGGGAGAAGGAGTAGGCCACCCAGACTGGGGGTGGGGTGGGGTGGGGTGGGAGTGGTGGGCAGGTTTAGTCACCCAGGGAGCTTCTGGGTGGTTCTCCTGAGCAGCTGCAACTCCAGGAGCTCTCTGCACCTGCCGGCCAGAACCTTCCAGGTGCAGGTGCGCAGGCCGCGCCAAAGCTCCCCGGCTCCCGAAACCTGCCCCCCCACCCCCCCACCCTTGCCAACCTGGAGTGGCCACTCTTCCTTTGCCTCGCCTTGCCCTGTGTGTTGAGGGACCGATTTCAGATTATACCAGAGAAGCTCCGGAAGTTGCAATAACGTTTCCACCAACACTGCACACCCACGTGAAAACCAGAGTACAGGAGAGAAAAGGGAAGAAAAAGGTAAGCTTGAGTCAAGTTTCTTTTGGGGAAAGAGGGTGGAAAAAAAGAATCAGACTGAGAGCTTTCCAGCTTAAACACCAAAAAAAAAAAAAAGTGCAATCCCTGCACCACCCCCCAATATGCGTAAAGGAGTATCAACACGGTTCTGATAGCTCCTCTTGATTACTCTGATCTTTATCTTTCAGCAGGGAAATATAAAGTGTGAAGCTTTTTCCAAAGAGTTTTGGATACCACAATTTTACAAATTGTCCTGAGGATGGGCTTTCCCCCCTACAGAAGCTCGAGGCTTTAGGAAATAGCTAACACCTATGACTATCAAATCAAAAGGCAGGATTTCTGGGAGTTATGACAAGTAATCCAGCACACTGGGTTTATCAATTAAGCTTACTAATTAATTTACCAATTCACTTAAGTTGTTCATTAAAGGGGCATTTGAGGATCTTGCCTCTGATCATGGGGGATCCTGCAGGGGACACAAAGATAAGTAAAGCAGTAAAGTGTCGGTCCTTACCTTCAAGAGGTTAATTGTCTATTTGGGGATTTGCACTGTGGCTCTTGAGATAGTGTTTATGGCTGCAGGAAAAGAGCTTTGTTCAAAAGAAAGGGGAGCGCATGAGAGTTTGGAGGAGGGAAAGAAGGTATCTGGTTGGATTGAATGAAAAAAACACTATAAAATGGGCAGGTTTGAGAAAAGGCAAGATTTGGAGGATAGCTAGTGTTTCGTCAAAAGGAAACAGAGGCAAGGTAAGTGTAAAAGGACCGCTCGAACAATAGCACTCATCATCACCATCAGTCTGGCATCTATGGAGGCCTCACTCCACGGTACGCACTGTGCTAACTCCTTTACGTGTGTGTTCGCCTCTAATCTTCACAACCACACTTTCAGTCTATTATTGTCTCCATTTTACAAAAGAGGAAACTGAAACTCTGGTTAATTGCCCAGGACCCTGGAGCTAAAAGTAGCATCATCTGAAACTGAGAATGTTTCAGGTAACTGTTAGAATCTAGCTTGAGTGGAGCTTTTAGTGCATATCTATAAACTAAATAATAAGAAGTCTAGAAATGCAGGTCAGAATTTCCCAAGGTCCCAAATTCTAGATCAAAGACTGTTGCCGGGCAGCGGGCAGCCACAAAAAGGTTTTTGAACAGGTTTTGACATTACTTGGGTCAATGACATTGTAGAGACAGAATGGAGGGGAGGGATCTGGGGAGGACAGTAAGACCAAGAAGTCACTGGCAATTTCTCGGGTTAGAAGCAAACTCAGGGTGAAGGCCTCAATGATGAGGTGAGGTGAGAGATATGATAAACATAAGAAGGTCAACTCAACAGAATGTGTCGACTAATGGATGGAGCTCTGGAAATCTTTAGAGAAAATAGGAAGTCGACAGTGATTCTCAGATTTGGGGTTAAAGGCTGAAAGGATGGTTTCAAAAGTAGAAGTAGGTAAGAAAAGATGATTGAAGGGAAGATAATGCCTGTGAGTCCTCCTCCACCTGCTGCTCCTTCTCCTCCTGCTTCTCCTCGTCTTCCTCCTCATCAACACCATCACCATCACCATTCTCTACAAATGATGGCACTTGGTCTGTTCCAGGGAGCATTCTAAGCATTTAACACATATTAACTAATTTAACAGTAAAAGCAGCACATGAAGTACGTGCTGATAATACCCTCGTTTTGTAAATAAGAAAATGGAGACACATAAGGGCCAGTGACTTGCCCAAGGTCACATCATCCGCAAGTGAGCAGTGGAGCCAGAATTACAAGTCCAGGCATTCTGGCGTCAGGGCCCATCTTGAAATTGTCAACACCAAGTGAGGGGCAGGCATCAAAATGTTGTTTTTGTCGGACTAACTTTCTTGATTGCTGTTTCTCAACAGTGTGCATACGGGGCACCAGGACCGGTAAACAACCATGTACTTGCAGGGGGCACCTCTAGCCTGCATTTTACAAAACAGCCGTTCTGAAGCCTTTTCTCCTTTTTCCATCCCACTCTCACAAGTGCCAGGATTTTGTCCACATGCACCTTGCAGTGCTCCATTAATTTTCCAGAAGCAGCCTGCTGCTACCTGTCTCCCTGTCCGAATAATCTTCATTCTGCCCTTTATAAGGAATAGGGATCTTCTCTCCTCTACAGAAGTATCTGACCTTTCCCACTCTCATTGCTCTGATCTAATACATCTGGGCAATGAATGGCTGCCTGGTGTCCTCTTTTCTTTAACAGGGCAATTTGAAAATATTTGCATGCAGAGTGTTTGGAGAGCCCGGCTCTTGCTGTGGTGCTGGCTACAGAGGAACTGTCATCATTCTGCTCAGTTAGAGTCTCCTCCAGCATCTTGGGGTGATACAGTTATTTGATTTCCTTGTTTCTCTTCTCCTCGTTCCACCACTATGGAGTTGGACTGTGTGGTGCCATGAGCAGGGATTGGAGGGAAGGGAGGCAGTGCCCAAGGAGAGAAGGACGAGAAAACGGAGAGGCTGCTGAGTATGAAGCCAGGAAGGGACGCCTGACATCTGGTAGCCTGAGTGGCCAAGTAAGGCAGCAGCTGTCCTGGGCCTTGCCTCCTGACTCCAGGGAGTGCAAAATGAGCTAGAAAGATTGAGAGGACACAAAATCAACAGTACGCATCATTCTGGCCTGGCATAGCCATTGCACTTGCACAGGACTCCAAGCCCACCAGGCACATGGGGCTAAGCACTAACTGATGCTTTAGGATCCCCCCCCAAAATTTATTATGATAAATATTTTTAAACATACAAAATAGTCGAAAGATTGGTATATTAATCATAAGTATCGGCACTGCCTAAATTGAACCGTGTTTAATATTTTTGTTAACATTTTACCATATTTGCTTTATTGGTGTGTGTACTGAAATACCTAAGTATATATTTATATATGCGTATCTATTTGTTTTACTGAACCATTTGAAAGTACGCTGCCAACATCATGGCCCTTCATTCACAATCACTTCAGCTTACCTCTGAGAGAAATTAAAATGTTCTCCTTAAAGACCCCAATACCATCACACCTCAAAAGACGAATAAACATTGTAATGTCATCCAATATTTAGACAATATTCAAATTACCTATATCATCCCAAGTACATATTATCAAGATTTGTCTAAGTTCAGCTTTGCATGAGAGTATTATATGGCTTCGTTTTAGCTTTTTTTAAGTTTTCTTTTTGTTGTCATGTAACGTATGCATAGAAAAAAGAAAAAAAAGAAACAGCCCCCTGCCCCAAAAGAAACAAATTATATGCATCCAGCTCAGTTTTCACCAAGTGAAAACCTATGTGTAACTATCACTCAGATCAAGAAGTACAGTATTAGCAGCACCTCAGACTCCAGCCTATGCTCCCCCAACCAGTGTGCCTCTCTGAGGGTAACTACTACTCTGACATCAGGTACCATCAATAATTTTTGCCTGGTTTTGAACTTTTTTTTTTTTAAGATTTTATTTATTTAATCATGAGAGACAGAGAGAGGCAGAGACAAAGGTAGGGAGAGAAGCAGGTGGGGAGCCTGATGAGGGATTCGATCCCAGGACCCCGGGGTCATGCCCTGAGCTGAAGGCAGATGCTCCCCACTGAGCCATCCAGGTGCCCTGGTTTTGAACTTTATATAAATGGACTCATATAGTTCACACTTTATTTTGTCTGCTTATGAAATGCATCAGGACTGTGTATTTAGCAGTAATTCCAGAAAGTAATTTCTCTTTTTTTATATACTTTTACATTTTACTAATATTCTACAATTTATTTTCCCATTGTCGATTGGCCATTTGGATATTCTGTTTTCAAATTCATGCTAAGTCTAGGCACATTTTTAAATTAAGTTGCACATCATTTTCTTATTAATTTATTAGTTGTTTTATACAGAGGATGTGAGACCTTTGTTAAATATACGTATTCCAAATATATGCTCTCACAGTGGCTGGCCTTTCACTTTCTTAACTGTGTGTTTTTCTGAGGAGCTGTTTATTTTAATGAATTCCAATCTTTCCCTTTATGGGTAATGCCTTTTGTGTCCTTTTTAAGAACTCTGCCTACTCCAAAGCCATAAGTATACTCTCCTTTGTTATCTCCTATGAGCTCTACTCTTTTACCTTTTACACTTAGATTTACAATCCATCTGGATTTTATCTTTGTGTGTGACATTAGGTAAGAGTCAGATTCTCTTTTTTCCAAATGGATATTCAATTTAACCATTCCATTTATTAAACTTTCTTTTCTCTCTTCACTACTATGTCAACATTGTCATATATCCAGTAACCTTGTATTGATAGGTCTATTTCTGGACCTTCCACTATTTGATCTACTTGTTTATCCCCCAAACAATACAGTATTGCCTTAATTACTGTAACCTCATAGTAAATATTAAAGTTTGCTAGTATTAAGTCTCCCAGCTTTGTTCTTCTTCAGTGTTACCTTAACTACTTTTGGACCTCTGCATTTCCATACATAATTAAGTTGAAGCAGGGTTCAACTTCTTAACTTTGAGAAAAAATATTTCATGGGATTTTGATTGGATTTTCATTTAATCTATCAATCAATTGTAGACAAGCAGCATCTGTACAATATTGAATCTTCTAATCACAAACATGGAATTACTTTTCATTTAAGTCTGCTTTCATTTATCTCAGTGTTTTTGTATATTTGTGTATAAAGTCTTTGTGCATCTTTCATTAGATTTAATTCTAGGCTTCTGATGCTTTCTGGTATTAATGTAAATAAATTATATACTTTATTCAAATTTTTCATTGCTTATGTAGAGAAATACAATTGAATTTGTATATTTACTTTTTATCTAGAAACTTAGTTAAATTTACTTTTTCATCTAAGTTGGATTTTTTTTAAAGATTTTATTTATTTATTTATTTATTTGAGACAGGAAGAAAGAGCACAAGAAGGGGGAACAGCAGAAGGACAGGGAGAAGCAGACTCCCTATGGTCAGGGGATCTGACGCGGGGTCCATCCCAAGACCCCAAAGGTATGACCTGAGCCAAAGGTAGTAATACCTTTATCTTTTTTTAAGTTTTTACTTATCTATTTGAGAGAGAGAGAGCACAAGGGGCAGAGAAGGGGCAGAGAGAGAGAGAGAAGCAGATTCCCCTGCTGAGAGCACAAGGGGGAAGGGGCAGAGAGAGAGAGAGAGAAGCAGATTCCCCTGCTGAGTAGAAAGCCAGGGCTCAATCCCAAGACCCTAAGATCATGACCGGAGCTGAAGGGCGATACTTAACTGAGTCACCAAGATGCCCCAATAACTTTTCCTTGTTTTATTTGAACTAAACTAGCTTCTTTGGCTAAAAATGTCAGTACGATGTTAAATGAAAGAGGCAATAACATAATTTCTGCGTTAATTCAGTCTCAAGCGAATTTTCAATATTTCACCACAGTTAAGGAAATGTACCACATGTGTTTTGCAGACATCACGTGTCAGATTAAAGCAGTTCCCCTCTAGACTTAGATTCCTAAGAGTTTTATTCATAATCATAATTGGTTGTTGAATTTAATCAAATACCTTTATTGCATCTAGTGAGATGATTGTATGATTATTTTCATTATTCTATTTATGTGGGGGTTTTTTTGGTTATTTTACTGTGAAACCACTTTGCATTCCTGGAATAAATCAAATTTATCATCATGTGTTATCCTTTTATTCACATTACTGGTTCAAATTGTTAGTATTTTTTGTAGAATTTTTTTGCATCTATATTTTTGAGAGAGATTGGCCTCTATTCTGATAATATTGTTGTTCCATTTTGGTTACCAAAGTTATGCTAGCTTCATAAGACAAGTTGGAATGTGTTCCCTCATTCTGTTCTCTGAAAGAGATTTTAAAAACTGATGTTATTTCTTCTTTAAATGTTTCAACACCTTCACTGGTGAAGCCTCTGGATCCAGAGATTTTTCTTCTTTGGGAAGACGTTTATTTACTAATAGATGTAGAACTATTTATATATTTGTATCTTTTTGTGTAATTTTTGGGAAAGTATGGATTTCAATGGATTTGTCCATTTCATATGTATATCAAACATAGTAATAATATATTATTGTTTTAATGTCTTCTAACTATATTTTAAATATCTATATGAAATGTAGTTATTTATGTCTTCTCTTTCATGCCGACTTCTGGAAATTTGTACTCTTTTTACCTTGATTAATCTTACTTGGGTCTGTTAATTTTATTAGTCTTTCAAAGAACCAAATCCTGATTTTAGTGATTTGCTTTATTTTATTTCACTAATGTCTGGTTTTATTTTTATTATTTTAATCTTTCTGCTTTCTTTGGATTTAATTTCCTTTTTTCTTCTAATTTTTGTGGTGGGTACTTAGATCATTGATTTTCAGCATTTCTTTTATAATAAAGCACATATGGCTATAAATTCACTTCTTAGCACAGGTTTATTTATATCCCACAAGTCTTGAAATGCCATCTTTTCAGTTCAAAATATTTTTTTGAATCATTCAATTCAAAATATTTCTAACTGCCATTGTTACATCCTTCTTGACCCATGGGTTATTTCCACACATTTGGGGATTTTGTAAGTTATTTTTTTTATTATTGATTTCAACCTTAATTACAATGTGATCCTACACTACACTCTCAATGATTGCAATTCACTCAAATGTGTTGAGATTTATTTTGTGACACATCGTATGATCAGTTTTGGTAAACGATCCATAGACACTCGAAAATAGTATGTGTGGTTACATTGTTGAGGGCAGTGTTTCATATATGTCAATTAGTGTCAAAGAAAGAAATGTGATAATAGAAGCGAAGGTTGGAGTGATGTGATTGCTGCAATGTGCCACAGGCAAGGAACGCAGGTGGCTTCTGGAAGCAGCAAAAGGCAAGAAACAGATTCTCCCCTAGAGCCTCCAGAAAGAACACAGCCCTGCTGATGCTTTGGTTTCAGCTCCATAAGATCCATTTCAGACTTCTTGCCTCCAAAACTCTAACATAATAAATTTTTGCTATTTTAAACCATGTTTTTGGTAATTTGCTACAGCAGCAATAGCAAACTAATATATCCATGTCTTTTTGCCTTCTTTTATTTTCAGGCTTTGTGCATCCCTATGTCTAAGGTACATCTCTTCTAAATAACAGTCTTTGTTTTTTTCTTTTTCATATACATCTGACAATTTCTGTCTTTTTAAAGATTTTTATCTATTAATTGGGCAACTTAGATCCTTTTCATTTATTATAGTTACTGATGCACTTTATAACTAATTTATCACTATCATATACCCATTTGTTTTTTATTTTCCATCTGTTTTTCTTCCCTTTCTCTTATTTTTTTGCTTTTTTTTTAAATTTTTTTCAAATCTAGTATTTGTTTTACAATTCCATTTGTTGTCCTCTGTTAGGGTTTTAGATATATTTTCTTTTATCCCTAGAGATTATAATATTCATTTTGAGTTAAAAGAACCTAACATCAATTAGTACTGTTATCATTTCCTAGACCATACTGATGATTTTTCCATTTCAATCCAGCGTTTCTAGGCATTCTCATTAGGAGTACTCATCTGCTACAAGCTTTTCTTCCTTGACCAACCTTAGGATTGTGTTTTTACAACTTTTCCTGCTGTGATGATATTGCCACTGGCCCTGTTTCAGTCCTGTGCATAAACCCCACCTGGTGCCTCTCTCTCCTTTTCCTCCAAATAGCCAGTTTTCCTGGATTGGGAGAGGAACAGGCAGCAGAAATGCTGTTCTAAAAGTGATTTAAGGCCACTTTCTGCACACTAGATTTGTTATATTTCCTTGAACTTGAGGTACTCACTCTATCTTGTACACTGTGTTAAGAATGCATTTAATCGCACACTAAAAAATTAAGGTATTTGATTCCAATACTCTCTTGGGCACTTGTCCATCTCATTTTCTCTCTTACAGCAGTTAGCCACACTGAGTGAAACAAAGACAGTAATCACAAATGCATTCACAGCTAACCCTGGGTATCTAATAACCCCCAACCAGCTCCTGAATCTTTAAACCTGGGAAGAAAATTTGGGAGAGATCCCAACTTTCTCTAGAGTAGGATCATGGGCAACCATTCATGTACGGGATACTCAGCAAATAAAAACATGACTTGCAGTGCTCCAGAGTGGGTTGAAGACCATCCATTGCTAATTTTTAATTATATGATTTGGGCAGGTTGCACACACCCTGTAACCTCTGTTTCCCCTTCTATAAGGTAGTGAAAGTAATACTACTTCCCCCTTTTGTTTGCTATGAAGGTTAAATATGATAAAGCAAGCAAAATACTCAATATAGTACCTGGCACATTAGGTATACTCAATAATGGCTAGCAATTTTTATTTTAATTCTAGCTCACTGACATTCTCTACGTGACTCCAAGGGGGTCCCTGAAAGATGCAGAGGAACACTAAATCAGCAGATAGGAGAGTAACCAGTAAACTTCACTTCCTTGGCACTTTGGCCCTGGAAGTCGTTAAGAGATTACAAGGTTAATTTGTGAAATTTTCCTGATTCTGCCCCCTATCTACCGAAGGTCTAAAAACCAGGCAGTGGACTGGGTAAAAATACATCTGCTGCATTAAGATAAATATATTTGTAAATGTGTGTGTGAGCCATCTTTTGGGGGGTGTGGCTTCTGCAGATGCTTCTCTCTGTCTATAGTCACTTACAAATATTAAGTGCCTCCTATATCCTGGTCATTGGGCAACACAGCAGGAACTCCAATAAAGAGCCTATGCCAAGGGCCAATGTTCTATCTCCTCTATATATTTATGTCATTTTGCCTCTACTGAATGTCTCTGAAGTACGTACTATTGTTATTCAAATTTTACAGGTTGAGAAACCAAGACACAAAGAGGTTAAGTAATGTCTCTGAAGTTACAACAGATGAATATTCATTATTTAGTCCTTGTCCTCATGGTGCTTACAGTCTACCAGATAGAAACTTTTTTTAGTAGAACATTTGAAAACTCTGTTAAATGTTTAAGTGTAATACTGTCCAAAAGCCAGCAGCCATCCAGGTGATCAGAAACTAAGTTGATATTCTATTTTCATTTAAGCGTATAAATTCATGTAACCCCAGCCTGATGTCTCTAGCATTTCTGGTGTTCCATGATTTATACACATAAGAAATATTATCTGCTCCCTGTCTTAGTAATTTTAAGGGCCTTTTAGGGGATTGAAATGAAATTGTTAGGTATACTAATGTAACTGGTATTTAAAAAAATGTGAGATGTGCTAATTATAAGTAAAAGTAGGTTAACAGATCATTTTGTTGGAAGTGGTATTAAGAAAGCTGGAATATTGTGTATTCAGTCAGCAAGATATCTGAAGGCATAATTGAAGTTTAAGGGTGATTAAGATATACACCACAATATGTGAGAGAATATTTAACTACTATAAAAAAAAAAAACCTTAAAATCAAGTGCAATGCCTAGGAACATATGATGCAGAATGCTGCTAATGAATGTGCAATCTTGTTAAGAACATTATTTTATTAAGTATGTGTGTGGCATGATTTCCACACTGAGAATTTGATCATTGTTGATATAATGGGTGGGTCCAAGGAGACTACATCTGTCTTTGGACTTTAAAATGCCAGTACTACATTTTTAAGATGTAATATAAATATTGCTTTGAAGGAGATCATTCTTGAGAAACCACAGTCATGCATGAAGGAAGCGTTGCTAGGAGCCTGGAGCTGGCGAATATGGCTTCCTAGAGTTACAAAAGACCTTGGAGTTTCCTCAGGATTTGGGGGTAGGAGAGAACTTAAACCAATAAGTATTAATAAACAATGATCTGAGCACCTACTCCGTAGGCAAGTATGCTTCGGGCTTAGATGCTTCTTTATGACATTTTAAGCATTGTGTTTCCGGTTGTATTCTGTGTTTTCTCTCCTGCCATTGCGTCCCACCACACACACACACACACACACACACACACATGCTCACACACATGCTAAAATATAAGGAAGAGATCTTTTTTGTCATGTAGTACCTACAAGAATGTCCATGGTCTGTGCTCAATACATAATTGATGGAACGGAATGATGTAAGACACAGCCTTCACCCTTACAAGGAGGCAGCATGGCGGCAAAGACAGAGAGCACTGAAATGAGAGTGTAGAAACCTGGTTCTCACCTTTGCTTGGCCAAGACCTTCTTGGTCAGCCTCAAGCAAAGGACCTCAGTTTCCTCAGGTGCAAAGCGGTTGGGCTATCTCTAAGATCTCCTTTTTATTTCCAAATTCGGTCATTCTATGTGAGTCTCCAAATACATGAAGAGTGCTCACACTCAGGTATGAGAAAGAAAGCATCTGATCTGGGTTGCTCTGGGAGGTGGCTCTCTAACGAGATGGATTGGGCACTGCATTAGCTCCCTGTGGCTGCTGTCCCAGGTTAACGTAAGCGTGATGGCTTAAAACCACAGAAGTGTATTCTTTTCCCAGTTCTGGAGGTCAGAAATCTGAAATCAAGATGTCAGCAGGTCCACACTCCCTCCAGTGGTTCAAGGGGAGGTTTCGTTCAGCAGATCACCTACAATTAAACATCAACTAGACATCTCCTAGTTGTCCTACAGAAAGTTCATCAAATCCAATTGTATCCATATCTCCAGGAGCACACTGCGTCCCCACCCAACACCTTCCTCCTCCTCTGGCCCATGTGCTCTCAGTCTGTCTCTGGGAGCTGAGGCCCGTCTCTGAGGCCCTCAGCCAGGTGCTCAGGCAGCTTGCCCAG
This sequence comes from Vulpes vulpes, assembly GCF_048418805.1. NCBI lineage: Eukaryota > Metazoa > Chordata > Mammalia > Carnivora > Canidae > Vulpes > Vulpes vulpes. Next base: position 62,393,909 of record NC_132780.1, read on the forward strand.
GAAGATAGTGAGGGAGGAGGGGCCAGGAAAACGGATGTTGCCCTCAGGGGCTGTGGACAGGGGCCAAGGGCTGAAAGGGTGTCTCCACACACCGTGGGGTCTGTTCTGGACAGCAGGCTGACTGCAGGGAAACAGCACTTTGGGGCTGGTGTGTGGCCTGCAGAAAATGGAGGAAGTGGTGAAAAAATGCTGGTTTTTCCTTTCCCTTTTTTCTCCCCACAGCTCACCCCCCTTCTCTTCCTAATCTTGTCTCTCCCTTTCCATGTATCTCCTTTATTTCCCTTTGTCTCTCCTTTTGTTTTCTCTCTTTTTTTTTTTCTCTTCCCAGTCCAGATAATTTGGGTCTGTGGAGAAAGTTAGTATCAGTGTGATTTGAGGAAGCTAGAAGCTCTCTACACAAAGCAAGGAGATGCACACAACCCTGCTCTTTCACAGCACACGGGCCCAGGAAGGGATATACTGGACATAAAATGCATTATGTCTTTTTTTTTAAATAATAAATTTATTTTTTATTGGTGTTCAATTTGCCAACATACAGAATAACCCCCAGAATGCACTATGTCTTTAGGAGGTGAAGGATTTGCCCAGACTGAGGAAAGTGCCTCATTCTTTATCCCTCCTCAGTCCCTGAGAGGAAGGACGTAGGGCTCCCCTAGGAAGACCTGTATATTGAGTGTGACGGCAGTGGCCTTATGCGTGTACTCCTTGGGTTGTTTATTTTGTACAGGTATTTCTTTTTTTTTTAAGATTTTATTTATTTATTTGAGAGAGAGAGAGTGGGACAGAGAGAGAGAATGATCGGAGGGAAGGGCAGAGGGAGAAGCAGCAAGCTCTCCACTGAGCAGGGAACCTAACATGGGGCTCGATCCCATGACCCTGGGATCATGACCTGAGCCAAAGCAGAAGCTTAACCAACTGAGGCATCCAAGTGCCCCTATAAAGGTATTTCTTACAGAAAAAGGCAATATTAGGGTGCTCAGGATCTAGGTTCCCAGGAAAACACTATAACCTCATCCAAAACTAAAATGTCTTGTGTATTATCACAGTTCCCTTTACTAGCACGACACCGTGTAGTAAATTTTGGACACACTTACGGAATCCGCTTCATTCATTAATCCTCTCAGCTACTACATGTATATACATAAGAATCATTATTTCTACTCTAGAGATAAGGAAAATGAATCTTGGGGAGGCCAAACAATTGACCCAAGTTAACCAATTGATAAATGTTAGAAATGAGATTTTAACACCAAGTCCCATGTTCTTTTCATCACACTATATTTCTCATTTAAAACAATTGACTCTTTTTATCCCTTGCAAATCTAAAAGAAACTCCATGATCTCTATAAAATCACCATTTTTTTCCTAAATTTCAAACAATATCCTTTCTTTGTCAGATTTCCTTATTAGAGTGGGTTTCAATTTCCCACTCTGGACTCTTGCCAAGGAGATTTTTTTCAGCTCATGCTTGAGAACTTCTCTTTCCACCCTGGTTACTTGTTTTACATAGCAAATGCTCTCTCTAGGTAAATCAAGCACCGTAATAGTATTCTCTCAAGTATACGGGGCTGATAGCGGAAGCATGTGAAGAAGTGAATTATATCTGGCAGGTTCAGAGAGCTTGAGGAGCGACTACCAGGGATAAAGCAGAGGAAGGAGACTGGTCTGTATGAGGAATACATTTGCCAGGTAGGATATGATCAGATTAGGAAGGGCGCTGAACACCATGAAAATAGTTGAAACTCAATGTATCTGACATGTGGAAGCCAATAAAGGCCCTTGGTTCTACTATTTGTAGCAATAGTAAAAGCAGTGTTTCTGGAAGGTTCTCCCTGGCAGCGTGCTGCTGGATAAACTACAGCTAAAATGAGAATTGAACCAGGTGTACCAGCCAAGGATGGGTATAGAAATCCACGTGTGAACTAATGAGAGCTTAGATAGGGGTGACAGAAATGGGAATGGTGTCTCAACACTGGACTGAGTTGCCTTTCTTGTACTTCCTTAGGACACTTGTCTGTTTACATGACTTAGCTGCAATGGCAAAGTGGTTACTTAGGCCTTTAATAATAATGAAAACAACTCTGATATATGACTCTTAAAATTGCCTTCTCGAGGCCTTGCCATCCTTTTTGTTTCGTAGACTGGAGCCATTATTATCTCTTTGACACTTTCCCAAAATATATATTTAGAAAAAGCTAATACATGAAAGACAACTCAAGTTTTCATTACAAGTTGATTAACAGGTGCAGCTGTGAGGGGGTAGCTGGTATCAGAAGGCCTGGGTTTTGATCTCCTTCCTACCAATTAGAAGCTGTGTGGCTTTAGGCAAGTCATCTCACCATCTTGAGCTTCAATTTCCTCAGCTGTGAAATGAAGATGGCAATACCTATCTACAGGATTATGATCGCATTCAAATGGGGGAAAAAAGTACATGAAAGTACTTCATACACTTTATAGTGCAGTGTGAGTGCAGAATTGTAGTTTTGTGAGCGATGTTACATAAATCGAGACTGAAGCTCTCCTTCAAAATGAAACTTCATTAAAAATCTCTACAGTTATTTAATGTCTGTGGTATTGGGGTGCACCCAGCAGCAGGAAATGAGAGGAAGTGGCATGTTACCAGAGACAAGTTACAAGGAAAGAATCTGGCATAAGAAACAAGGCAACGATTCTGTTATGGAACCAGTACAATACTGAGCTGCTTGAGCTATTGGACTCAGGTTCTGGAAACTTCCCCTGTCCTGGTAAGGTTGATATGGTTTTAAATTTAAGTGCGGGAAGTTATATTTATACCTATTAAATTTCATCTCATTTCTTCTGGCCCACCGGTCCAGCCTGTCAGTATCTTTTTGAATCTCGACTCTGTCATCCAAGTAATTAGTTGTTGCTCTCAGCTCCGTGTCATCTTCAGATTTGATGAGTACGCTTTCCATGCTTTGCCACTGGTTTATTATAAGTTCGACTGAACCCTGTGGCACATCCCTAAAATCTTCCTCTAAGGCATAGCCGGCTATCAGCGAGCCCCCATTTCTTCACCTTTGTACAAAAGCATCAAAAAAGGTACTGTCAGATGTCTTGCTAAAGGCTGGAAACACTGAGACTCATAGCTCTGCCCTTGACTTTCCACTCCCCCACCTCACACACTCAACTACCTCTGCCCACATCTCACCTCCCACCTCCTTCCACCTTGAAGTTGCAGCTACACCTTCTGCCAAAGGCCACTCCTACCTCTGCCACGACAAATTCCAGCACTTCCAATCTCCTCTAAGTCTTCTAACACATCATTTTTCTTCTCTCTTTGTTTTCTACCCCCACCCCCCACCCCACCCTGGGTACCACCTCTTCCTTAGCCTAGCACAGTGGCTCTCAGAGTTTAGCAGGCATCGGAATATCCTGGAAGTCTTGTTAAATCACAGGTTTCTGGGGTCCAAGAATTTGCATTTCTACATTCCAGGTTCTTAGGTGGTGTGGTCCTTGGACCATGCAGCATCGGCACCATCTGTGAACCAGTTAGACATGCACATTCTCAGGCCCCACTCCAGACCTACTGAATCAGAAATTTGGGGGCTAGGACCAAGCAATCTGTTTTAACCAGCCCTCCAAGTGATCCACACACACACACACTAATGTCTGAGAACCACTGGTCAGCATATGGAGTAAAAATAGGGCTTTACAGCTAGGGAAATTTGAGGTTTGACCCCTGTTGTGTCCCTTCCTGTGTACTGAGGTCATATAACTAAGCCTCAGTACTTTAATCTAGAAACTAAGGTCACATCCCTAAGCCTCAGTACCTTAATCTAGAAACGGGGAATGATAATACTCACCTCTGTAGATGATAATGCAGATTAAATGAGATAATGTAGGTAAAGAACTCAGCACAATGCCTAAATATCTAATAAACGGAAGCTATATTTAGTTTATCATCATAAAAAAGTTCCTCCCTCTACCCTATGTCCCCCTCTAACCTTTATAGGCAAGCCCATAAGAATCTCCATTGCCTATTACCATTTTCTCACATCTCATCACTCTGTAGATTGCTGTAATTGGCTTCTGTCCCCACCACTCCACTGAAGTGGCCTTGCTAAGGTCATCAATGATCGAATTCCAAAAGTGATGGGCTCTGCTTGTCTCATTTTTCTAGTCTCTGTAGCCTTTCTTCTGGGACATTTCTCTTCAACTCTTTCGTTGCCCCCTTTTGGCTTCCACATACCCCCTTTCTTGATGTTCCTTTTACCTTCCTGCTGGTTCTATCTTGGTCTCTTTAACTGATCCCTCCCTGCCACTACCTGCCTTTCAAGTGACCTCTACAACTCACCTTCAATTCTTCTTACTTCAGACCACAGCTTTACTTACCACCTACCTACCTCTCCAGACAACAGCTCTCTGGACCTCCAGACACATCCAAAGGACAACTAGATGTTCCAACTTGAAGACCTCAAATTCAGCACAACCCAAAGACCATACTCATCGTGCTTTCTCAGATATCCTCCTCCTTCTAGGTTCCTTATGTTCCCAGATAGACTGTGAGTTCTTAAGGTCAGAGTTGGGCATCTGATTATCTCTGACCTCCCCTACCTGGCCTCAGAGCCAGGTGAGTGCTTAATAATGTATTCACTTATTGAATGTATGAATCAACAAAATGAATTATGTCATATTGTCAAGTAACTTTCTTTTTTTTTTTTGTCAAGTAACTTTCATAATAAGAAATTAAATACTCACAAAAGAAAAAGAAAATGAATTATTTCCAAAATCCACACTGTTGCTAGGAGTTATTACTTCTTCTAAATCTTGATTTCAAATTCACCTTTAAACTAGTCTGAAATCCACCTTTTCTACTTATTAATAATTAATAATATTTACTCATCCCAGACTTTGCATACTTCCCTTCATAAATCCTCCAAAACTACCAGTAGTTTCATAATCATAACCATAAGTACTTCAATTCTGCTAGAATGCACTTTGCCCAGAGACTCAAGCACCTTTAAGGGAGCTAAGTGTTTTCTCAGTATTGCTTCTTTATCTCGGGTTTCTGTTCCTTTTTAACTGTATTTTTTCTACTGTTTTTATTTTGAAGACCATTCTCCTTGTAGAAAAGACAGAAGTCGAAATCAAAGTTTACTGGGTAGCTAATCCTTTAGCCTTATACCACCCATCCCTACTCTATCAAACCTTTATCCTATCCTGATCATTTAGTTAGGAATATGGTTTGAAATGTCCTTTGCTATTACCTTTAACATTTTTATCATGATAAGTTTTAGATCTGCTCATTTGATTCTTCCACTTTCAGTCACTATAGGGAATTCATGTTGGGCAGTGATCCCTTCCTTCAGTCTTTTGTGTTCTGACCAAGGGAAACCAGGGTAGAGATGGAAGGGGGTAGGGAGCCAGCCTGAGAATGGGGCAGTTATCTTCTGTCCTGGGGAGATTCCAGTAACACAGGCAGCCCGAGTATCAGAAGGACACAAAAACTGACATCAGATCTCAGTAAGCAGAAAAAGCATGATCTGGGCTGGCCAGGTGTCTCCTGTTGAACCAGGGAGTCAAGTATTTCAGCTTCTTATCTGATAACGTGAACCCTTCGAATTTGTTGTTGTTTTAATTTTAGATTTGCCTTATCTTAATTCCAGATTGCTATTTAATCAGCAGTGGTTTGGAACATTTCAGCTTTTAGTTTCTCACTAAGTTAAGTATTTAATGATCTGTAAACAAACACTTGAGAAGATGCTACTTAAAGGGACTCTGATCCCTCTGTACTTTGTTCAGTGAATGAATTCACTGTTGAAGTTACCTTCCAATTTTGAAGGAAGCATTCTGCTACTAATGTCAAAAAGAAAAAAGCCAGCTGGGAACCAAGGGGGTGGGAGGGAAAGAAGCATCACTATGGAAAGTTTATGGGTTTTTTAGCCCCCACCCCAACTGAAGGTATAGTTTTTTGATGAAGGCTCTCAGGCCATCATAACTGGGAGATGGGGAGGTGTGAAGGAGGCTTAAAAAGGGAAAAAGAAAGCAGGGAGGTGAAAATATAGGATGAGGAGCACACCAGGACTTTGAGTGGCAAGAGAATCTGTGTGAGTGTAGGTTGAAATCCAAGAAATGCAAAAGAAGAAATTACAGGAATGAGAGAGAGAGATTAATTTAAACACTGAGTTAAATTCACAGGCAGAAGGAAACCACAAGGTGGAAGAAACAAAAGAACAAACAAGAAACAGAACGAAGACGAGTAGGAAAGACAACTACTAGCTATTTATTTGCACTCACTTCAGATTCCAAGAACGGGATTGATGTTCTGTGGTTCTGATGCTTGGAGCACATTCTTTTGAAATATGCACTCAGACCTCCCTATTTCTTTGGATAACTAAATTTTATCCCTCATAAGGATCATTTCTCACAGAGACTGTCATATTGGTTTTTTTTTTTCCTTTTTGTTTTTGTTTTTTGTTTTTGTTTTTGTTTTTTTGATAGCCACTTGTGCCTCTTGGACTCTTCCAGAGTCTCAGATTTGGGGATTATGCTTTTTGAAAAACCCACCTCTCCCTAGAAGTTAGGGTTCTCTCCTCCTCTGGCTAGTACATGTGTCATAACACAGTCACTTCCACCTCAGCAGTTCATCTTTCTTTATTCATCAGAACTTGGTTCAGAGCAGCAGTTCCCCTTTTCACTTCTAAGAAACGAAACTGTCAGGAGGGCAAGTCAAGTATTCTCAGATGTTGTTCTCCCAATTTATTATCATTGTCTCATTATATTTGAAAATCTGTCATGATGAGGTTTCAGCTACCATCTCCAAAAAAGTTTCCACATAATTCCTTACCTGAGATCATAGAAGTGAAAACAATCCACATCACTTCCAAGCAGCCTCTATGACCACAGAAACCATCACCATGCAGGCAGCTCCACAAGATTTCTTGGCCTCTATGACTTCCAGAACATGAGGAGATAAAAATGGGTAGATTTCTTAGGGCCATGGTCACCAGCATTAAGTCCCAGCTTGAAGCAATAAAGAAAGCAGAAGTCAAAGGGAAGAGAAAAACTGAAGGACCTAAGGTATGCAAAGATCCCAAATGTCTGGAGGGAAGCGTAAAGAGCATTAAACATGGTGTTGTGCCCAAATGCCAAACGGTTAGAGCCAACGTTTGGGTATGGAGCCAAGAGTTCATTAAAAAAAAAAGAGAGACAAGTAGAAAAATACTTGGAGCAAACCTATGGGTTTATTTTGATCCTGGCTTTGATTCAACCTGTTGTTTTACAGGTTCATGAGTGCAGCAACTCATCTGTTTAATTTTATTCTTCTGCCCTTGGGGCCTAGGATAGCCCTGGCATATAGTGAATGCTCAAGAAATTCAGAGTGAGTCAATCAAACATCAGTGTTTTCAACAATTTGAGTTTGTTTTCTTGTTTAATGGACCAGCAGGGGTGTGCACACAGTGATTAGAAGTGATTTAAAGGGCAAACACCAAAGTGGAGATTATGCTTCTGTGCCAAGTCAAGCCACTTGGCCAGGGTCTATCCTCTGTCCATGTTACATCAATTCATAATTGCAGTTTCAACATGCTAAGCAATCCCTACTAATAGAGATGAGAGAATGAACCCACATTATGTAAAAGTATGCCGATCACACGAAAAACTAAGCATTACTAAGGCTGCATGGGAATGCTAATGTCTTCTATGCCATGGGTAAGGTCAAAAAAAAAAAAGACAACCCCTTTAAAATTATAATAAAATACATTTTGAATTATCTAAAAGCTTCAAACAAACTATTACTCTTTGGAAAGGTCTTCCCTCAGCAAAATTAATCTGAAACCTTAGATGACACAATTAAATATATTTTCACCTTGGTTAAAACTGTTACTAGTGGGAATCTTTAGGAAGACATTAATGGGTTTTTTTTGGTTTGTTTTGGGGTTTTTTTTGCTTTTTTTTTTTTTTTTTTTTTTTTTTTTTGGTTTTTGTACTGCAAAAATGAATGGATTCCAAACTTATCTGAACTGTATAATAATTTAACAATTCTCCAATTCCGAGCTAAGATTTCTCTCAGAGCCGTGACCCCGTTCTCATCACTTATGTTGTAGTCTGCCCAATACATTCAAAAGATTTCTGCTTATTATAACACAGCAAGAAACTTTCACTCAATAATCTTTGTGGCAATAGAATCTCAATAACTAATTCTTTGCAATTTTGAAATGTTGTGAATCTTTGAGCCCCACTTCTGTAAGGACTCTGAGCACTTTCTGTGCTGGTTTGCCTGACTGAACTCCAACCTTCTGTGCCTCTCAGAGGAGCATGATGGGCACCATATAAACCACCAGAAGATGTGGCAAAGGGAGAGCACTCCAGGGAACATCGTTGCTGTGAATGCATGGGCTTTCCCAAGTTCCTCTCCTGATGTTCCCTCCCCTTAAGGATGATAATTTGGTGGCCATTTGCTCGTTGTTGAGAAAGCCAAGCATGAGGTAAGGCCATAGAAGGCAAATGGGGAGCAGCAACTTTGTTCAATCTTTCTCCAATTGTCACTGACACACAGAGGCTACATTGGAGTGGGTGATAAAAAAGATAAATGCAGGATATCGTGCGGAGTGTTCTACTTTATAGAGTGAAAGTAAAGAAGACTTAAGATGGGTCCTAGGTAAATGGGCAAGAAAGCTCCTTTCTCTCAGTCTCTTTCCCTTCAGATACTCACAGAATGCTCACAGATATCCATGGCCATGACTGAAAAAGGGAGAGAAGAAAAAAAATTATTTTCTCTACTGACACCCTTTACCTAGCTCTGACCCTGGGCACAATCCTTTGGGGACTGTGGCTGGTTATAAGAGTGGAGCAATTAGTTGGCTGCTGAATAAGGAACACAGAAAAGTAAGCTCTGATGCCAAGCAAATGCATAGGTTTCCCATGGAGGCAAGACATATGAGCAAGGAGGAGCAAGCATCCTCAATATGGTACGATTCTGACCAGGTCCAATGTGTGTGGGTTTTCTTGCAATTCTTGAACACCAGCTGGGTGTCCTGCAGTTCAACACAATTCTGACGCTATCGAGCTCTCTTCACTTAGGAAACTCCAACAGCTTTAGGAGCTCTGTGCCAGAAATAGGGATAAACACCAAATACATACTTATTATAAATCACAGTATCACATGGGGTCATTCTGGGATGCAAGGGAAGGTCTAAAGCATCAAGGCCAAGGCCAGACAGTAAAATGGGATCTTTAGAAGTTGAAGTCTAAAAGAATGAGAACAGATAAGACCAAGAGGGTGAGTTTAGGAGCCTCGGCCCCCAAATATCCTGGACACAGTGCTACAGGGACATGGTATGAGAACTTGTGTGTATGTTTTCTTAGGCAGAAAGTTGGAAAGGAGAAGTTAAGGGCATCATGTTTGCCAGGACATGTTAAGGATTGTATGCCCAATTCTTTACATGTTTATAAAGAGTGTGTGTGTGTGTGTGTGTGTGTGTGTGTGTGTGTGTGTGTTGAGAAGGGTGTTTCTATCTGCTCCCTAAAGGATCACCATGGCACCTAACAGTGTCCCCAGTAGCAAGTCATTCACTCAGTAATCACTGAGCCTATGGTAAGGCCCAGCATTGGTCTGGAATCAGTGCTGTTCTTTATATCAATAATCCATGCTCAGAGGATTTATTTTCTTCAGCAAGAAGAGACAAGGCAGCTAAATAAAGGCTTTTTTTCTAGAGAGTTTAAGACATTTGAAGAATGATGTAGGTTATTGTTAATGCCATGTAAGCACCCTCTAAAAACACAAAAAAAATTCTCTGTGGAGACCTGAATTACGCGTGTGAGGAATGCCTCTCAATCTGTTTAACTGATCTCAGTTTTGGGAAAGGGATAATTGTGGAAATAAAACAGGAAACATGACACAAACAAAACCATTTATAACCCATGAAAATGGACAAGCAAGAAGGGTGGTGTGCATGAGGTGTAGGAAGAGTGCATTTGTACCTAATGCTTCCAATGAATTGTTCAAGAACACTTCATCCTTGGAGTAGGATTTCCTCTAATTCTGTCAAGGTTGGTGTCTGCATGGGTTATGTGCCAAGTAATTGTCCAGTCGCAAGTTAACAGTGTCGAGAGGCTATTTTAAAGATGAATGGGAACATAAAACATATTTTGTCCTATTCTCCACTTTGAATATGTCTCTGGAACAAAACTTATGCTTGAAATGAAATGGAGAAATGTGATTTTTTATGAGTTATGTGTTGTTGTTGTTGTTTTTTCATTTCACACGACAAAACAAAAACATTTAGAGGAAGACAGCCCAATGTCATGTAAGTATTTGTATATTTGTTCTTACCATGGCACACAAGGGACATAGCGACACCCCCCCCCCTCAACTCAACGCTGGATATTATTTAAGCTCTGCCATCATACTCCAGTGCTTTCCAATAGCTGAGGATTTTTGCATTTCTTCCCGTAGGAACTGTAAACTCAAAAAGAAAGATTCTCCTGCAATAAATTGTATCCATTTTATTTTCTGAAATAGCTACTTTTTAAAAATATATGCTAAGAAAAAGTAAAAGGGGAGAGAGAAGGCCCCTATTTGTGAATCGTGCTCTTTGTTTATTCATACTATTTCCAAGACCAGGCAAATTATCATAATCTTCCCAACAGAGATACACAATTCCACCTAAGAATTACTGTTTTCCTAAACCAGTGAAAAAAGCAAAGTTTCCAATAGATGCTGAGATAAATCATGCATATGTGCTTATATGTGCACCCTAGCAATTCCTTTTGAATTTCAAGGTTATAAATAATTCCCAAGCCCAACTTTGTGTCGGTATTTTAATATGGATTATTTGTACTCCTCTGCTGGTGTCATTTCTTCTGATTTAATCATTATCCCTTATGGGCTGGCACCAGTCCATTCAGCATTCTGACGGGACCAAGCCACCATCCCACCTAAGAATATCAATTATGTTGTGAAAGCATACAATTTGATTCATGCAGAAACCACTGTATATGCATCATGGTGTTTTCATAAAGACTCTCTTATTTACTCTAAACAGTGTTATGACTTTCACTGTACGGCCACATAGTAACTGTTTAACCTTCTTAAGTCTTTTCAAGAAACCTTAAAGGAGAAAAAGGAGAGCTTGGCCTCAAAAATACATTTTCTGTTCTTATAAAAATCGGCTCCTCTCTGAATAGCTGAAATGAGGCAAAGCTTCAAAGCGGCAGCCTAGAGTGCCATAAGTACTGTTCTGTAGAGACGGCTCTCCAACCATGTCTGAGTGGGCAAAGGAAAGGAACTTTCTGCCAGCTGAATGTGTGTTTCCCAACGTCTTCCCCTCGTGCATATCTAAGAAGGATGCTGGACTAGAATCCCTAGTCGGTTTCCTACTTCAGGCTTGTTAGCAAGGGATTCCCACAGTAGAATCCGATTGCACACACACACTCCCCATCCCACTCCTTTGCTCACTCAGGATTATCAGGACTTAGCCCTAGGCCAGCTCTGCTATCTGTGCTGCCAAGACTTCTAGAGACAAAAGAAGTTCAAATGAGCCCATCATCTGATTGAAAAGGCCTCCCTTTGCCCTTATTAAATGGGATCATGGTGGGCAAGACTCATCCACGCTGATCAAGCCTTTTGATCCTATAGACCAAACCACCTTCATCCTCTTCATACTGTGAACACACCTACCAGGCACCAACACACACAGGTGAACATGCTTATGCACACACATGCAGTGTCAACAGGGGTGGCCGTCCTTTCTCCCACATGTCCACTTACCATATGACAGGGAGAGCAACAAGGGAAAAAAAAAAAAAAAACATACTTCACCTCCCAAAACCAGTCCCAGTGCTCTCTGTTTAGTGGAAATGGCACACATTTCTGCATGGGGGCTTCTCTGTAGGAGCCAGAAGCTCTGCGCTTCTCCAAACATGCTCATCTAGAAATAATGAGCACAACTGTACAGCAGAGAATACAGATAAACAATCACGGTACAGTTGAAAACTGCTTTGTGCAGCCTGATTATCCACAATGTACCACGCTCTACCAGGATCAGTGTGGCAGAGGGGAGCTGTCTCCCCTGTGCCATTCATCTAGGATCAGCTGTCCCAACTCATGTAGAAAACTTCTCATTAAAACCAGTCGGAAAGACTGATATTCCACCTGAGAAGACCAAGGACATGCCATTGGTATGCTCACCCTTGGAGGTCTTTACCTCCACAGTACAGTTTGTCCATAACCTGCTTACCATACTCCTCAGGATGAATTTTGAAGTGTGGTCAGGTTGTTTTAAACGTTTCCCCTCATTTTAATTCTTCAAAATAAATTTAAAAATTTTTGTGACTATTCCTCCAATGTTTCTATAGATATATCTATGCAGGTTTTTTAAAGGATTTTATGTATTTATTTGAGAGAGAGAGAGAGCAGGGACAGTGGCAGAGAGGGGGGAAAGAGAGACTCTCAGGGAGACTCTGCTCTGAGCACGGGGCCTGATGCAGGGTTCAATCTCACAACATTGAGATCATGACCTGAGCTAAGATCAAGAGTCGGATGTTTAACCAACTGAGCCACCCACACACTCCATAAGCACTTTTTTTTATTAAGATCAAACTGCATAGACTTTTGTTAAACTTTTCACTTAAGCATTTTATTTTTTCATAAAATATTCTTTGGCAAGAATGGTTATAATTAAATACTCTAACACAACTTTTTTTGACATTTATTAATTTAACATTAAACATTTAGATATAATTAATGGGTGAATTCACCTGTGGTAAGGATCTGATATAAACATTTAGGTGTAATTTGGGGATGAATTCATCTGTGGTATGGATCTGATAAAGCCTGCAGAAGTCCAGACCCCATTGAATACCAAGAATTGTTTTTCTGTTTTATAATCCATGTTTAAGAAATGAATTCTTCTTTTCTCACTGATTGTTTCCAAATCTTGAGAACTTATGTGTTGATCTTTATTAAGTCTAGGCATGATACTCACTGGCTAAGTGTGAAATATTATTATCTCACTTGCAAAAATAAACAATTCTTAACTCTCCACAACTACAACCAACCACGTTTGTTCTTAGATACTCCGTATCACCCTAGTGACGGTTTAATTCTATCTCTTACACTTAAAGAGGATGAGCAGAGCTGAGAATCTGCAGCATCCCGTCTCTCACCAAAGGACCTGTTACTCTCTAATCGTCTCGTGAAGACATTTGTCAAGACAAAAGTAAAACACAGTATTGGCCACATGAGCCATCATTTTAGCACAAATGAAAGATTGTTGACTGTCTTTGGCCTTTAATTCTGCAGGCCAGAAGCAGTTACAGGTTAAGCTGTACGTCCCCAAGCTGGTAATTCTTATATAAAATCTCTTTAGCACCAGCATGAGACTGTAGATCTGTAGGAAGGTCCCTATATGGTCAAATCATAATCTGAATTTTTCTTAAACATGTGCTTGAATAAAATAAAACCTCTTTAGGGTGCTTTGAAGCACATTCTTCACTAAAGAGAGAAAAATATCCGTCCTCAGTGCTGAGGACATAGTTTTATCATGAACTAACGGCAACAATAGACAATTAATTGGCTCAGCTGTCTACTGATTGTTAGAAAGAATTGGTTATGACCAATAATTCTGAAGGTAAAAATCATTATTTTTGGCAGCTATTCCCTGGCTCAATTAGTTTATATTTAATAATTCCATCTAACAAATCATTCATGTGGTTACTTAGGACCTTGGCAGTTTCACTGGGAAGCTCTGTTGCTCAGTTTCGCCAAACCAGATGTTTCTTGAACAAACTTAGAACTCTCTATGATTGTGACAGGCAATTGGCAACTCCTACTTTGAAAATGTTCCAGGATATATTATATCCACTGCATTCTATAGTATGCAGCTTTGAGACATTGACCATTCATGTGTTTTTGTTAGTGGTGCAGATACAATGGTGCAAAAAGAGGAACTTTCTATAGAAAATTATATACTCCCCCCATAGACCTTCTTTTGTGCCATTTCAGTGGAGTATTGACCGTTCACTCAGGCATGAATTTTAGTTAGATTGCAGCAGGAGCATCAACAATGAAACTGGCTGATAATGGAGGAAAATAGGGTCCAGAAAGACTTCTAGAGAACGTGACCCCTGTTATGATCCAGAAGGACAAGTGGGCTGGGGCTGGTTGGGGGAAAGGGAGGAATGGCATTCCAGGCAGGGGGACTACTGTGTGGAAATAGCACTGCAGCGTGGAGCAGCATAATTTACTCAGGAACTTCTTTGTGGCTGAACAGGAATGAGGGCCAGAGCTGGAGAGGGCACAGGAAATGGGGCAAACGCCTGGTCAGAAGAGAAGCCATGAAGGACATTCTGCATTACACTGAAAGTTTGATCTTTATTTGAAGAATAGGAGAGCTCATTCAAGGATTTTTCAAAGCAGGCACGTGACATGATATGATTTCCCTTTTAGCATGGTTACTCTGGCAACAGTGTGAAGGAGGGTGGGTAGGACTGGAGGCAGAGAGGGCAGTTTGGAAGCTATTGAAGTAATACCAGTGAGAAAGGGCACGGTAAGCTAGTGACAATGAGACCGAAGAGCAGGACAAGGATGTAAAATGATATTTGGGGAGCAAGAGTAGCAGCATAAATTGAAGGCAAAAAAAAAAAAAAGAGAGAGAGAGAGAGAGAAAGATATTGGAATTAAGAACAGTACTCAGGTTTCTGGCTTGGAAGATTATGCTGGATGTTGAATTTGAAGTGCAGATAGGACATCCAGTCCAGATAGAGCCATCTTCCAGGCATTTGGGTTATCTGAACATAGAGTTAAGGAAAGAGGTCTGGGCTGTGGGTATAGATTTGAGAATCATGAACATCTAAGTGGTAGATAAAGGCCCTTGGGTTGAAGGAGGTCGCCCAGGACAAGTGACAAGGTCATGGATAAAGAACATCGTCCCCTAGTGTTGTCAGTAACCTTAATGACAGCAGTTGCTCTGGAGTACTGTGGGGCAGGGGGCTCACAACAGTGATTTCAAGGTGAATGGCAGGTAGAGAGGTTGTCAAGCTTTTGGACTTTGGTATAAACAACCAGGGCAGAAGCATGGGAACAAATGGGTTCCTTATCAGGGATTTCAGTCATCATTAAGAAAACTAGGAATCTAGAATGAAGTCAGTAAAATAACTGTTGTGATTCTAGGCTGGATTAAAGACGTGTTATGTCTGTGACAAAGAAATTGTAATATGTACATTGTTATACTCATTTCTGGGTGTCATGCCTTAAATTCTAGCTTAATGGGGTTTTAAATTCAAGGATTCGCTCCTCTTTTTCAGCCCTGTTGCAAAGGATGAAGACAAGATGTGAGGAATTAAGCCCAAGGAGAAACCAAAGAATTAGACTAATTACTTGTTATAACAAGTATTGGGCTCTCTAGATAAATGGGAGGAAAGGGTGATGTCTCTTCCCTCTCATCCACTCTAACCTAAAAACAGCCATGTTTTACAGAGCATGCCTGACCCGACCTACTCACCCAGAAAGCAGGGAACTTGAAAATTAAAGCAAAATAAAGGCATTTTTTAGCTGCCTCTAGAAGACAAGCTCAGTCCTGCTTCAGTGTGCTCACCGCCTAGAAGCAAGAATGGGGAAGGAGGAAAAGTGGGTAGAGAAACAACAGAAGTGCTCCCACCCGTCGCCCCCCTATCCTGTTCCTCAGCCCTGCATGGAGAGGAAAGGAGGATTCCTCTCTTCTAGGGAAACATTTGGACAGAAATGAAAAGCTCCTCCCCCCCAACAGAGGATAACACATTCTGAGGAGATCATGTGGAAAATACAGTATTTAGAGCTCTGCCAGCTGAGATTTTTTGGAGCAAGAGAAATGTACCTGAAATGTGTCAAAATGAATATCCTCCGAAGGAAATAATAGCACATCTTTGCATAGCCCAAGATGGAGCATAGGGCCAACAGATGGCAACTAAAGATGGAGTGACCAACCGTCCTGGTTTGCTCAGGACTGCAGGGTCCTCCAGGGCACAATTTTCAGTTCCAACCAAGACATTGCTGGGCAAACAAGAACACTTGGTCACTTGGGATGACAGATTGCAATTCAATGAAGGGAAGACACCTTTTAACAGTCAGGACTGTCCAACGGGAGGTAATGAGTTCACTGTTTGGAGATGCTCGCTCTCGGCTCAGCATGAGGCTGACACTAACTGAAAGGGAGATGGGAATTGGTGACTTTCCAAGGCAACCCACCTCTGGAGTCTGGGACTTCATATACGCGGAAGGCCTATGTGAGATGAGGAGCTAAATTCTGTGAGCCACGGAGGAAAAGAGTTTCTTTAATTCCAAACAATGCATTATAGTCTCAGTAGTCATAGCTTTTCTTTCATGGGTTGACCGCTCACAACTTAAAGCCAACCCGGAGAACAGTGCTGGTGCCCTTTCCCCGGGCCAGCCTCAGAGCCTCAGTTAAAGGAGAATAGCCAGTGTCAGCTCATAGGGGTCACCCTAAAGGAGGGAGAGCATCCCAGTGCCCCTGCCTTTTAAAAATTGTGTTGGAATATAGAATTAACAAAGTCATAATTGGTTTGCTTTTGGCATGGATATAATAACCTTTCTCTAAGAGATTTATTTTTTCATGCGTTTCATATATATATGTGTGTGCTAGAAACATATATATATATATACAACACATATATATAAACATATATATCATACACACACACACACACACACACACACATGTTTTGCTTCTGCTAGAAACTGCAAGTACATTGCAAGTACGATGCTCTCTGAAAAGGATTCGATTTTACTTGCCATGGCAGCCTGTGTTGAATTACACAGTGGTTAGGCTGGTGAGAGGGAAGTTAGTTCATAGAAATCTCTCTCTCAGTTCCTTCTTTCTCAAAACTATGTAACAAGGGCCTGCTTTTTTTTTTTTTTTCTACAAGAGGTAGGGGAGGAAACACCAGAAAGGATATGGTCAGTGTCAACAAACTTGGATTGTTTAAATGCACTTGTAACAAGTAAGTCCCAAATCCATGAGTAACAGTGCCTGTACACCTTTAAGCCTGTGGACCTAGGGCAGCAATGACTTACAGCTGCAGGAGCCAAGGCCTCCATTTGGCTCACAGGGACTGGACTGGTCCACAGTCATCATAGGAGCTTACGGTTGGAATGACTACATGTTTCCATTTGCTCAGGACAGCCCTGGTTTGTTCATGTTATCCCAGCATAATTATTTTTTAATATTTTATTTATTTATTCATGAGAGACACACAGAGAGAGGCAGAGACATAGGCAGAGGGAGATCCTGGACTCTGGGATCATGCCCTGAGCCAAAGGTAGACGCTCAACCTCTGAGCCACCCAGGCATCCCTCCAGCAAAATTATTAATAGTATTCTGGTTTGGGTGGTAAATTAAAGGAGCCCTGGATATGGCTCCTTTATTGGGGATGCTTAAAGTAGGAGCTAAAATTGGAATAGCCAATAGCACTTGATTGCCTCCTGGGACTTGTGTTTCTAGCACACATCCATGCTGAGTCCAGATCTCAAGGAGATGGTTATACCTGTGGGTATATGGCAATATTTTTATTATCATTAAATCTTGACTCAAAGGAATTTATGACCACTTAAAGAAAACATATGATAAAATTAAAATTCAAAATGTAACTCAATAATACCTCTGTGGGCTTCATTTTGTTTTTATATTTGTTCAACAATAAAAGAAAGGAGAATAACACTGGCTGGAAGTCAGTGACTTTTTAACTGCATATTTTTTTGCACTGGTGATGCTTTCCCCTGTTGCATTGGCCCAGCCTATCCTTGTAAAACATAAAGGTTGGACTTTCCTTCTAGTTTTCATTACCAGTATGCTTTACCCGGTGACCACAATTGCTACATAGTAGCTACACAAAAAAAGTCCAGTCTGCAAATAACTTTGACAGAGACACTTAGGATTTCAGAAGACTAGAGACAAGTTCTGAGACCTATCTAGCTGGTCCCAAACAGGGAAGTGTTTCCAGACGTACAGGGCAAGTGTGGGACTGTAACATTTCCAAACTGGCTCGAAGATGCCCACCAATCGCCACCAACACAGCAACCTGTAATTAGTGTTTAGGAAGAAGGAGATTTTAAAACTGAGGATCTTATTGAAAAAGAAAAATGAGAGACTAGAAATGCGTGGCCAGAGTGGTATGGGTGTGTGGGAAGAGAAGGAGGAGGAGAAAAATGGAAAGCACAGACCCCAAATGAAGCTGGTCCCACATGGCTTCAGACCTGTTCTGGAATGAGGCGTCCCAACAGGAACTCTCGTTTTAGGGGCAAGACAGCTCCCCCAATATTAGAGAGAGTAGTCAGACAAACTTCATCCAGTTAACAAAAGCTTAGTTGTTAGAGGGAAGAGAAGATTCTAAGCACGGCATTGTGTCTATCACTCAACAAATCCTCATTGAGCATTTGTGATGTGCCAGGCACTGTTCTAGGTGAGGACATGAGATGCACAGTCAACAAATGAACAAATAAATGAACATGATCAATTCGGATAATAAATGCTATGAAGACAATAAAGCCGAGTGATGTACTGGCACCGTTATGGGGGAAGGGAGTCATCAGAGCAGGTCTCTCTAAGGAGATGCAATCTGAATAAAAACAACAGAGCCATCATGTGAGTGAGTCAACTCAAGAATGGATAGCATTCATTGGGTTTGACAGCGTGGAACTCGTTGGTGATCTTAGAAAAAGCAATTTCAGTGGAGAAGTGGAGATGGTGAGCAGCAGCATCCTGATGGGCGGGGATACGGGGGATGGGGGATGTGGGATGTGGAAGCAGAGATAAGGATTGCAGAGAGCGGTCCCCTTCAGATCTACGCTTTCTAGAAATCGCAAGGGTTTGTGCAGCTGTGGGAGGGTTCCATCGTGGAACATCACTGAGAGGGAATTAGCTATTCAGAAAATAGCATCAGGAAGAGGGAATCGGACCCGACTGGTCCCTAACAATAGAAGGGACATTTTCTCTGTATTAGTAAGAAGGGACGAAAGGAAGAAACTAATGCTGGAGTGGTTTTATGGGTCTGACAATGGGAAGTTGGAGGAGTTCCAATCTTGTTATCTCTGTTTCCTTAACAAAGTAAGAAATGAGGTCCTCTGTGAGAGTGAGGGTAAAGAAAGGGTGTACAAGATGTGAAGTAAGGGGGGCGGGGGAGTATAAAATAAAAACTTTAAAAAGAAACTTAAAAATTGAAAAAAATAAAAAATAAAAATTAAGTGGCCTGGCTATTGATCTGTCTCCAGCCACCCACAATTGCTCACATGTAGGAAGAAAGGAGGAAGATAGCTGTGCTCAACCAGTGCCTAACTTCTGCCAAGTGAGCCTGGGGGGCAGAGAGCTGAGTAAGGAGTTGAGTCTTTACAAGGACATGGTTGTGATTTCAACTGAGAAAACTAAAACGGGCGAGAAAAAAAAAAAGAAGCGAAGGCTCATTGATGAATAATAAAACTGTCGTGGCATTTATGGAGTAGGTGTCTCAGTGAGGATGCCCCAAAGGGGCACCCAGGGTGTGGTGGGATAGTAAAATACACTAGTAGTGACTGCAGAGGAAGTGAGAAACAGGATGTGTTGTGGCAGTGGGTGGCCAAGGTAATGTGAAGAATTAGATGCCAGAGATCTTATCTCTAGTGTTCTGAAATCCTAAGTATCTAGGTCAAAGTTATTTGCACACTTGACGTCTGTCATCTAGCCACTAAGATATTGTGGTCACCTGGGGAAGCATCTTAAGAGTGAACATTAGGTGTGTCTCTGTGAGAAGCCCAACCTCTAGTTTGACAGAGCAAAGTGTCACCAAATTTCCACCTCACTCTCACTGATGACCTCCTTTCTTATTTTATCAAGAAAATACAGATAACAGGATGGAAACTCTTTCAACATCCTATTGTCAGATCCATAAAACCACCCCTACATCAGTTCCTTTTTTGCCTCCCTTCCTACTGCTACAGAGGAAATGCCCTTCTTGTAAGAGACCAGCCTCTCAATGTGTTCTGGATCTGATTCCCTGCTAGGAGTTGCAACAGAGGAGACAGAGGAAATGGGAGCAAGCCCTTGCACTATGAAAAAGCCCAGGGGAACTGAAGTAGATCTGGCTTTAAAGGCTGTGACCCAAAGATATCATCATTGGATGAGGAGAGGTCAGTAGAAGTCACCAGGCCATGCCTAATGACTATGGATGTGTGTTCTGGAGTAAGACTTTGAGGATCTGAATCCCTGTTCCCCCACTTTTTCACAGAGCCCCCTCGGGCAACAAAATAACGGAAAACACCTGCACGGTTATTTACTGAGCACCTTATAAATACTGATATCTCACAGTAACCCAGTGAATTAGGCACTCTTAGATGTGCATTATACAGATGAGAACAAGTTTCTTGGCCCCTAAAAGCCTCATGATGGTAGGATAATGATAGCTTCTACCAAAATGGAATTATTAAATGGGATTATTGTGGGTTTTCAGGTAAATAATCTAGGCATGATTATTACACTCCCTGGCTCAATGGAAGTGTTCAATAAATGTTAACTGACAGGGTTAGATGAGAGGGAAAAGGTTGGCCTCTAAAGAGTAGGGTTTCATTTTCTTTTTTAAGATTTTTATTTATTCATGAGAAACACAGGGAGAGAGAGAGAGAGAGAGAGAGAGAGAGAGAGAGAGAGGCAGAGACATAGGCAGAGGGAGAAGCAGGCTCCCATGGGGAGACTGATATGGGACTTGATCCCAGGACCCCGGGATCAGGACCTGAGCCAAAGGCAGACTCTCAACCACTGACCCACCCAGGTGTCCCTAGAGTAGGGTTTTAATGAGAAGGAGTAGTGGCCTAAAAGCAACATTGAGAAGCAAAGAGGACACTGAGCCAACTTCTGGCCTTCGAGAACATGAAGCATGAAGCAAACAAACAAAGACTACATCAAAGTTAGAGAATTTCCTGTGAGTAATGTACTGTAACATACAGAATTGTTAAAGCAGTATGTTGTATACCTGAAACTAATAAAATGTATAAAATAATATAATGTTAATTTTACTTCAATTTAAAAAATACAATACAATATAATAAAAATCCTGACTCAGAGTTCCCAGCTGGGAGTTAGGCAAGGAAAGGAAGAGAAGAAAGAAAAAGCTACAAATATTGAAGAGTTTGCTATTCAAGAAAGAGGAGTTTGAAAGCATGGAGCAAGAGTGAGGGTAATGGGAAGTGTTGGGCTGAGCTGGACTAGAACCCTGCAGAGGAGGGTGGTGGGGCTAAGAGTCCAGTGGGGACTCATCTCACACACACAGACACACACACACACACACACACACACACACACACACACACTGATCTCAGGCTGACTTTAGATCTTAACCCTCCATGTAGGGGTCATAAGACCAATGCCCATAAATGTGACAGCTGCTCACAGAGGAAAAGCAACTTGGAAAAAAACAGGAAACAGGTGGCCTGTTTCCAAAGAACAGTGTATACATTGATCTGACCAAGCAAGATTTAGCCTTGATTCCAACAAATATTTTTTTGAGCATTTACTATATGCCAGAGCCTGAACTAGGTACATTCATGTATATTATCTCCTTCAATCCTTACCACCACAAATCAAACCAGATGCGTATTAAGGTTGTAAAGGCCCAATATTGAAACAGAGTGGATTCGTCAGCAAATAAACTGGAACACTTCAGAAACCTCCACCTGTTTACCACCAGGGATGTAATGATTACCTTGAAGGAGACAAGTCAGATACACTTGCCTGTATTTTTCCCCTTTGTTCATTCCTTTAGTCTACCTCAGTGGTTCTCAAAAAATTGCCGTATGGAACTATATCCTCAAAACCGCAAAACTGTACAATTCTGTGGGGATAATTTAAAGGATTTTCAAAAGTAATTCTGGTTTTGCCTTAAACACTACCTTTATAACCCAACCCCCAAGTAAGATGTGAGTCCTCTGTTGCTGAGTCTATTGATACATGGAGAGGCTTGCATTTTGAGTGATAACCCATATAACAAGGACAACAGGCAAAATGGAATTTTTTTCTAACCCCGTCTCCTATGGTCTAAGAGCTGGCTGCCCTAAAAGCCTCATTGAACATTGGGACACAGGCAGTGGTAATTTAGCAACTTTCTAACAGAGTCTTACATCAAAATAAAGAAAGGATGTCTCCCCCAAACTGGCTTAAAGAAGACAAATCTTGGGGCAGCTGAGGTGGAGCAGTGAGGATGAGGCTACTTAGGAACTGATGAGTGTGTGTGTGTGTGTGTGTGTGTGTGTGTGTGTGTGTATAGGTCAGGACTTCTAGAAACTCTTGGGAAAAGGAATTTATAAGAGGCTAGCATCCTACATCAGCAGGTAGGATAGGGTTACCGGTGGAAATTCTCAAAAGCAAGAGACACATTTGGGTGGGGGATTTTAGAAGGATTTGTGGGTTTTGTGGTGGCTACTTATATTTTTGTTGTTTACTTTTTTCACTTTTTAGATCAAATCATCATTAGGCATATCAGTCTATTCGACTATTCAGATTTACTTTGAATTATAAGAATTTTTTTAACCATTCCACAGAGATCTAATAATTTCTAAAGAACAGATGTGTGAATACATACAACTGCAACACCTAACAATACGTTTTTAGCCCTTAAAAAATTGCACAATATCAAAATTACTGGCTGATTTACTCGTGATTCCAAGTAATAGAGGCAAAAGTCAAACCCTTGTCTTAGGTTAAGTAGACAAAACATTTGAGGGACTGAATTGGTTTCTCTTTTAACCATTACATTTGACAAAGGAGAGACAATATTAAGATTAGGACATCAATGAAAACTTGCTTGTGGTTGATAAACTTAAGGAATTTCAGAAAACTAAAAATAAAAAAAGGGAACTTTCTTCCTTTGGATTTTGAAACTATGTAGTTACAAAGATTATTTTGCTCGCTTTTACATGCAATACACCCCCTCAAAATGCTTTAATAAGCAAGTATGGTTTCAAGAGTAATTATCAGAGAATCTTGCATCTTGTCTTTTAATAATATTTATACACTTGTATATTATTGGACATTATAAAACCTGAAGTGTGTGTGCTAGTAGACACAGTCTAAATTTTTAAAGCACATTCTTTTTTTTTTTAAGCACATTCTGATTCTAAAATTCTATTCTTAGGAAAATCTATTGTCAAAACCTTTCAGAAGGAAAACTGGAAATCATCATCACAATAGATTCTATCTCCTAGATAACAAAATTGAGTGGCTCTCTCAAATCTCAATATAAGCTAGAACAAGATCTGAGTTCTTTATTTGGCTCTAACAAAACAGCTAATTTTCTTTCCATCTTCATTTATTCTTTTTCCATTTATTGAGCACCAACTCTATCACTTACTGTGTTTCCAGCCACTGAGATATCAGAGATAAAGGTCCCTGACCTCCAGGAGCTTGAAGAGGAAAATAATTTCAATATAAATGAAAAAGTGCTATGAGCTAAGCACAGGATTTAAAATAGCTCACAAGAGAGGCAACTGCACTGCTGGAAATTTTCTCTGAGGAGCCCATGTCCCGTCTGGGTTCTGAAAGATACATGCATGTCAAAGGAACAGGAAAGATGTACCAAACAGCAGTAAAAGGATTCACAAAGATCCAAAGAGGTGGAAGGACACTTGGCCCTTTCACAAACAGGAAGTTGAACATGATTTGAGTGAAGGTTGCAAGAAATAAATGGCAGAGTGTTTTAAGAGGTGAATTCAGAGTCAGGAGCCAAATAAAGGAACCTCTTTACTTTCCTAATAAGTCAGGATTTTTTTTTCTACAGGTATTAAAGAGCTATTGAAGATGTTAATGTGTGGGGTGCCTGGGTGGCTCAGTGGCATCTGCTCAGTGGCTTGGGTCATGATCTTGGGGTTCACTGGGATTGAGCTCCATATGGGCTCTTTGCTCAGCAGGGAGCCTCCTCTCTCTCCCTGTGAGCCTCTCTTCCCTCTCACTTGTGCATGTGTGCGCTCTCTCTCTCTCTCAAATAAATAACATATTTAAAAAGATGTTAAAGTGAGAATGACATGACCTGATTTGTATATTGGAAAAATGACTATGTTTTAAGATAAAGAATGGATTTTTATGACATCAGGACTGGATTTAGAAAGAGTAGTAAGGTGACTGTCTCTACCTAAGGAGGAAAATGGTGAAAATTCATCCAGTGAGCAGAAAAGGGGATGAATTCAGAAGATTCTAAAAGCATAAAATTGACAAGACTCTGCCACTAATAAGCCACGACACAAAAGGAGAAGGTAAAACCTAGGCTGTGTCCCAGTTTATCTTGGGTCACTAGATATCTGCTGGTCCATTAAACAGGAGAGCACACAGATGGGAACCAAATTCAGAGGAGACTCCATTTTTGACCAAGTTAGATTTGAGGTGCCTGTGACACAGTCAAGGGCAAAAGTCCAGAAGAGAAATCGAGGATGTGATGTGGGTTTGAGATTCATCAGCATGCAGGTCACAGCTGAAGGCAGCAAAGTCGAGAAGGCTTTTCATAGAACGTGTGTAGATTAAGAAGCAAACAGGTCTGTGCATAGACTACTAGGGAGTACCAGTGTTTAGAGGACAGATAAAGAAAGAAAGATGCCAGAAAGATATCCTGAAAACCATGAACGTTTAGTAGAATGGAAAACAAGATGAGAATGTTTCATAGACAAAATGGACAATAATGCTGAACATGAAGGAGCAGTGAAGTAAGAAAAAGACAGAAATGTCTTAAATTTAGCAGTGAGGACCCTGATGACTTAGAAAGTGAATTGCAATGAATTCAGCTGCAAAAAAAAAAAAAAAAAAGAAGAAGAAATTTCTTGAGAAAATTTCAGCTATACATTAATTTGAAAAATAAGCTAGTAGATAGAGGAAATAGAGGATTTGGAGGAGAGGGTGGGGTGAATGTTTTTCCTTTGTTTGGTTTGATACTGAGACTTCAGTGTCTTTTCAGGCTGAGGAGGAGAAAAGGGAGAAACTCGGTGTACAAGATATTTGAGTGCACATAGAGGAATGGGACTGAGGGAA
The DNA here is from genome assembly GCF_048418805.1 of Vulpes vulpes. Lineage (NCBI taxonomy): Eukaryota > Metazoa > Chordata > Mammalia > Carnivora > Canidae > Vulpes > Vulpes vulpes. The sequence goes on from NC_132780.1 coordinate 62,418,901, forward strand.
CAAATGGAGATTAAATTTCTGGAAAAATTTTAAAAGCAATTCCTCTAAAATGGAGGGAGTAAGTTATGTCCTGGTCTAGACAGAGCTATCTTAGTAGAAGGGGGTGAAGAAAGAAATTAAGAAGTTGAGGAAGTTGCCCCCACTAGACTCTCTGTGACTCAGGAAATAAGAAAATCACTTGCTGGGAGCAATGGGGAAGCCATGGGATCTGGCCCAGGGAAGAATGTTAAAGACCTGAAATAGCTGAAAAATACTATGGATGTGCAAATAGCAATGTGTGAAAAACAATAATTTCACATACACACACACACAAAATTGTCAAAAGGAAAGAGTTAAAAACTATTCTTCTGCATATTTTCGTTCCCTAACTCTTGTACCTGAATTTCATTTGAGTCCTTATTTCCTGCCAGTAAGTGGCACTGGCACTATTAGGATACTCTATACAACCAGCTATAGTCTTTCTTTGAGGCAAATTGCACCACTATTGGAGCAAACATAAAAAAAATAGTTTACATTTACTGTAAATTCCATTCTTCTCCAAGACAGTGGAATTCCCTTCTAATACTACTTGGTGGTGGGAGACGGCCCTAAGTCTATGGTAATAGGAAAACTGTATATTCAGTTTTTGCAGGAAGGAAATACAGTGTAACTGCAATATACCTAAATCCTTAACAAAGAGCTATATTATAATATTCTTGCACTTGTAATTTTTTTCTCTTATCCTGTCATTCTGTTTTAATTCTACTTTAATTGCATTTTGATTATCTGAAAGGGAAGAATAAAATAAAATAAATGACACAGTGATTTAGACACAGCAGTAGTTTAGCTTGGATTGCAGATGGATGATACATAACTGAGGTCATTGAAATATGCTACATGAGTGAGATTTTAAGGGAAAAAAAAACCTGTATTTCATATGTGGTTAATAGTTGAATTCTTATGGAGTCACATTCCTAAGCCAAAAGTAATGATCTAGATCTGAGCAAAACTTTTGGTGGAAGTCTCCCAATAATTCATTGGGAATGTAAATGCAATGAACTGTAAATTAATATCACCTACGAAGATTGAGCTGGGCATTTCTCAAAGTAATAAACTGGCTCAATACATTTTTTTAAAAAATCTGTTTCATTCCTATAAAAGACAAATGGCCACTGAAAATGACAAAAGAACAGTCAATCAGAGTAATACTGGTGCAAAATAATATAGCTGTGCCATGTAAGCTTGCCGTTAGATAGACTAATTTGGTGTTACCCCTCCAAAGCACTTCTGTAATTGGACTATATCAACTTGAATTCAAACCATTTTCATTTGAAAACAGGCAAGGATTAGTCATTAGCAAATATTTTTAAACATTTAACCCACTGCCTCTTTCTAGTCTTTGTAAGAACTGTACTAGGTTGGGGAACAGAAAGCCTACACAAACAATCCCCTAACGATATTGCAGTGTCTGGTAATAGAAAATGAATTTGTCCTTATAAAATGGGCGATCCATTGGTGAACTTTACCTATTAAATACTAATGCACAGTGTAAGTAAAATAGCTAATTTCAACTAACATTCCCTTTTAATGCCCTAATTTTTATTATTTATAAATGTAAGATACTTTTTTTAAGTGTCAAAACAATTATTTGAAAAATTTTAAAACAGAAATGAGAGGAGAATGGGGAGTTTTGTTGTGAGTTTTCTCAATCTTTACACTCAGGAAAATTAAATAGCTGTGCTTTTGGCATATTATATAACACTAATTGTGAAGTGTTTAGCAAACGGGCTATCGTTTAGGTTTATAAAGCTGTCAAAAAGGTAATACCGTTTAAACGTTCAGCCCAGCAGCAGTGCTTGAAACATTGGGTAAACATCCAGAAAACAGGTGACCAAACTCTACACTCTAACCCATGTAGTATCAAGACATACAACAGAGGGAAAGCTAACTGGCCCAGAGAAAGACAAATAACTGTTTAAGTTTTGGATTGAAATTCTTTAAGGCCAGGGTCAAACTTTATTGCCTGCTCTAACTAATTGCACTAATCAGCCATCATATAGTTTTTATTTTAAAAAATTTTTTAATTTAATTGTGGTTTAAAAAAACAATATTAAAAATTTAACATTTTAATCATTTTTAAGTGTCCAGTTCAGCAGTGTTAAGAGTATTCACACTATTGTACAACAGATCGCTAGAACTTTTTCTTCTTGCAGACTGAAACTCTACCCACTGACGACCTCTTTCACACACCCCTCCTCCCTCCCAGCCCCTGGCAACCACCACTCTACTCCATTTCTATGACTAGATATCACATGTACATAGGAACCACATATTATCTGTCTTTTTGTGACAGGATCATTTCACTTAGCATGATGTCCTTCATGTTCACCCATTTTATATCATGTAACACAACTTCCTTCTTCTTTAAGACTGAATCATATTTGATTTAATGCATATATCACATTTCCTTTATCTTCCATCCCTTGATAGACATTTGGGTTACTTCTACCTCTTGGCTATGGTAAATAATACTGCGATGAACCTGAGTACACAAATCTCTCTCCCAGATGGTGCTAGTGTTTACCTTTTATTTTAACCAAATAACTATAAACTGCATAAAATCTGCTTAATAGAACTTTATATTTATTCTTTAATCACCAGGAATCAGGCAGACGTTTTACAGAAAAAAGGGCCCAAAGTTATAAATAACCACATCCATAAGCCATTAAACTGGGCCATAACGTCAAAAACAAAAAGTACATCTCAGATATTTGTGTAGTTTTGTTTGTTTGTAGCTCTTAGGCTTGTGTCCAGTTGTTTGATGCACTTTGTCAATCAGGATAATTAGTACGGTTCAATTTGTTTCTCTGGCCTGTGTCCTGGCAAAGCATCTGCCTGAATGCCATTCTGGGAGAGGTTTGAATGAGGCTTGCATTTAGGAAGAGGCTCTTTGCGAACAGCAGGACTGAGAGGCTGCCCACCACCCTGAACGTGAAAGCAAATCAATCAGGAGGGAAACACAGAAACATGCGAAGCTCCCAAAAAAGTCATTCATCACATTTGTCTTTGGGGTCTGATTTACAGGGTTATGACTTATTTTCTCAATCCTCTTTAAAGAATTTACTGATCAAAAGACAGTATAAAGTTCAGGTTTAGGGACGCCTGGGTGGCTCAGCAGTTGAGCATCTGCCTTCACGGCTCAGGACATGATCCTGGAGTCCCAGGGTGAGTTCCACATCGGGCTCCCCGCAGGGAGCCTGCTTCTCCCTCCTCTGCCTATGTCTCTGTCTCTCTCTGTATCTCTCATGAATAAATAAATAAAATCTTAAAAAAATAAAATAAAATAAAAAATAAAGTTCAGGTTTAAAAGAATCTATTCCTAAAAAGAATGACCTCCATCCTAAAACATTTTCATTTTAAGTCTAACCTCATACAATGAGAGAAAATCAACAATGGTAAAGTGCCTCAATTAACAGTCTTGGTAATCAACTTCCAAAAATTATTATTCATATGTTTGAATCAAAGATGAAAGCCATCTATCATAAATCTAAATATTAATCAAAATGGATTCAGGAAAATGTAACTTCAAAAGTCATCAAATGTTTGTCCAAAAACACATGGCTTTTTTTTTCCCTCTAAGTTTTCTCCATGAAACTCTCTTATTTTCATAAGAAGGAAAAAACGTAATAAATGTTACTTTTATATACACAGGGAGTCAGTGAAAACTGTCTATTGACTCAGCAAGTGTCTAGGAATATGGATTAGAAAAATACTTCGTAGTCACAGTTTGAGCTTGCTTTGGCTGGAAAGAATGAAATTTCAAGCCTAGACCTCAAACAGCACTGCAATCAGATGAGTCAGGGGCTTTCTGGTGTCAGGTAGACTTTTCGTCACTAGAGCACTGGCTAAAAATGTGTTCTGTGTACTGTAATGAAAAGCTGTCTCTTTCCAATAGCTCTATGGTGAATTAGCCTAGATTAAATATTTAATGCTACAATCTTAGCACAACAAACACTAATTATCTTCATGTTTGCAGTCCCAAAAAGATCCGCAAAAAGACAACAGTCCTATCACCCTCAATCCAGGGCCTGGACTTCGAGCCAGTTTATCATGTGTTGGTCAAGTTGTCTGGCAGGCTGAAGCTGTTTCCTGTTTTAGAATTAGTCTGGAATAAAAACTAAATATATATGCCTGCAAGACTGTCAACTAGCACTTCTCAAAAACTTACAAGTCATGGATAAGGACTCCACCTTTCCTCATTTGTCAGGGTGGTGAGGGGATTGGAAGAAATTTTTGAAACCATTATCAGGGCAATATTACTCCCTGTAGTGGGTCTAATTAGTTAACAAATAGGGGATGCATTGCTCTGACTTAATGGGAGATGAATAAAAATAAACATAAATAATGCTAGATTGAACAAAGAACGTGAGAATCCTTAAATCCACAATTTAGGCTTATTTCCAAATAATTAACTTGGCAATAAGACAAAACTGACTAATATATTTTACATAAAATATTTTTAATTATGAATGCTTCTTTTTTCCCCCCCTATTGAAATAAAAGCCAAGAATTCTGTTTTAAATCTTTCAACAAGCAAAGCTGCCCAAGAACCTGATACCTTGACCCTCTCCCAGTGGTTCTCTGGCTTTGCAAACTTTGTGAAAGTATTAATTGGATATTTTTTTAAATGCTGATTCAGAGGTCTTAGTCCTAGTGGGCCTCATACAGTAGGAATCTGATTTACATGCATATACCAGGTAATTCTGAGGCAAACAGTCTAGGGAGGAGATCCAGGTACATAATTTGTGGAGCCCAGGGCAGAATGAAAATATGAGCCCCTTGTTCAAAAATAATTAGAAATTTCAAGATGGCAACAGCAGAGGGTTAAACCCAGAGCTAAGCCCTTCTAAAGATGTAGAAGGGCCCATGTAACTACATGGGCTGCATCCCCATGAAGCTGGCCCTCCCTGTAGGGGGGTTTACAAACACTGTCCCAGGTGAAGTCTAAACCTAATGTCTCCAGAGCCCTTAGAAACTGGAACAGAAACTACTCCCACTGCACCAAAACCAGGCCTTACTCAGAAGAGACAGGCCAAAATGGCTTTTCTTTCTCAAAAATCTTTGAGAAATGATAGCTTAGGACCTTCTAGAATGGAAAGATACCTTTTAAAATCCAGTGTGGGGGGAAATTCAAGAAAGAGCCAAATGTCATAGCCCCGTTAGGGACCACATCTGTTTATTTTCATTATTCTCTTTAATAGCTCTTCTCTAATTCTATCTCATCAATGAGACCATTATGCAGTATAAACAGACACAGAGGATTTCTGGGAAGCTTCTCTCCAGCTGTACACAGCCCTGGCCATGAGCCTCAGCATGGTTTCTATCCTCTGGGGTCCATGTGGAAAGGGGGAGAAAGCAGAAAGTTACTATGGACCAGGATGCCCACGTTTCCTGAAGAACTGTCTGTCCAGAGGCCTTCTGCCTAGAGGCGGTTCCTCCCCACCCAAAGCCCAGGCACAGGGTAACGGCTCCTCTCTTTATGGGAAGAGGAGAGTCCATGTGCATTGCTGGATGCAGGTCACAGTAAAACACCACAGAAGAGTCTGAGCTAAAATGGTAGTGGCTGGCAACCGAATCAAGGAGGCCTCAGACTTGCTTTCTGAGCTCAAGAGGCCAAAGAGAACGTGCATACTTAGGTTACATAGCTCAGCACAAAACCAGCCTGAGAGAAACCAAGACCACACAGGGCTTGCAACACACAGCCCAGGAGCTCAGAACAGGAAGTAGCAGCAATGACAGCAGACAGTTTATTTGAGGGATGGTAGCAAGTCATCATACTAAACCAATCAATAGGGGGAAGGGTCCACAGGAAAAGTAAAATTCTATGTCAACGGTGCAAAGCTTGTGAGGACCAAAGGAGAACAAAGAGGGCCTGTCTAGTACTCAGAATTGGCCTTCAGTCCTAGGACAAGGAAGGTGGAGGGGAATGGAGGGAGAGAGGGAGGGAGGGGAGAGGGAGGGAGATAGATGATAGATATAGATAGATAGATAGATGATAGATAGATAGATAGATAGATAGATAGATAGATAGATAGATATAGATAGATAGATGATAGAAAAAAATCTGCCTATCTTGAGGAGAAAATAATAATTAAATTAGACCTTCTCTGTTATATATATTGTACTGAGTTCTCAAATAGTTTCTTTTGTTTTCTGATGTCCTGAGTTTAAAAGAAAGAAAACCTCAAGCATTATAAATGAATATATTACACCAAAATGGACCTCAAAGGCTATATCATGCTCTTGGTTCTGAATTGGGGAATTAAATTTTCCAGGTCACGCACTGTACATAATCCCTACTACACTGTTAATTAAGTCAAACCAGGTGTGGTCTGATTGAGCATTTCCAGATTATTTTGTTCTATACATTGTGTCAAAAGAAAACACTCCAATTGGGTTTTATCAAAGCAAGTCTTTTAAATATGGACATCAAAAAAAGTACATGGTTGAAAGAGCCTGCGTGTGATACAAGTTAATTAGATGAAAAGAGAGGAAGTGGCAGATGGAAGAGAGGAGAGAACAAAGCATTAGAGTTATACTAGATTGTGGACAGAAAAAAAGAATTGCAATAGAAAAAAAAATCTCGTGTTTTTCTACTTGAACATAAACTTCAAAAACCCCACCTCACTGCTCTTCAGGAGAAGGAAGAATTTCATTAGAAGGAGGCACTTGGGGTTTTTTTCAAAAGATCACCATCAAGCCACTTAATTTTTCTGAATTTCTGTCTCACCAATAAAATGGGAATAACTTTTTGGAATTGTTAAGATTAAATTAAATAATACGCGCAGTCAGTTCTTTAGAGTTTTAGGGGAAAAGCCTATTTGGTTGCTTCATCCTTGACAGCTTATGGCGTGAGGCCTCCTGGCCAGAGAAGCAGCTGAACTTCTCAAAAGCCAGAGCCCCTGCTCCCTCACTTAGCACCCACCTCTAGTTGTGACCTCTCCCAGCTTCTCTGTCTCGGCCTCCACAGCATTTTTCCCTCTGATCTGTGACTTTCTATCTTCTCCTATTAGCCTCTATGCTCCAGGGCTCCTGCTTTCTCTTGTCTGGGTACACATGTGCTCTAAACTACTTCCACCTACCCTTCTAACCTACATCCAAGCTCTGTCCAGAGAGAGCTAGCTAGTGCGTGGGTCAGAAAGCATCCAGAAAGAGCATTCTTGCTGGACAGGGTTCTCTTGGCCAGGCTCACTCAAGGCCACTGACGTGTGCATGGATGGTGCCTGCAGATCACTCCTTTGTCCAATCAGCTGCTGGGAAATTCATGAGACATCACCTGTAATAACTTTCCTTGGAAGGAGCAATCATTGGCCAGGCACTCAGAGCACCCAGTCCTGCCCCACAGGATGGGTACCCTCAGCCCAGTAAGGAGCAGTGGGTGTGGATGCTGGGCTGGGCCCAAACCACTAAGTGAAGGCGTACTGAGGGAATCAGACACTCTGCTCTCTCCATTTTCAAATAGCACAAACCAGAGCTTGATAAATACCAATCTTGATGAATATCAGGAGGCGAAGCACAGTGGCGCGGGTGGGCTCCGGGGGACAGGAGAGCGTGAACAAGAGTGAACAAGTGACGAAGGAGGAGGAAAGAGAAGTGTGTGTGAGCAGGGATGAGAAAGTCAAAGAAGAAAAACACCGCAGAAAATGTGAGCAAAGAAATGAAGTGGGGGCACGTGGGGGGCTCAGCGGTTGAGCCTTTGGCTCAGGTCATGATCCTGGGGTCCCCGGGATCGAGTCCCACATTGGGCTCCCTGCAGGGAGCCTGCTTCTCCCTCTGCCTGTCTCTGCCTCTCTCTCTGTGTCTCTCATGAATAAATACATAAAATCTAAAAAAGAAAAGAAATGAAATGAAGGGATAGACCCAGAGAAAAGTGGAGAGGAGAACAGTCTGAGAGGAAGGGATGTGAAATAAGAATGCTTGACTCTAACATCCCAGAACACAGCTCACAGCATAAGGCCAGCCGCCTAGACATCACACGTGCTCCCTTTTCCCTTTTTTTTTTTAGAGGAGTTTTTTTTTTTTTTAATTTTTATTTACTTATGATAGTCACACAGAGAGAGAGAGACAGGCAGAGAACAGGCAGAGAGAGAAGCAGCCTCCATGCACCGGGAGCCCGACGTGGGATTCGATCCCGGGTCTCCAGGATCGTGCCCTGGGCCAAAGTCAGGCACCAAACCGTGGCGCCACCCAGGGATCCCGATGCTCCCTTTTCCATTATTATTTTTCCATTATTCCCGACCAGCCTCAGTGTCACATGGAGGTATAGACCGAAGGCGAGAGTCCCAGGCGGCTTCTCTCTCCCAGGTGCTTCTCACCTCCTGCCACTTGAAATGCTGCTGCTCTTCTCAGCTGAATCTATTTCTCTGACGTTACAAACATCTCATCAAAAAAAAAAAAAAAAAAAACTCATCAGCTGTGTGTTAATTAAAGGAAAACAATTTCTTGCCTCTTCGCTATGCTCGGGAATCAAGGACATAAGGACACGGCTAACAGGGTAGACAGAGATAAAAAACCAAAGGCTACTTCTCGGGCGCTGAGTAGCTCAGTCTTTTGAGCACCTGCCTTAGGCTCTGGTCATGATCCCAGGGTCCTGGGATCCAGCCCCTCACCCGGCTCCCTGCCCAGCACGGAGGCTGTTTCTCCCTCTGCCTGCTGCCCACCCTGCTTGTACCTTCTCTTTCTCTCTGTCAAATAAATAAATAAAATCTAAGAAAAAAAAAAGTCTACTTCTCTCTCCTACATTCCTTCCTTCTCACCTTCCTACTCCCACCTCAGTTCCCCCTAAATTTAGGGATTAGCAGAGCAAATAGGTGCATATACCAACTCCCTTGAGGGCAGACATAGGGATTACAGCTGCAAGAGAGCTGGGGTATCTTCACGCCACGTCCTTCAAGGACGGTTTCTGTACAGTGTCCCATTTGAGAGGTCAACCTACCCAACTTCCAAAGACAAATGAAAAGTAATTAAAACCTTTACTTTAGTCTTTCAAAGATGCCTAAGAGTCATTACATTTATAATATCCAGCAAAACTTCAAATGAACCCTCTCTCTCCTTCTCCCAAGGCTTCACGTAGCATGAAAAGTGCTTCTCTTCACCCTTAACTCCCAAATTCCCCGAAATAATACCCCAAAAAAAACTAGTCCCTGTTGATCTATTCTTTCTCCTTTCTTTCCCAGTCCCAATCTTTTTTTATCCTGAAGAAATTTTCTGCTGTGTCCATTTTTAAATCAAGCAAATCTAGGTCACGTCTGTGTGTGACCTAGGACAATTACCCGTTGCCCCAATTCTGCACAAAGCCCCCAGGGTGACCTAGCCAAGGCCACATGGCAGAAAGGAAGGGAAGGAATTAGAGGGTTTTCAGATATCAGTTATATTCTCCATCGTGGCCACCATACTTTTCCATTTCTAATCCCTGACCTTACAACTTTAGATGGCTTAGAGCATGGAAAAGACTTTTGTTCTATCCCTTCAAGTGGTATAGGCTCAGAGAGCAAAGGTCACCACTACAAGTCAGCTCAAAAGAAAAATCTTCCTCAAAACCTGGTTTGGGAAGCATAGGTTTTATTTCCACTCCAGCTTCAGATTTATGCAGCCCAACAAAAATTATGGCTCAGGCTTTGTGTTTTGTTTATGTGTTTAAGAAATCTCACTGTGCAAGTAGTTTATTTGAGAAACTGTCGTCTTTCTAGTGCATTTGTCCTCTCTACAGAGGAAAAGTAGCAAACCTTGTCTCTCTGGTGTCTTTTACAAGAACAAATAAGTCAAGAAAATGTAACTGCTAGTCAGGTCTTTAGCAAGCTTACCAAACAACCAGCTGGCTCAACTAAAAATTTTGCCCAATTTTCAGAGAAGATCTACTAGATAAAGCAAAGCAAATGGGTTTAGTAAATACGCTGTAAATGATGATAAAAAACATTTCACGTTATTTTTTTATTTGAAAATGTAAATCTATGCCTAAAACTTTAAACTTAAATTCACTGTGCTTACATTCATCAATCCACAATCTTCATTTTTTACTTTTCTTTTTTATCATCTTCATTTTCCAATAAAATAGGAAATTCCAGGGATCCCTGGGTGGCGCAGCGGTTTGGCGCCTGCCTTTAGCCCAGGGCGCGATCCTGGAGACCCGGGATCGAATCCCACGTCGGGCTCCGGGTGCATGGAGCCTGCTTCTCCCTCTGCCTGTGTCTCTGCCTCTCTCTCTATCTCTCTGTGCCTATCATAAATAAATAAAAATTAAAAAAAAAAAAAAAGAAAATAGGAAATTCCAAAATTTTCCCTCTATCCTGTAGACCAAGTTTACTACTAATGAAAAACAAATCCATTATTATAAGAGAAATAAGAATGTAGAGTAAAATAAACATGTTTAAGTTAGTGAAAATCTACAGAGCTTTCCATATCCACTCTTCTCTTTAGACAGGACAAGAAGTAAGCTCTCTACAGGCGTGTATGCAGGACCTTCTCCTCCTCCAGTTCATCAAATTATATTTTGTTGTCAGAACTCACAGGATTCACAGATTCCCAGGACAGGAGGACAGGAGGTATCATTCCATTCTCATCTTGTCCTGTGTACTAAGTACTGAAGAGACAGCAGTTCGAGGCTTCCTGGACTCTCAGATTGTAGTTCCCTATCACAGATGCACCACTTGCAGAAGCCAAGGTTGGTAGGGGGTCCCAGCAACCTTAAAATGTGCATCTAAGCCAAGGCTTTCCCACTGGTGCAGATGCCAACAACTGCCCCACTGTTGGGCAGCCACATCCACATCCTAAACTGGCCTCTGACCCGAGCATGCAGCAGGTCAGATCTGCCTGCCAGGTTGTGTGATTTTAAGGATGATGTTGCCATCATGCTTGCAACAGAGAAAGTGATTTTTTTTTTATTGCTGATGATAATAAATCAGGATGATCTGAAATTCTTTTTGATAGCTTGTTTTACCTTTTAAAAAGGAAAAAAAATTATAGTTTATTTTTAAAGTTTATCATTATAAATACAGCATACTCTTTTTTTAAGTTGAAATAGAAGGCGGAAAAAAAATCCATATTGTTAACAAATAATGATAAAGCGTGAGGAAATCTTTGTGATCCAAATTAGGTTAATCGACTAAAACAGGAAATAAAGTCACTGATGCTGCTTTTGCTTCCTTCATTTCACATTCAAATGGACAGAAATCAGATAGAAAGTCACCCTTCAAGGACAACTGGTAACATTTTGGTATAATTCTAGCCTTCTCTGCTGTATGTTTTTAAAATCGGAGTAGCAATATGCCGAGCAAACAGTATTGCACCTCTACCATTTCTCTAGAAGTCCCTAGATAATGGTCTCCAATCACATCTCTCCACCATTCCTCCTCAATTATGTGACTACGGTGTTCCTCATTCCTTACTGTTCTTGATAGTTTTGCCATATGGTAATTATCAGTAGACAATATTGCTCAATTTTGCCTCAATTTTGAAATCTATTTCATGAACTCATATTCCATGTATTCTTTTGTGGCTTGTTTTCCCAATCCTTTCTTTCTGAGATTCACCCATGTTGGGACATGTTATTCTAATTCATTCTCACTGCTGCTGGATAGCATTCCATCACCCAAGTAATGCCCAGTCTATATTATTCATTCTAGCATTGATGGAGTTGAGGTGGGCTGGTTTTTGCTACTGTGAACAATGCTGCTATGAATATCCTTATACATGTCCTCTTTTGTCACATATTCTTTTTTACTTTTTCCTTTATTTTTATTTTTTTACAACTTTTAAAAATGTTGCAGACTGCACAAAACTGACCTCAGGGTAGATTTAGCACATGGACCTAGTGCACCAGCTCCAGCTGTACTGGCCATGGGTACCCAGCTTTTCTATATCCTCTTGAGTCAATTTGATAGGTGACATTTTTCTAGAAATGTGTTCATCTTTTTAAATTTTCAATATAGTAGGATGTTCATAATGTCCTCATCATGTTAATTCCTGGGGCCCTGAAGTTATGTCCCCCTTTTTATTTCTAATATTATTTATTTGCCTTTTTCCCATTTTTTTTTCTGATCATACTTGCCATAAGTTTATCAATTTGATTAGGCTAACAAATATCCAATTTTCATCTTTGTTGATCCTTTCTTAGGAATGTTTGTTTGATACTCCACTAATTTCTTTTTTTGTTTTAAGATTTTATTATTTATTTGACAGAGAGAGAACAAGGACACGAGCAGGGTGAGAGGCAGAGGGAGAAGCAGACTCCTCACTGAGTAGAGAGCTCAAGGCAGGGCTCCATCCCAGAACTCTGGGATCATGACCTGAGCGGAAGGCAGACACTTAAGCAACTGAGCCACCCAGTGCCCTGGGACTTCATGATTTCTATTATTTTCATTATACATTTCCTTCTTTCTTGGGGTTTACTTAGTTCTTTTGCTAACTTCATCTTGATATAAATGCATAACTCAGTAGCTTTTAGCCTTTCTAATAAAAGTCCTTAAGGCTATGTATTTTCCTCCAGTAATGCTGTAGCCACTCCCATAAGTTTTTATAGACAGTGCTTTTGTTATTATTCAATTCTACATATTTTCTGATTTTCTTTATGATTTCTCCTTTAGTATATGAGTTATTTAGAAATAGGTTTCTTAGTTTCCTATCTAAAGGATTTTTTATTTGTCAGTAAGCTTTTTCTTAGCATTCTCTAAATTAATTATACTGTGGTCAAATAATATGGTCTACAAAATGCCAATTGTTAAAAATTTTTGACACTTACTTTGGGGCCCAGTATGTAGTCAATTTTTTAAATATTTCATGTGTGTTTAAAAAATTGATGATTTAGTTGTGAGACACCTTGATCACTTGATTATAATTCCATTATTCAACTCTTCTGTATCTTACTCTTTTTTTGCTATATTTGTCAGTCACTGAAACAGGTATATTAAAATCTCTTTTATTTTTATGCTTTTTTGACTTAAAAATCTACTTTCTCTGTTAAAAATAATAAAGCTATACTAGGTTTCTTTTGATTTGGTTTTGCCTAAAGTATGTTTCTCTTCTTTAACTTTTTTAAAATATTTTTTTAATTTATTTATGTTGAGAGAAAGAGAGAGAGCACATGAGCAGAGGGGAGGGGCAGAGGGAGAGAAAGAAGCTGACTCCCAGCTGAGCAGGGAGCCAGCCCTCTGAACTCTATCCCAGGACCTAGGATCATGACCTGATCTGAAAGCAGATGCCTGACAGACTGAGCCTCCCAGGCACCCTTTCTTTTTTTACTTTTGAGCTTTTCTTTTTATTATTATCATGCTTTTAGTATGTCTCTTGTAAGCAGCCTATATCTCAATTTTACTTTGTTTTCTTCATAATCCAGACTAATAATCTTTGACTTCTTAATGGGAGTATTTATCTAAGGATACTTGAATTTCCTTCTACCCCCAAATTTTAAGATTTATCCTATCTTTTCTGTTTTCCTTTTTTGTCTTACCTTAGATTGCATAATGTTTTATCATACTATTAATTTGAAAATTATGTATACATTCTATGATAATTACTCTAGAAATTTTAATATGCATAGTTAGCTTAGCTACATTTAAAGTTAATCTTTTCTTTCCATTAAAACAATACAAGAGTCATAGTGTACTTCAATTCCATTTAATCCCCTCCTAATTTATATGCTATTACTATCTAGCATTTTATTTCTATTTTTAAATTTTTACTTAAATTTTTAGTTTTTTTAATACAATCAAATATGGTTTTAGAGGCTTAGATTTACTCTCTTATTCACCATTTTCTCTGCTTTTATTTTTTTTCTTGCATCTCAAATCTTCTATTTGTTTTCTGACCGAAATAAAATGTTTCAGGTATCCTTTAGTTAAGCTATGTTGGATGCAAACTTTTTCAGTTTGTATTGTCCCCAAATGTCCCTATTATAGGACCCCCACCCAGAGGCAGCCCTTCATTGCCCCTGCTTAAGGGAGATGCTTTTGTGTTTAACGTCACATCATGGATAGGTCCTGAACATTTTTTCCTGGTTTCACAGCCACAGTTCAAGATTACTACCCCAAAATGCAGATTAAAGTCCAAGTTCACCAGATTATACAAACACCCTGGCTTCAATTCTTTGCCCACTTTCCTGGGTTCCTGATCTTATTTTCCTTAAATTCTAGTTCATGGATTTTTTTAAGATTTAAAAATATATAGGTACTCCAGTATTTTTTGGAATGTCAGTCAAGTTATTGAGCGCTAAGTTTTCATTCACTCACATAATATGAATTAAAGAACATTTTCCCATGTTATTTCACAGCCTTTGTAAATATAGTTTACAACGAATTTATGTTACACAGAACAAAAGTACTGTAGTTTACATATCATTCTTCTACTGTTGGGCTTTGGTTTCCATTTTTTATGACCATAAATAATACAAAATGGGAATCTCTCATAAAGCAATGAGAGATGAAAAACAATGAACAAGATAAAAAGATATGAACATTTTTAAAGACTTTAAAAAAATTTTTTATTGGAGTTCAATTTGCCAACATTTAGCATAACACCCAGTGCTCATCCCGCCAAGTGCCCCCTCATTGCCCAACACCCAGTCACCCCATCCCCCGCCCACCTCCCCTTCCACTATCCCTTGTTCATTTCCCAGAGTTAGGAGTCTCTCATGTTTTGTCACTCTCACTGATATTTTCACTCATTTTCTCTCCTTTTCCTTTATTCCCTTCCACTAATTTTTATATTCCCCAAATGAATGAGACCATATAATGTTTGTCCTTCTCCAATTGACTTATTTCACTCAGCATAATACCCTCCAGGTCTATCCACGATGAAGCAAATGGTGGGTATTTGTCATTTCTAATGGCTGAGGAATATTCCATTGTATACATAGACCACAGCTTCTTTATCCATTCATCTTTCGATGGACACCGAGGCTCCTTCCACAGTTTGGCTATTGTGGACATCGCTGCTATAAACATCGAGCACCTCCAGGTTATTAAAAAAGTTTTCAGTGAGTCTGGTTGAATTCTCCATACCTTCCAGAACTGAATTTCACCAGTAATTCTAGGGTTTGATATATCTACAAGAATTTTATGTTAAGCTCACTTCCACTGAAGATAAAGAGAAATATAAGCAAATAGAATCCTTTCTGAAGAGTTAACAATGGGAAATTATATGCATAGCATCTTTGTTATCTGGATATAAAAGGTGGGATTATGGAAATCTCCCCTTCATCTTCTCTTCTAGAATAAAGAACCTGAATTCTTTCAAACCTTTTTTGACAGAACCAATTTTTCTTCCTTCCTGCCACCTTAGTGATTCTTCTACCTCTGTCCTTTCTCCCCATCTTTGTGATAACATGGCCGAAATTGGAGACTGGACGCAGTAAGAGTCTTAGTAGGTCTATATGAGGCTCTCTTTGAAACCCTTTTCATGCAGGCAGGTCCAGAGTCCCCCTAGATTTTAAAAGGCAATACCCACCCCTTCATACATCACTTATACTCCTGAATGTACCCCCTGTCCTTCTTCCAGGAGCTGCTTTTGGGGCCCCTTCTCCTCCCTGGCCCCTCCATCATTTTTCTTTCTTGCCAATTCTTCATCTATAATATTTTGCTTCAATTCTGTTCTCAATTTATTTCTGGTCCTGTCTTCCTTCTCTTCCACTAGGCCCTTATCATCACTCATTGAACATTGGGGTGCAGGTGTCCTGGCGTTTCACTGCGTCTGTACCTTTGGGGTCAATCCCCAGCAGTGCAATTGCTGGGTCATAGGGCAGATCTATTTTTAACTCTTTGAGGGAACTCCACGCTGTTTTCCAGAGTGGCTGCACCAGTTTACATTCCCACCAACAGTGTAAGAGGGTTCCCCTTTCTCCACATCCTCTCCAACATTTGTGGTTTCCTGCCTTGTTAATTTTCCCCATTCTCACTGGTGTGAGGTGGGATCTCACTGTGGTTTTGATTTGTATTTCCCTGATGGCAAGTGATGCGGAGCATTTCCTCATGTGCTTGTTGGCCATGTCTATGTCTTCCTCTGTGAGATTTCTGTTCATGTCTTTTGCCCATTTCATGATTGGATTGTTTGTTTCTTTGCTGTTGAGTTTCATAAGTTCTTTATAGATCTTGGAAACTAGCCCTTTATCTGATACGTCATTTGCAAATATCTTCTCCCATTCTGTAGGTTGTCTTTTAGTTTTGTTGACTGTTTCTTTTGCTGTGCAGAAGTTTTTGATTTTGATGAAGTCCCAACAATTCATTTTTGCTTTTGCTTCTCTTGCCTTCATGGATGTATCTTGCAAGAAGTTGCTGTGGCCAAGTTCAAAAAGGGTGTTGCCTGTGTTCTCCTCTAGGATTTTGATGGAATCTTGTCTCACATTTAGATCTTTCATCCATTTTCAGTTTATCTTTGTGTATGGTGTAAGAGAATGGTCCAGTTTCATTCTTTTGCATGTGGCTGTCCAATTTTCCCAGCACCATTTATTGAAGAGATTGTCCTTTTACCAGTGGATAGTCTTTCCGGCTTTGTTGAGTATTAGTTGACTATAAAGTTGAGGGTCCACTTCTGGATTCTCTATTCTGTTCCATTGACCTATGTGTCTATTTTTGTGCCAGTACCACACTGTCTTGATTATCACGGCTTTGTAGTACAACCTGAAATCTGGCATTGTGATGCCCCCAGCTATGGGTTTCTTTTTTAATATTCCCCTGGCTATTCGGGGTCTTTTCTGATTCCACACAAATCTTAAGATGATTTGTTCCAACTCTCTGAAGAAAGTCCATGGTATTTTGATAGGGATTGCATTATATGTGTAAATTGCCCTGGGTAACATTGACATTTTCACAATATTAATTCTTCCAATCCATGAGCATGGAATATTTTTCCATCTCTTTGTGTCTTCCTCGATTTCTTTCAGAAGTGTTCTGTAGTTTTTAGGGTATAGATCCTTTACCTCTTTGGTTAGGTTTATTCCTAGGTATCTTATGCTTTTGGGTGCAATTGTAAATGGGATTGACTCCTTAATTTCTCTTTCTTCAGTCTCATTGTTAGTGTTTAGAAATGCCACTGACTTCTGGGCATTGATTTTGTATCCTGCCACACTGCCAAATTGCTGTATGAGTTCTAGCAATCTTGGGGTGGAGGCTTTTGGGTTCTCTACGTACAGTATCATGTCATCTGCAAAGAGGGAGAGTTTGACTTCTTTGCCAATTTGAATGCCTTTTATTTCTTTTTGTTGTCTGATTGCTGAGGCTAGGACTTCCAGTACTATGTTGAATAGCAGTGGTGAGAGTGGACATCCCTGTCTTGTTCCTGATCTTAGAGGAAAGGCTCCAAGTGTTTCCCCATTGAGAATGATATTTGCTGTGAGTTTTTCATAGATGACTTTTAAGATGCCCTCTATCCTTACACTCTGAAGAGTTTTGATCAGGAATGGGTGCTGTATTTTGTCAAATGCTTTCTCTGCATCTATTGAGAGGATCATATGGTTCTTCGTTTTTCTCTTGCTGATATGATCAATCACATTGATTGCTTTACAAGCGTTGAACCAGCCTTGCATCCAGGTCATGGTGAATACTCTTCTTAAAGTACTGTTGGATCCTACTGGCTAGTATCTTGTTGAGAATTTTTGCATCTGTGTTCATCATGGGTATTGGTCTATAATTCTCCTTTTTGGTGGGGTCTTTGTCTGGTTTTAGAATTAAGGTGATGCTGGCCTCATAGAATGAGTTTGGAAGTACTCCATCTCTTTCTGTCTTTCCAAACAGCTTTAGGAGAATAGGTATGGTTTCTTCTTTAAACGTTTGATAGAATTCCCCAGGGAAGCCATCTAGCCCTGGACTTTTGTGTCTTGGGAAGTTTTTGATGACTGCTTCAATTTCCTCCCTGGTTATTGGCCTGTTCAAAGATTTTGATATGTATTACTTGATGCACTGGCTTTTCTTTGATTATTCAAAAATTGAACATTTTTCCATATGTTTCATTTCTTTTTTTTCTTTATGGATTTATCTATTAATGCCTCCTTTTTTTTCAAGGTATGAGTAGAAACTCCTTTTCAACATTATTATTTCTTGTAAAAAGATTGAATAAGAGCAAGCTGAATTCAAATGATTTGTGTGAAGCTGTTTGTTAAAGTTCAATTTCTATATTCATCCTACCACTTTACTCCTAAGCACAATGCAATGTGGGTGGCAGCATTGTCCTGAAGTATTTGTCACAGCTCTATGAATGGATGGGTGAGATTATCACCTTGTTTTTCATGGTTAGCTAAAACTGAAGGCTATGCATACAACAATTAAAAAAAAAAAAAAACAAAGGAACTGAATGTGCAGATGCCTCTATTTTTAGACATCCTATTTATCTTGTGTTAATTCTTCTGTTCATATCTATATTAATCAATAAAATTATAATATTGGAAGAAACCTGGATTACATTTTGTGGTCATGTATATATATAAATACATTGTTGTGTATGTATATATTTAAAACTATTAGAATTAATCAGTACCTGTCCTCCTAAATCTGTGCATTTCTAACATTACAACCAGCCTCTTGAAGTTGCAGTCACATACGATTAGCATCGGACGGTGCCTGGCTCACTTTGGGAGCCAAGCTAAAGATCAGTTCACTCCAGAAAACAGACCTTGGCCTCCTCTCAAGAGCTAGGGCCAGAAGAGACCATTGCAGGCAAAGAGGACATGTCTGGTAATCAGAATGCCTTAGTTGGTCCCCAGTCTGAGCAGAAAGAACCTTAAAGAAGAGTTAATATCTGAATACAAAAGAAGAAAATGAAATGAAATGACTAAACCTAGTCACATACCTAGAACAGAATCGAGGTTTTCTGAGTGCTAGTCTAGGGACCTGCTCCACACCACTTGCTACCTTCTTAACCTTCTGTGAGCTATAAGATCTATAATATGCAGAGGTTTATAAATTGAAATCTGTCCCCTTATTTGGGATAGAGTAAGAATTATAAATTTACAAACCAACTACAATAAAGAGAAGTTGAAGAAATGACTTAAACCCGCTCAGTCTCAAATCACTTTTATTAAAACCCTCCTTGTAGGGGCACCTGGGTGGCTCAGAAGGTTTAGAGTCTACCTTCATCTCAGGGTCCTGAGATCAAGCCCCATGTCAAGTTCCCCGCTCAGCGGGGAGTCAGCTTCTCCTTCTCTTTCTCTTAAATAAATAGATAAAATCTTTAAAAAAAAATAAACAACAACAACCGCAAATCCTCCTAGTAGTTAGTGACTTTCAAAATGTCTTTGAACATAATATTATCCCTAGTGGATCCACAAATTATATTAAAAATCATAAAAGTTTGAGTACCTGGGTGGCTCAGTCAGTCAAGCATCTGACTTAGGCTCAGGTTATAATCTTAGGGTCTTGGGATTTGGGCCCCAAGTCTGGCTCCATGCTCAGAGGAGAATCTGCTTCTTCTTCTCCCTCTGCTCCTCCCCACCTTCATGCTTTCTCTCTCTCTGTGCCTCTCTCTCTCTCTCAAATTAATAAATAAGATCTTTAAAAAAAAAAAAAGAACATAAAAGTTAGAGGCACCTGTGTGGCTCAGTTGGTTAAGTATCTGACTCTTGATTTTCTATCAGGTCATGATCTCAGGGTTGTGAGATCGAGTCCTGCCTAGGGCTCCATGCTGGGTGTGGCGCCTGCTTAAGATTCTCTATCTCCCCCTCGGTCTGCCCGTACCCCCACCTCTCTCTCTTTCTCAAAAAAAAAGATAAAAGTTGTACATATTTGTGAATTGATAAATAAGCATATATAAAAGGAAAATGATAGCTCTGTTCTACTAAAGACATTATGCTAATTTAAAATAACACCAGCCTAATAAACTAGTTAAATAGTTTCAAAATCAGACCTTGAGACAGCACCTTTAAAGATCTCTAAAAATTAATTTCTATATATATACTTCACAGGCTTCACAGTCATAATTTTAAAAATTTTAAAATAGTGCACTGTATTAGAAATGCAAAAGTATATTTATTAAAGTATAATATTTGATCAGAAAATTGTACTACAATTCATGTTAAATGGTTTAAAACAATAATTGATAAGTAATAATTCATGCAGATTTACCTGAAAATCCATAGGTACCATGACAGAAAAATTATCAAATGTTTCTTTTAATTTTATAATTTATTGTTCTTATGGAAGTAATGGTCACTCATTATAACCAGTGAAATGATGAAAAAAATAGACTTTTTCATTTCCATCAACAGTAATGTATGCTGACTGCTGGCGTCTTTCCACATTCTTCTCCCTGAATATAAATATATAAACTAACTTATACATAGGGGTTTGTTGTTTGTTTTTACAGAAAATGGGATTCTATTATATTACCCTTGAATTTTCTTCTTTTGCAACATTACAGTATGTATATTCTTACAGGTCTATAACTTATAGTCCTAATTAATTCTTTTTAAGAATTGTGTGATAGTACATGGAATAAATGTATTGTAATTTATTCAGCTGACCTATTAGATTATTTCAAACCAAAATCGAAAAGTAAAATAATCTTCAAAAGGAGAAATGCATGCAACAAAACAGACATGGATAGATGTAAAAGGAAGTAATAGCTCATGTTTTAACACTTCAGTGCAAAAATTATTAAATATGTAACTCTGCTACTATATAATACTCAGGTAGAACAACTTATTTTACCCCCAAACAAACCAAAAGTACATTTATCACAGCTTTATTTAATTATATTTTTAATCACTATATTGAAGTATGATTAACATATAATAAACTGCACTAATTAAAATGAAGTTTGATAAGTTTTAACATGCACTAAAGACATCACCACAATAAAGATAATGAACAAAAACCATTTCTCCCAGAAGTTTCCTCATCCCTTTTGTAATTCCTTCATCTCTCCAGATTTATCCCTAAGTAATTCATTTTTTTGATGCTATTATCAATGGCATTGTTTAATGTCAATTTCTGATTGTTCATTCCTGATATATAGAAATACATTGATTTGTACACCAATCTTGTATTCTACAATCCTGCTAAGCTCACTTATTACTCTCAGTATCTTTTTTGTAGACTTTATAGAATTTTTTTGTACAAGATGATCATATTATCTATGAATAAAGACAGTTATTCTTCTTCGTTTCCAATCTAGATACTCTTGTCTTTCTTGCCTTATTGTCTGATTAGAACTCTAGGAGAATGTTGAATAAAAATGATTGGTAAGCACAATTCCTTGAGCTGTTAGGGGAAGGCAAGCAGTATTTCATCATTATGTATGATGTTAGCTAAGTGTTTTATGGATGCCCTTTATCACTTTGAGGACATCCCTTTTCTTTCCCAGTTTGCTGAGATCTTTTTATCAGGAATGGATGTTGAATTTTGTGAATTGCTTTTCTGCATCAATTAGGATAACTATATAGTTTTTTCCTTTTTAGTCTGTGTTTGTGTCCCCCAAAATTTATATGTCAGAGCCCTACCTCCCCCAATGTGACTGCAGTTGGAGTTAGAGCCTGTAAGGAGGTGATAGAGGTTAAAAGAGCTCTTAAGAGTGGAGCCCTAATCTGATAGGACTGGTCCCCTTGTAAGAAAAGGAAGACATACAAGACCTCTCTTTTTTTGCCACATAAGGACACGGAGAAAGTGGCCATCTTCAAGCTGGAAGCAAAATTGGCTGGCAGCATGATCTTGAACTTCCTAACCTCTGGAACTGTGAGAAATAAATTTCTGTTGTGTAAGCCACCCAATCTATGGTATTTTGTTACAGAAGTACAAGATGACTAAAACATTGTGTTAATATATTGAATTTCCTTCTTTAATTTTTAAATGTTAAGGTTGCCTTAAACCTTGCTCTCCTGGGATAAATATCACTTGGCCATGATGCATTGTCATTTTTATATACTATATGATCAATTGGCTAAATTTTTCCTAAGAATATTTTCATCTCTGTTCATGATGGATATTAATCTATAATTTTCTTGCCTGCAACACTTTTGCCTGCTTTTGGTTCAGAATATTAGCCTCATAGAATAAGATAGGAACTATTCCTTTCCCTCTGATTTTCTAAAACAATCTGTGTAGAATTTATATTATGCCTTCCTTAAATGTATAATTCATCAGTAAAGACATCTGGGCGAGGAATTTTCCTTATGGTAAGTTTTAAATTGCAAGTCCATTTTTATATCAAATTTAGGGGTATTGAGGTTATCTATTTTTTCTTGAGTGAATTTTGGTAGTTTGTATTTTTTGAGGAATTTACACATTTCATCTAAATGGTCAACTGTATTGTTAAAAGTTCTATCTGTAAAATCTGTAGTGATATCAATTCTCACATTCCTGGGGTTTATATTTTCTATCATTACCTTGGCCAATCTAGCTGGAGGTTTATCAATTTTACTGATCTCAAAAATTAGCTTGTAATACCATTGATTTTCTCTACTGACTCTATTTTCTAATTCATTGATTGCCTCTCTAATCTTTTTTTTTTAATTAATTTTTATTGGTGTTCAATTTACCAACATACAGAAAAACACCCAGTGCTCATCCCGTCAAGTGTCCACCTCAGTGCCCGTCACCCATTCCCCTCCAACACCCGCCCTCCTCCCCTTCCACCACCCCTAGCTCACTTCCCCGAGTTAGGAGTCTTTATGTTCTGTCTCCCTTCCTGATATTTCCCAACATTTCTTTTCCCTTCCTTTATATTCCCTTTCACCATTATTCATATTCCCCAAATGAATGAGAACATACACTGTTTGTCCTTCTCCAATTGACTTATTTCACTCAGCATAATACCCTCCAGTTCCATCCATGTTGAAGCAAATGGTGGGTATTTGTCGTTTCTAATTGCTGAGTAATATTCCATTGTATACATAGACCACATCTTCTTTATCCATTCATCTTTCGATGGACACCGAGGCTCCTTCCACAGTTTGGCTATTGTGGCCATTGCTGATAGAAACATTGGGGTGCAGGTGTCCCGACGTTTCATTGCATCTGAATCTTTGGGGTAAATCCCCAACAGTGCAATTGCTGGGTCATAGGGCAGATCTATTTTTAACTCTTTGAGGAACCTCCACACAGTTTTCCAGAGTGGCTGCACCAGTTCACATTCCCACCAACAGTGTAAGAGGGTTCCCTTTTCTCCGCATCCTCTCCAACATTTGTTGTTTCCTGCCTTGTTAATTTTCCCCAATCTCACTGGTGTGAGGTGGTATCTCATTGTGGTTTTGATTTGTATTTCCCTGATGGCAAGTGATGCGGAGCATTTTCTCATGTGCTTGTTGGCCATGTCCATGTCTTCCTCTGTGAGATTTCTCTTCATGTCTTTTGCCCATTTCATGATTGGATTGTTTGTTTCTTTGGTGTTGAGTTTAATAAGTTCTTTATAGATTTTGGAAACTAGCCCTTTATCTGATATGTCATTTGCAAATATCTTCTCCCATTCTGTAGGTTGTCTTTTAGTTTTGTTGACTGTATCCTTTGCTGTGCAAAAGCTGCTTATCTTGATGAAGTCCCAATAGTTCATTTTTGCTTTTGTTTCTTTTGCCTTTGTGGATGTATCTTGCAAGAAGTTACTGTGGCCAAGTTCAAAAAGGGTGTTGCCTGTGTTCTCCTCTAGGATTTTGATGGAATCTTGTCTCACATTTAGATCTCTCATCCATTTTGAGTTTATCTTTGTGTATGGTGAAAGAGAGTGGTCCAGTTTCATTCTTCTGCATGTGGATGTCCAATTTTCCCAGCACCATTTATTGAAGAGACTGTCTTTCTTCCAATGGATAGTCTTTCCTCCTTTATCGAATATTAGATGACCATACATTTCAGGGTCCACTTCTGGGTTCTCTATTCTGTTCCATTGATCTATGTGTCTGTTTTTGTGCCAGTACCACACTGTCTTGATGACCACAGCTTTGTAGTACAACCTGAAATCTGGCATTGTGATGCCCCCAGCTATGGTTTTCTTTTTTAAAATTCCCCTGGCTATTCGGGGTCTTTTCTGATTCCACACAAATCTTAAAATAATTTGTTCTAGCTCTCTGAAGAAAGTCCATGGTATCTTGATAGGGATTGCATTAAACGTATAAATTGCCCTGGGTAACATTGACATTTTTACAATATTAATTCTGCCAATCCATGAGCATGGAATATTTTTCCATCTCTTTGTGTCTTCCTCAATTTCTTTCAGAAGTGTTCTATAGTTTTTAGGGTATAGATCTTTTACCTCTTTGGTTAGGTTTATTCCTCGGTATCTTATGCTTTTGGGTGCAATTGTAAATGGGATTGACTCCTTAATTTCTCTTTCTTCAGTCTCATTGTTAGTGTATAGAAATGCCATTGATTTCTGGGCATTGATTTTGTATCCTGCCACGCTACCAAATTGCTGTATGAGTTCTAGCAATCTTGGGGTGGAGGCTTTTGGGTTTTCTATGTAGAGTATCATGTCATCGGCGAAGAGGGAGAGTTTGACTTCTTCTTTGCCAATTTGAATGCCTTTAATGTCTTTTTGTTGTCTGATTGCTGAGGCGAGGACTTCCAGAACTATGTTGAACAGCAGTGGTGAGAGTGGACATCCCTGTCTTGTTCCTGATCTTAGGGGAAAGGCTCCCAGTGCTTCCCCATTGAGAATGCTATTTGCTGTGGGCTTTTCATAGATGGCTTTTAAGATGTCGAGGAAAGTTCCCTCTATCCCAACACTCTGAAGGGTTTTGATCAGGAATGGATGCTGTATTTTGTCAAATGCTTTCTCTGCATCTAATGAGAGTATCATATGGTTCTTGGTTTTTCTCTTGCTGATATGATGAATCACATTGATGGTTTTACGAGTGTTGAACCAGCCTTGTGTCCCAGGGATAAATCCTACTTGGTCATGGTGAGCCTCTCTAATCTTTATTATTTTCTTTCTTATACTTTATGTTTCATTTACTGTTAGCTGAGGCCCTTGACCCAAAACCTTTCTTTTGTCTAATACAAATATTTTATGTTAGAAATTTCCTTCTAATTAGTGGAATAGCTACATTCCACAATTGTTTTGATATTTTGGTTTTCATTCAGTTCAAAATATTCTATTTTCTTTTTTGATTTCTCCTTTGATCTATATGTTATATAGAAGAGTATTTTTTTTCCAAATGTTTAGGGGTTTTCCTAGTGTCTTTTTGTTTTTACTTCTAACTTAATTCTACTGTGGTCAGAAAACATACTTTGTATGATTTGATTTCTTTTACATTTTTTTAATTTACTTGTTCTGTGGTGCAGAATGTGGCCAATCTTAGAAAATTTTCTCTGTATACTTGAAAACAATGTGTGTGCTGTTGTCTACTGGAATGCTATATGTATGTCAATTAGGTCAAGTTGATTGACAGTACTGTTCTAGTCGTTCTAATTCTCTATCTCTATCGGTTGATGAAAGAGGAGTTAAAATATCTCTGAATATAATTGTGGATTTGTCTATTTTTTGTTGCCATACTACCAGTTTTTGCTTTACGTATTTTGAAGTTTTGTCACTAGATACATAAACATTGAGGATTGTTATGTCCTCTTGATGAATTAGCAGTTCTTTATTCTTCTTGTTATTTCTTGCTTTGAAATCTATCTGAATTAATATAATCATCCTAGCTTTCTTTTGATTAGTCCTAGCATAATTTATCTTTTCCCATCCTTTTCTGTGTAACCTATTTGTGTCTTTATATTTAAAATGGGTTTTTTATAAGCCACATGTAATTGGGTCTTGCTTTTTTATATGGCAACCTCTTCCTTTTATTTTTTTTAAAGTTTTTTTTATTTATCTATTCATGAGAGACACAGAGAGAGAGAGAGAGAGGCAGAGACACAGGCAGAGGGAGAAGCAGGCTCCATGCAGGGAGCCCGACATAGGACTCAATCCTGGGTCTCCAGTATCATGCCCGGGTTAAAGGCAGTGCTAAACCACTGAGCCACCTGGGCTGCCCAACCTCTTCCTAAAAGGAAGATTATATACAATTAAAAATTGGAATATTTAGACCATTTATATTTGATGATTATTGATACGGTTGGGTTTTGATATACCTTATTGCTCTTCATTTTCTATTTTTCACGTATGTTGCTTGTTCCCTTTCTCCTCTTTATCTTCTGAATTAATTTTTTTTTTGTGGTTCTATTTTATTTCCGTTGTTGCCTATTAGCTATAATTTGGTGGTTTTTTATTTTAGTTATTGTTCATGGCTTATCGTGTACATTTTTAAGTTATCAGTTTACCTTCAACTACTATTTTGCCACTTCACAGATAGTATAATAATCTTATAACAGCATACTTCCATTTTTCCTATCCCTGTTTTAGTGCTGTTGTTGATGTATTTTTTTCTTCTATATAAATCATAAGCTCCAAAAAATATTTTGTTATATTTGCTTAAGTGAACTTTTTCAAAGTTTTCAATATTAAAAAAATCAAATATTTTATATGTAGCCATATAGATATCATTTCCGTGGCTCTTCACTTCTTTGCATAGATCCAAGCTTCTATCTGGTATAATTTTTCTTCTGCCAGAAGGACTTCCTTTACAAGTATAAATCTGATTATGTCACTCTTCCACAAAAACTCTTCAATGGATTCCAATCACATTTAATATAAAACCCAAAATTCTAACCCATGACATATTGGATTCTACATGATCTGGTCCCAGGCTACCTTTCAGATTTAATTTCTCCTCTTACTCGTACCTTAAGTCTTCTTCAGTCACACTGGCCCCCTGCCAAGTACATGCTCCTCTCAAAGCTTTTATAGTTGCTCTACCATTTATCTGGAGCTTTCCCCAATTTATCACTTGTCCTGCTCTCTCATTCCATGGAATAAATCTCCTCCAATATCACCTCATCAGAAAGGACACACACACACACACACACACACACACACACACACTTCATTTCTTATGCTTTATAATTACTTTATTTCTTTTCAGAGCACATAATGCTACTTGAAGTCATATTATGTTTTTGTTGATTATCTCTTATCTCCATCATTAGAATTAGGTTCCACGAAGATAAGAATTTTGTTGTGTTCATCCACCTATCCCCAGTGCTTTGAAAGTGGTGCCTGACACATAGAATTGGCTTAGAAAAAAATTGCCCTTCAACAACTGCCGGAGTTGATTCTGATAACCATTATTATCTTATATCAAACAAATTAGGAAAAAGAGGATTTAGAGTAGGCTGGATTCTGGAAAGAATTCAAGAATAATACATAAGTTTGGCAATCTTGAACATGCAGTTCCTTTTCTATTAATCCAAATAAGCTAGCTTTTAATTTCAAAGCTATAATTAAGTACCTCAGGGCAGTAGAGGGTAAAGAACAAAGGACAAGAGAGCCTTGTTTCTTCTTAATTGCCCCCTCATCTCCTCCAAACCCTACACGTTTATTGAGTATACAGGGGCACTAGGAAGGAGGGAGGGTAGGGTGAGGGGGATGAAGTGCCAAACCTCCTTGGAAGAAGGGGGGAGCTGCCAACCTACCCACCCCCCACCATCATAACCTGACAGCTTCAAACAGATTTGAGTCCAAGGATTTTGGATGTGGATAAAGTTTGTAGAGCTGATTCATGCTTGAGAGGCTTGTTCAATTATTTTATCCACTCAACCGGCTATGAATTAAGTGATGACCCAGCTGAAGGACCCAGCACCAACATCTTCTGTAATATGGCATCTACACCCATCTTTTCTGTGCTCTACGTCCCCTGCTAACACAAAGGAATATTATTTAGAGTTATATTATTAGTCCCTAACTTATGCTTTATACTTAATATTTTTTGGCTTACACCATTCTCAGTCATCATTTTCTCTGACATACAGAGATGAGTTTATGCTGTATAAATTGTGTCTAATGCAAATAGCTTCCTATTTTATGTTTTTTTCACCCACAAAAATATCCATACTTATAACCAGACAACAAACCATTATAAAATACTATGTAGTAAATTTGGGGTAGGGTTCCATAAGCAAGAATTATCTCCCAAACTCCTTTTACCACATTATGTTTTCATAATTTATATATTTCAGAAGTGTTATGCAAAATAACTACAAGACATAAAGATACCAGTTTTACATTGGAATCCATTTTCTCTATGTTCCAGAAATATTCATGATTATAAGAGGAGTTAGATATTTTGATGACCCGTTTTTGTTTATACAGAAATAGTCTAGAACTATTCCTATACAAACCAGTTTACTCATGAGATTATTTTGAAAATTAAAGATGTAAAGAATTTAAAGAATTTATGTAAAGAATTTAGCATATAATAGGCAATAATAAATATTAGGTATCGTTGATTAATAAGTGATGGCAATCCATGTAGATAAACCTATCTTATGCAGATATTATAAAATGATTCTCAAGACACTCCTTCCAATTTCTACAAACTTAAATTACAAGGAATTGTCAGTCAAAACAATATACAATATACAATGGAGGACAATAGAATAAAGCAACTTTTTAGGTAGAACAATAATTCTATTATTTCCTCAGTTTATTCTACAGTGTGAGATTAATAGAAACATTTTTCATTGATCTAACAAGAATGTACTGAGCATCTAAAATAGACCAGGTACTGAAACAGTATTAAACAACACAGGCAAGTTCCCTGTTCCCCCTGTTCTAAATTATCATGAAATAAAAGTATTAAGTGCATGTCTTACAAATGTGATGAATATCAATAAGAAATACAAGCAAATAACTGGCTCTTAAACTAAATTTGATCTGGATCAAGAAAGGACTCACTGAGGAAATGACATGACTTGGTATTTTACCTAGATGTATAAAAGTGCATTTCTTTAGAGATTTTGAAATACGAGGAACTGAAATTTCAAACTTACATATGTGGTTATAAAAGTCATCTTAGGGACGCCTGGGTGGCTCAGCAGTTGAGCGTCTGCCTTCAGCTCAGGGTGTGGTCCTAGAGTCCTGGGGTTGAGTCCCATATTGGGCTCCCTGCGAGGAGTCTGCTTCTCCTTCTGCCTATGTCTCTGCCTCTCTCTCTGTATCTCTCATGAATAAATAAATAAAACCTTTAAAAAAAAAAGTCATCTTAAGCAGTAGTTAGAAACTGCAGTTGCCACCTGATTATGGTACATAATTAAAATTACCTTGGGAAACTCCTTAAATTACCCCCTAAAATTCAGTATATTTTGTAATATTCATATGTTAGTGACAATATTGAATTTAACTGAGCTCTGTGCTTCTGGAAAACAGCAAAGGTTAAGAAATCACCTGTTCCTTTGTATTCCAGGAAATGGAAGGGTAAAGAAGGACCCTTCCCCACATGACTTAAATAAAAATTATAGGTGGCCCCCAGTTACCTGGAGTGAAACCAGACAATGTCCCCCCAAATTCCCATTCTTTGTTTCATAAATGATCAGCAGAACTGCTCATCCCCACTGATCAATGTGAACAGATGCTTCTTTTTTATTTTTAATATTTTATTTATTTATTTGAGGGAAAGAGTGCATGAGTGGAGGGGAGAGGCAGAGAGACAGGGAAAAGTAGGTTCCCCTGCTGATCAGAGATCCTGATATAGGAGCTCTATCCAAGGACCCTTGGGATATCCAAGGGATCATGACTTGAGCTGAAGGCAGCCGCTTAATGGACTGAGCCACTCAGGGGCCCCTGAACAAATGCTTCTTAAATTTTGGTTAAACCCTTCTTCTTTCCCAAGTTTCCTGAACTTGGGCTCACTCTCATCCTGAGCCAACAGACAACATTCCTCAAACAGGCTGGTCTCAGGGTAAAGCATTCTCTGAACTACCATCAGATCATGCCTCTCATCCACTTCTCTCCCCCTAATTCTTTACAGCCCATTCCTCTTTAAAAAATAAAAACCAACCATTTTTTTTCTCACTCTTGAGATACTTGCCTTCCCCAACTCAACAATAATCCTTTCAAATTAAGTCCTTATTAATCCAAATCTGTTTTTTTTTTATTTGACATTAAACACTGGAGCCCAATACAGAACCTCTCAATAAGTACAATACAATCAAGTTTTACTCCAGCATTTGAAGAGTTTAATGTTTTCTCAGTTGTTCAACAGATAAAATATTTTGTTAGCATTGGGGCACAAAAACATACATGCCTTCAGACACTATAATCACAAAGCAAGATACTGGCATAATAAAAGCTCTGAAAGTAACTGAGATTGAAGTTACAGCATAAGCCTGTCTTCCCTCCCTGACTCCTGCCAAAATATGTGCTCACTGAGTGGGATGGCTGATGGAAATCCCACCCAGATCTTTTTTCCTCCTTTTCTTTCCTTTCTCTCTCTCTCTCTCTCTCTCTCTCTCTCTCTCTCTCCCTCTCCCTCTCCCTCTCCCTCTCCCTCTCCCTCTCTCTTGTCCTACATACATATAGTCAAATTCAGGTAAGTGAAATATTAGTGGATATGTCTTTTCCATACTTTAAAACACTAAAAAATAGAAAGGGAGACAAAAGAAACAAAATGAAATGAAATCTCATCTATTAGGAACTCTTAAGAGGCTGTGTCACTCTGAAGTATTGAAGATTTGCTCTCTTAGATCTCTTTATAGAAATTTTTTCTGAATCGCATTGCATATCTTATTGCTTTATTCAACAAAGTAGTCTAAATATAACTTAACCTTTTCTTAAATGATGCACAATCATCATTGTTTGAAAATGAAATTCCACTCTAATGTAAAGTAATGATGCCTGCATGGCCTACTGTGGTGCATAGAACTATGTACTGCTGAACTTCGGTGTTCTTTCTCCTCCTCCCCTCTCCCCTACACCCTCCTTCTCCTCCCACTCTTTCTCTCCTCCTTTCTTTCTCTTCCCTCTCCTCCCCCTCTCTTCTTTCTCCTTCTTCTTTAATGGCTACTGTCTCCTTTGAGTTGCAAGAGGCCCAAGATTTTTTTAACCTCTGTCATTTCATTTGCCTATGATAGGAAACTCTTCCTCTTTCAAACGCTGCTTTTTATATGCTTTAGATTCTGGAAGCAGTGGAGGAAAGAAAGAAATTTCCATACTTCTAGGACCTGTTCCAGAGTGTTCCAACTCTCAGGGTAGGCTCCAGGAACTTCTCTCTGTGAGAGACTATTTATCTATGAGTAAATTGTGTCAATTTTGGCATTTTGATTTTGTTGTTCCCACCTTGGCTGTGCAGAGCTCTCTTTATTTCCTGACTTCCAGCCATGTTCCAAATGTCAAAAAAAAAAAAAGTAAAATATACAGAAAAGAACATCTTAGAAGAGCATCGTGATGACACGGTGAAAGCTGCTTTTTAGAGAATTTGAAGGAGCAGGCTAACAAATCATATGAAATGATTTGATTGGAAAGAGCAATTCCCTATTAAATTTCCAAATCCATATTTTTTAATAAATAGAAAGATCTGGAAATGTCATTTAATGGAAAACAAACACCAGACTTGGAGCAAAGTACTTGGTTCAAACTAAGGACCTGTCATGTATTAGCTGTGTAACTTTAAGTAAGTGATTTATCTATACTAATTTTTAGTTTCTTAACTATAAAGTGGGAATAGGAATACTTGCTTTACACATGACAATGCTGCTGTCAAGATCAAAAGTAGTAACATATTTTCAAAGTGGCTTCTAAACTGTAACAGTATTAAAAGTAAATGGTCTATCTAGCTAACACCATCTGTCATGGACAAAATATCTATTTACAAGTTTTTTGTGACTCAAACCTAGCATATCCTCTATATCCATGTCCCTAAATTCCCTGATGATATAAGCACCTAGAGCAGCGGTTCTCAAATATTAATTGACACAAATCATGTTAACATGCATAATGAAATGCAGATTCAGATTTGGAGGCCTGGTGACCAAATGGAGATTTTCTTAACAAGCTTCCAAATGATGCAAACATAATCCACCTGGAGGCAGTTTGCAACTGGTCTGGTATTATGTTAGGACTGAAAAATCCTCAACCTTGCCCAGACCTATAGAAATAGAATTGACATTTAGCAAGATAACCTGGGATTTGCATGCAGCTTAAAGTTTAAGAAGCATTTTCATAGTTGATAATAGTGACGCTCAAAGTTAGACATGCGAATTCTCAAACCCTCCTCCACCTAGACTGCAGAGGTCTCAGAGGGAAATGAGGAACAGATTACTAGAAACTGGAAGAAAGGTGATCCTTCTTATAGAGCGGCAAAGAATTTGGCTGAATTATGTTCTAGTGTCTTGTGAAAGGTAGAACTTTTGAGCAGTAAAATTGGACATTAGTGGAGGAGATTTCTAAGCAGAGTCTTGAAGGTACAGCTTGGCTCCTCCTTACTGCTTTAATAAAATTCCAGCAGAGAGAGATGAATTGAAGAAGGAAGCGTTAAATATATAGGAACAAGAACTTGTAGATTTGAAATATTCTAAACCTACTCACATTGCAAAAGAATGAAAAAGCTTGTTCTGAAGAGAATGCTAAGGGTATGGCTGAGCAGCCACTTGATAAAGAGATCATAGATGTGGCTCATGGATTTAATCAGTCATCTCAGCAGAAGCCAGGAATAGAGATGGGATTATGCCAGCAGAGATACTGCCAGTTTGGACCAAAAGAACAAAGTAGAATAGAATGAAGGAAGGCTATCATACTTCTGGAATTCTATAAGGATGCAACCCTTGAGCTATTTGGCTATAAACATGCTTTATCCTTCAAGAAAAGAGAAAAATGGCCCTAATGGAGATTCAGAGATCGTCAGGGTCACTAACTCAATTTCAATAAGTCAGATGGCCTCTGCCCAATATGAAGATGTGACCCCTGATTAGGGTCCAGGAGGCAGGGCATCAAACTAGAGAGGATTATTCTCAAGATTTAAGATCTAATAAAATTTGCCCTGTGAGGTTTTGGACTTGCTTGGGATTCCTTCCTTCTTTTTCTACTTTTTGGAATGAGAATGTCTATCCTATGCTTGTCCTGTCGCCATACTTTGGAAGGACATAACTTGTCTGGTTTCACAGGTTCACAGTGAGAGAGAAGAATTTTGCCACAGGATGAATCATACCTCACGTCTCACCCATATCTGATTTAGATGATATTTAGGTGAGACTTTAGAATTTGGAGTTGATGCTGGAATGAGTTAAGACTTTAAGGGCTGTTGGGATGGAATAAATATGTTTTGCATATAATAAGGATATGAATTTGGTGGGTACCAGGGGAAGAATGCTGTGGACTAAATTGTGTCCCCCAAATTCATTTGTTGAAGTTAGTCAATGTGACTATATTTGGAGATAGGGTTTTTCAGAGGTGCTTAAGATTAAATGAAGTCTTAAGAAAGGGGCCTTAATCTAATAGGATTTGGAGTCAGAGGAAGAGATTTCCCCCCCACCTACAGGTATGTGCAACAAGAAAAACCATGTAAGAACATGATGAAAATTCAGCTATCTGAAAGCTAGGAAGAGGGCCCTCTCCAGGAAATGAATCAGTCAACACCTTGATCTTGGACTTCCCAGTCTCCAGAATTGTGAGAGGTAAATGTCTGTGTTTAAGCCATCCAGTCTGTGAAATTTTGTCATAGCAGCCTGAGCAGACTAAGTCAGCAATCAGGAGGGAGATATGATGAGGTGTGAAGGATGAATAGGAGTTAACTATGTGAAGGGAATAGGGGAAGAAGACAGTTCCAGAGGGAGGGAACAGCATATGCAGAGGCCTGGAGGTAGGAAGCAGCAAGGCACATTCTCAGGGGACTAAAAGAAAGAGGATTTAGCTGGGTAGTGGGGCAGTGTGCAACATGATCAAATTTTAATATTTAAATATTTAATTTATTTTGGGGGGGTATGTGCAAGCAGGTGGAGGGGCAGAGAGAGAGGAGGAGAAACAGAATATGAAACAGACTCTGCTCTGAGCATAGAGCCAACACGGGCCTTGATTGCACAGACCCCAAGATCATGACCCCAGTCAGTTGGGTGTCTAAATTAAAAGTTTAGACACCCAACTGACTGAACCGCCCAGGTGCAGGATCAGATTTTACATTTGGAAAAGAATGGGGAAAAGTGCAGGTAGACAAAATAGATTGTTGTGGTCTCAGTGAGATATAATGGTGACTCAGGCTAAGGTGTTGATGGTGATAGTGATAAAGCTGGAGAGAAGTGGATAGACTCGAGGGATATTTCAGAAGGAAAATCAATAACATTTAGTGGTAGATTAGATGTGGGGGAGAGAGAGAGGGATTATCAAGGATGTACCCTGGATTTTTGACTTGTTCAACTGGATAAATGATGCTGCCATTCACTGAGCATTTAAGTGCTGTGTCTGTTAAGATACAACTAACATATGCAAGTTATATAAGTGAACTCTGACTAAGTGCAAGAAAATGGAGAAGAGATGCTGTGATGAACTCAACCAAATCAAAGGCTGCTGGAGCACAAGACCCAGAAGCCAGATAGGAATCAAACCAGGTCCAGAAGTCCAAGAATCAGTGATAAGAAGAAGTGGCTTTTGACAAGAATCATCTGGCCAGAATACCCCGGACACTGCAAGAATCATGCCACCATAACCAAATATAAACCCTCATACCATCTTCATTTATGTGTTCCATTTTCAAATTTACACTCCAAGGTAGTAGTCTATCTGGAGAACTCCAGATAATGTCTCTTCCCCCCTCTAGTTCCATTGTGATATATATTCTTTACCCCGAAAGCTAAATTTTAGGACTAACCATCACTGATAAGCCATATATATTATACTGTAGTATAGAGTAGTATAGAGAGAAGAACTCTTCACCAAACCAGTAGATTTTGACTGGAGAAATAAAATATGATCTTAAGGGACTGTTCTTCTATTTAAACACCGAGGATTCTGTGATCAATTATTCAACTGGCAAAGATTCCCATAGTCACCCCCATTTTAGACCCTGCTGCCATTATAGTAACAGGCATCATTCCTCCAGTGGTGAGTGACCTATCTGGCTTCTACCACCTTCGGGACTTACTGTTTCTACTGAAATCAGAAAACCCATTTCTATTTTAGCTACTCCCATAGCCTCTAAAGGATAACCTCTACACCCCTTTTGTGATATGCCAATGGATGTCTCAAAACCCTAGTAAATGGAATGTCCTCTAGGATTGATTGAGGAATGTATTTAATGGATAGTTGAACAGGACGCCTATGATAAATCGAATCCAGCATTCCAATCTCCCAATTATTTGAATTATTTTCTCTACATTATTCTAAGACATTTCTGACATCTCAAGTTCATTTTTAAGTCTAGTTTAGTGTTACCCAGACCAGCTTCTTTCCATCATACAGTATCAGGAATTAGGAATCTCCTAAAAGTGAACTTGTATCAATAACTACATTCAGCCTAATTTAAAATTGTCCATTTTTGGTCATATACATTTAAATTATCTTATTATATATATTCTCCAAATTATTGCTGATGTGAGTTGGTAATGTCCTCTAATATTTTGATGTCTAAGCCTTCTCTTTCTGGATTTCACTTTTATAATTGGTATCCTGGGGCTTTCTGTGTTCTAACTCTGAATACAAGTCTGCAAATAATTCTAATTCCCTCTAGCAGCATAACTGCCTCATTTAAGGGAATAATGTCACATGTTGATTCCATAAACTCTTTGTATCTTTCTAACAAAGCCCTCCCTTCCCCTTTTGTTATTAGCTGAAGGAGACCAGTAATGCTTTCTATTATTTGCAATCAGAAGCATCTTATAAAACCAAAGAATTTAGAACCAGGAAATAGAGTATTATAGAAAAGCATGAAAGCCTCTTTTTTTTTTAAGATTTTATTATTTATTTATTTATTTATTTATTTGAGACAGAGAGAGAGAGAGAGAGAGACAGAAATAATGACAGAGATAGCAAGAGAGAGCATGAGTGGGAGCGAGAGGGAGAAGCAAGCTCCTCACTGAGCAGAGAGCCCAATGTGGGGCTCAATTTCAGCACTCAGGGATCATGACCTGAGCCAAAGGTAGATGTTTAACCAACTCAGCCACCCAGGCACCACTGTATGAAAGCACCCTTGATGTTATCGGAAGATAATCTGAAAGCTCATGGTATACAATGACCAAAAGGTAATTAAATTATCATCTTTAGTCACTTGCCCTCTGGTACCCAATAGGGATAAAATCTGGGGGGACATTGTTGCCACTACCAGTGAAGGATTTGACCAAGTCAGTGACTACTGGTAGAAGTTAGGTTTTTTTTAAATAGCATCAGAAATCTTTAAAAAAGAGATAAATTCAAATACCTAAATATTTGGCTCATGGTATGAACTAAAACCTGGGAACATCTGGTGACTGTTCTAGAAGTGACTATTCTAGTTCTGACTGAAAGAACCTTTCATCTCTGGCAAAACCTAGGCCAAAGTCAGACTTTCATCACTCTCAGCTTAATGTCAGAGCTTAATGTCCATCTATCTAGTTCTGACATGCAAATAATATAGTGAACAAGTGGTATCAAAAGAATTTGGATGAGGGCATAAGGAAAGACCCCTCCCAAGTAAGTACCCTTGTCTTCAAAAGCAATCCCTACTTTTCTGACTAATCAGGCTTCAGAAACCAACAAGAACCTTGTCATTCTGGAACTCCTAGTACCACAGAGGATCATAAACATCTTTTAGGAGGAATAATTTGGCCAGAATCAGTTACTTGAGAGGCAAAGAGGCAATAGGAAAGGCTATATGCTATGAACTGGCTGTCTCGACATGGAAGAGGATGAGGATCAAACTCTTTTAGGTTCAATTATGGAAGGTGGAAAATTTCCTCTTCTCAGGACCTGGAAAGGCAATGTTGGAAGGAGAAGAGTCTAAGAAAAGAGGCAGATGTCAATTAGAGATATGTTGAGATTGAAATGTTTGAGACATATGAAAAAAAGAAGCAGGTAACTAGATCGACAGATCTAAAACTGTAAGAGGCCCAGACCAGACGTATTAATTTAAAAATATCTTATACATTGGGTTGCCCGAGTGGCTCAGCTCAGTGTCTGCCTTTGGCTCAGGTAATGGTCTCAGTGTCCTGGGATTGAGCCCTGTGTCAGGCTCCCTGCTCAGCCTGCTTCTCCCTCTTCCTCTGCCCTAACCCCCACCCCTGCGCATGCTCTCTCTCTCTCTTTCTCTTTCTCTCTCAAGTAAATAAGTAAAATCTTTAGAACTATGTATCTTGCATATGTATGCTAAATGAA
This sequence comes from Vulpes vulpes, assembly GCF_048418805.1. Classification (NCBI taxonomy): domain Eukaryota; kingdom Metazoa; phylum Chordata; class Mammalia; order Carnivora; family Canidae; genus Vulpes; species Vulpes vulpes. The sequence goes on from NC_132780.1 coordinate 62,455,993, forward strand.
GCAATGGTTCTGAATGACAGTAGGTAGAAAGAGAGTGAAGATAAAGAAGATGTGGAATTCCAGCGCTGAGCCTTAAGGAGATGCCTACATTTAAAGGTCAAGAAAAGGATGAATAAGCAAGAAACAAAAGAATTGATCAGAGGTGTTGAAAACCAAGAGATTGTTGTGTCACAGAAATCAAGGGAAGGATGTTTCAAAAAGCATTGTTGAATGCTCCTGAGATGTGAAGTCAAATGAAAATTTTAAATGATCTCAGGACTTTAGGATGTGGAGGACACTGGTGACCTTCATTAGAGCTTGTTTTCATGGAGTGACGAGCCTAGAAGCCAGACTGGAGTAGGTTGAGCAATGAGTGGGAGGTGAGGAACTGTAGACAGCTGGTGTCATTAACAACTACTTGAAGAAATGTGGCTGCAAAGAGAGAGAAGGACAGAGTAATACCTGAAGGGAGGGGAGGGTTTTTGTGGATTTTTTTTTTTTTTGGTCTTTATAGTTGAAGAAACTTTATTGCATTTAAAATAAAAAAGGAGGGGATCCCTGGGTGGCACAGCGGTTTGGCGCCTGCCTTTGGCCCAGGGCGCGATCCTGGAGACCGGGGATCAAATCCCACGTCGGGCTCCCAGTGCATGGAGCCTGCTTCTTCCTCTGCCTATGTCTCTGCCTCTGTGTGTGTGTGTGTGTGTGACCATCATAAATAAATAAAAATTTTTAAAAAAATCAAAAAGGAAGCATGTAGAAAGCAAGATTGAATATACATAAGAGAAAATGAATAATACGTAGTATAATGTTATGGAGAAAGTAAGAGGCTTTCAAGTCCAAAGCACAGGGGGTGGGTTAGTCTCAGCCAGGAGGAGATAGTCCCTCTGTTGGAAGGAGATGGGAGACCCTGTGCAGAAATGTATATTTTGTGTTTGAAATAGAAAAGATGAGAGAGTGCTCAAAAGTTGGCTGCTATTTTCTCTGTAAAGGAAGAATAGCATCTGCTGAGCATGAAGGTGCTAGAGTTGAGTTTTTCAGCCTCAACATTATTGACATTTTGGACCAGATAATTCTGTATTATGTGGGTCTTTCCTGTGTGTTATTAGATGTTGAGCAGCACTACCCCACCCCTGTCCTTCCAGCTATGACAATCAAAACTGTCTTCAGATATTGACAAATATCCCCTAGGGGCTGGGGTTGGGGGACAAAATCACCCCCAGTTGGGAATTACTGGGCTAGAGAGAGTAGAAGAAAATGGAAAAGGTCTGAAAGTGTTGTGTTGGGTGGGATAGTAAATTGACCAAGTAGATTCAGGAGGCTCAAAGGGCAGTCTCCAGGCCCAGTTGAAGTTGTATACGGATCGGTGCAATCAGTCCACCATATTGTACTTTTTCTACCAAGGCCTGGCAGCTGGGGCACAGGCACTGAAAAGGTAGAGATTTGTGTTTCCCAGGGATTGAGGTTTTTGCCAGAGAAATGTGACAAAAAGACAGAAGGACAAAAGGTTTATAGGATATTGGCAAAATATTTATTGAAATTATGAATTACAGAATCGAAGCAGGTTGGGGGGGGCAAAGGGCAAATGAAGAAATTATCTTTTTAAAGAAGAATGTTGTAGGGGGGCCCAGGTCGCTCAGTTAGTTAAGCATCTGCCTTTGGCTGAGGTCATGATCTCAGGGTCCTGGGATCGAGCCCCACATTTGTGGGCTCCCTGCTCAGTGGGAGTCTGCTTCTCTCTCTCCCTCTGCCCTTCCTTCCACTCATTCTCTTTCTCTCTCAAATAAATAAAATCTTTAAAAAAAGAAGAATGTTGTAATAAGTTTAAAAGCTAGAAATGATTTTGGCCTAAACACCTCTGACATCCATAGATAGACAGACATGTGTGCCTGCACACACACACATGCGCGCGCACGCACACACACACATGCGCGCGCACACACACACACACACACACACACATACATATTTATTTCAAAAACAGTTTTACATCATCACTTCTTCCTGTGTTAAATTAAGGACATGAGAATAAATAAAAATAATGAGTTCCATTTACTTTGTATCCCAATTTCAACACATTGTTTCTGTGTTCAGTTTCTCCTGAACTTGATCTGAAAGCTGCTGCAATTTTACATTTGCATTTCAAATTTCCAAGTCCCTTATTTTGCTACAGGTAATGCATAAACAGCATGGCACTCATGAAATGACAAAGGACTCTGTTTTTACTTAAGATTGGTCACTAAAATGTCTTGAAAGGCTGTTGTAGAGCAGTGCCCAGAATTAAACCTTTGTTTTTTAGAAAGACCAGTAACACTGAAGAAGGAAATTAACCACAACAAAGTCTATTTTGAGAGGTAGAGAGAACCAATAAGCCAATTTCTTTTAACTGTACATACCATGTGAGGGGTAAGGCAAAACAAAACAACAATAGCCAAAAAAAAAAAGCCAACAATCCTATTTTAAATTGAACTAAAAACTCCCAAAGAGGAAAGCAATTCATAACCAAAACTGAAAAGTAGCTACATCTTTTAATCAATCAAACCGGGTTTGGGTAACCTGAACCTGCAGAAAAAGAGCTGAAGCAGTATGGAGAACAGCTAATGCTAAGAAAAGTGCTCTTTGACCAGTTCAGATAATTCTTTCTACATGCCAAATTTCTGTAGCTTGAAAAAGAAATTGTTTAACTGTTTTACATTGATGTGTTCAAAATTCTTTTGCCTTTAGATGTATGTTTTCTAATGACAAGGAAGATATAAGATATATTAAATATGATTGTGAGGAGGGAAGAATTGGTTTCCTTTTTCCTTAATTTCTCCCCAAATTTTTGCAAAAAACATGTCTCTGCACTAAAATAGAAGTTACCACATTTTAATGATTTGGCATCAAGAGGAAGTAGAGAAATAGGTGGTCAGCATAAACAGAAAACTGTAGTGAATAGAAAGAGAGAATCAGTGATAAAACCTCTTCCATTGTTTTCATGTTAAGTAAGAAAATTTAGAGCTTTAGCAAATGCATTACACATCTGCTTTCAAGGTCAAGTGGGAAAGAGGGGTATTACTCACTACAAATAGTTTTTAAGGGCAAGACGGAGGAGAAGGGAAGAAAACCAGAAGAAAAAAAAAAGTTTATTGGAACATACTGAAAGGGCACACTCTGCTGCTTTATGAGACATGAGCACACTGTTAAGTAAAAATTTTTGGTTTTTCTTCTTTTGTTGGTCCATATCTCCTAAGTTTTCTATAGTAAATGTTTTATATTTGTGATAAGAATATAAAATTGTAAAAATATTAAAGGCAGAATCAATTTAAGAGGGAAAAAATTTAAGTTTAATGGGAGTATGAATACTATAAGAAAGCAGAAAAATTTTAAATTTCTCAGGATGTCCTGATATTTACTATTTCTTGAAGGCATACAGCATACTGGTTTTTATTTTGGTAGGATTAACTAAACACAGAAGAGCCATATATTGATTCTGCTATGAATTTGATACTAGGTCTATTAAATATCCATAATTTCTTTACAAAATAGAATAGTCAGTTCTTCAAAATATTTTTCAGCCAAAGATATTGCTGATGACAGATATGACTGTTAATAGATAGAATAAATACAAATTCTATCTCTCTCATCTTCCCAGTGATTCTTGTATTAGAATTCTGATCATAGGATCTCCAAGTACTTAATAATAATTAATATTAGTAAATAATACTATTATATTAATACTCAATATTATTTTAATACACACATAGTATTTTATTGAATTTAATATAAGTTAATATTGAATTAATCATGAAAAATATTTAAATATATGATATAATGATTAATACTATTGATTATTAATAGCTGTTATAATATGTTATAGTTGTAGAACATTTTCTGATATGCATATGATATATAATTTGATCTTCACAACAACCCTTTCAATTAGGAGTCCCCATGATTTTACAGAAGAAATTGAGGCTAAATGTTTGAATAATCCACAGAAATGAGAGCTAGTTTTAAAAATAGGTCTTCTGATTCTTAATCTAACTCCTGTGCCCCTGCATCATTTTGCTTAGTTTAAGCTGCCTACTCTGAGCAGCTTAAATTCTCAATTCTCCTGGAAACATTTTGGTCACTACAGTGCTGTGAGGTACAGTTAACTTAATAGTAATTTTCCACACATCAAAAAATATGAAAACTATTACTTGTCTATGTTTTACTTAATAGGAAAGAGTGTGGAGTATAGAAGTGATTCATAAGTTAAAAACATTCCCTTGGTTTGACTACTCAATAAAAGTATGTATTTCTCAAGCTGAGGAATTGTAGCATTTTCCTTGTGGTCTTGAAAATGTTTCCTGACTTTATACACTCTACTTGCTAATTTTTAAGCTTAAATATTTAATAGTACTATATAATATGGTGTCAACTTTATTTGTTATTTTTATTTATTTTTGCTTAAGGTATTCCATGGCTCTTGAAAAAAGATTTCTTATAAACTTGCTCTGAAAGGAAAACATTATTTTTTTAGTTGTTTTATTCAAATATAATTCACATACTATAAAATCCATACCATAAAAATCACTCATTGGGAGTGTACAATTCAGTATTTTTTAACATATTCACAGAGCCACGCAACTGTCATGACAATTAATCTTAGAACATTTTTTTCATCTCCCATTAGTGAGAGATTTCTTTCACCCTTTAGTGGGTGAGAGATTTCCCGTAGGACCCCAGTTCAAGACAATCACTAATTTACTTTCTGTTCCTATGGATTAGCTATTCTAGACATTTCTTTAAATGGGACCATAGCATATGTGGTCTTTTGTGACTGCAATCTTTAACTTAGCATAAAGTTTTCAAGGTTCTTCCATGTTGCGGTTTGGGTCAGTAGTTCATGCCTTTTTATTGCTAAATCATATTTCATTGTATGGATGTACCATATTTTATCAGTTGATAGACATTTATGTCGTTTGCACCATAGGCTGTTATAAATAATGCTGCTTTGTGTGATGAATAGTGCTATTATGAACAGTCATGGACAGATTTTTATGTACACAGATATTTTCATTTCTCTTGGGTATATACTTAGCACTGAATTGCTGGTTCATTTGGTAACTCTATATTTACCCTTTTAAAAAACTGCCAGACTATTTTCCAAAGCAGCCGCACCATTTTACATTCCCACCAGCTGTGTATGTGAACTTAAAACACTTTTGCAAGGAGAGGGAAATGATGATGCTACACACACTTAATAAAAGGTACTTAAGGGAACATTATATATAGCCTATTAGTTAATTGAAAAGTTTCACAAATTTACATTTATTTCCTAACTTTCTTCTTATAGTCATTTATTCTACCTTATGAACTCCCATGGAATAAAAGAAATTAGCTCTAGGATTACTTAAGTAAACTAAATTCCTTATAATGGCTACTTACTTTTAAGAATATTGAAATTAATTTCTTGATAGGGATATATGTGAATTTCGATTTTAAGAATATAAAATGGGCTCTCTTTGCCACATCTACTGCAAGAATAAAGTCCATTCTCAGCAATTAGACTGTTGACATTCCAGAAGATGTTGACATCACTCTGAAGGGACGCACTGTTATTGTGAAGGGCCCCAGAAGAACTCTGCAAGAGGACTTCAATCACATCAATGTAGACTCAGTCTCCTTGGAAAGATAAAGAAGAGACTAAGTTGACCAATGGTGGGAAATACAAAAGAACTAGATGCTGTTCCCACTATCTGTAGTCATATGCAAAATATGGTCAAGGGTGTTACACTGGCCTTCCATTATAAGATGAGGTCTGTGTGCACTCACTTCCCCATCAACACTGTTATTCAGGAGAGTGGTTCTCTTGTTGAAATCCAAAATTTCTTGCATGAAAAATACATCCACAGGGTTCGGATGAGGCCAGGTGTTGCTTGTTCAATATCTTAAGCCCAGAACGATGAGTTAATGCTTGAAGGAAATGACACTGAACTTGTATCAAATTCAGTTGCCTTGATTCAGCAAGCCAACAGTTAAAAACAAGGACATAAGAAAATTTGGGGATGGTGTCTAAGTTTCTGAAAAAAGAACAATTCAGCAGGCTGATGAATAAGATCTAAGTTGTCCAGCCAGAGAAACAGCAACATGCCAGATGATTTTTCAGACTTATTTGTGATATTTTAAAGATGCAATAACAGCTGGATTGATTTGGGGCTTTTTCTTAAACCAATATTCTTTCCAATTTGGAAAGTCAGCCATTCAGAAGTCATTTGTAGTGTGCCAAGAACAGTAACAGAAATAATAGAACAGGAGTTTTGTTTTGTTTTGTTTTTTCCAGTAAAACTTCATGAGAGAAGTTCTTTTAATTTGTTTGGGTTTGTTTTTTTTTTTTGATGGAATATTAAGGGTATTTCAGCAAGAGAAATATGGTACCAGCAACAGGCAATACCATGTGGCCGTTCATCATTGGATGTAGAACTTTTGGGGCTGATTTTGAAGGTATCTAACTTTGCAGAGGCATGGACTTGAATATTTGTGAGGTCAGTGTGCCTGGGTCACTTGTCTATATACCAGTAGCTTTCTGTGAAAAACAGCTGAGGAGTGGAACAAAGTGATAAGCCTTAGTAAGGTTAATTTATGTTCATGATAAACGTGGTTGTTGTGTCCAAGATCCTCTCAATCTTAATCTCTACCCTCCCTCAGCCATTTATTCCCAAACGCTAGACCTTGATATTTTTAGAAACTGACACCCTTTCCATAATCTCCTAATTCCATGTGTCATTTTTAAAATATGTTACCATACTACAGTAATTTAGCAGTGGTTCCCCTCTCCACCCGCCCCCCCACCACCCCACTTCCTGCAGTTTTCCCCATCTCACTTGATGGGAACTCCAACCTTCCAATTTCTCAGGCAAAATAACAATATTCAACCTTGATTTCTTTTACACACCACACATTCAATCCATCAGTAAGGTGCAGGCTTTGCCTTCAAAGTAAGGTGTGTTTAAAGACTTAAAGAAATTAAGAAAAAGAGCAACCACCTAGAATATATGGAGAGAACTTGATTTAAAGTGAACCAACTGGCTTTTTTTTTTTTTTAAGAAGTTAATCTTTTTTTTTTTTTTTAAATTCATTTATGATAATCACACACAGAGAGAGAGAGAGAGGCAGACACACAGGCAAAGGGAGAAGCAGGCTCCATTCACCAGGAGCCCGACGTCCCCGGGCTCCCAGGTCTCCAGGATCGCGCCCTGGGCCAAAGGCAGGCGCTAAACCGCTGCACCACCCAGGGATCCCTTAAGGAGTTAATCTTTGGTTTGATGATGATGGTTACATTTTTAAGAAATATGAGCAAAATGGTCAACTATCATTTGCTTTGAAATATTTGAAGTGGGATTGGGGAAGGCACTGGATGAGGTTCTAAATGAAACAGATTACCTATAAATCGGTATTTGTTGAAACTGGAAAAAATAAAGAATATAAAATGGATGACAAGTTTAGGCACCTGATATTTCATTTCTTGTTCATTACTGTTCAAGCTATGATAGCATCATAATAGTGAAATAAATTATACACATTTCATATGTAGGAGAAACTGGAAACCTAACAATCTCAGTGGATGTTGAAAAACTATTTATAATCTAAGAGCTAGATTAAGTATCTCAAACTCAACACATTTTAAGTTTAGTAATTTGTAGAAACCCTACCTGCCAGTTCCAGACCATTAAATCCACCAGATTTGTGGGTCATTAGTTTGGAATTCTTCCCTTCACTTTTCCTATGTTAATTTCAAAATGTCCCTCTCTTTCCCACAGTCCAGACCAGTATTCATTGTACTAAACAAATAGACTACTGGTTAAAAAATTCAGCAGATACAATTTGTTCAGGAACAATCTGCAACATAGATCTGCTTTAACCTTAGCCCCCAGTGAATTTACCTATTGCAGAATGCTCCAAGTGAACTTGAAAAATAAGCTCAGTGGACAAAGAACCATAGCTGAATTCCTAACCATTTACAGAAACCCAGGCCTAAGACAAAGTTCTGCCTGGAAGGACAATGTGCAAGTCCGAATATGTAGTGCAAACAGCACAATTATTTTGCAATGAGATTGGGAAGCCAAGTGCTGTTGTGTCATAGTTGTAGATCATTTCTCCAAAACAGGAACAAGCACATGTGGTTTCATTTCATTTTATTTCATGAAAAAAATTTCAGTTGGGCAGAATAATGTGTTGTGACTTTTCTCTTCTGGAGTTTACTTGGTCTTTCTGGAACACTGTATGATCTTTTAAGGGACAGAGAATGAATGAAGAGGGGGTTTTGTTTTAAGAAAAAGAGATTTCTTTTAAAATGTATCTAATGAATTTAAAACTGCGGAAACATTTTATACTTTTCTCTGGCCATAGAAAGAAACTTTTTCCTTTCCTTTCACTCAGTTGAAATAATATACTCTCCTCAAGTCATAAAATTCAAAGGTTTTTATATACAAGGGCTCTTTTTGCCCTGAATCCTTGGTTTCCTGATTCTTCGAGCACTGAGCAGTAATATCATTCTTCTCAGTTTGAGACTTTGCCATCGTTCACATTTTCTAAAGGCTTAAAGGACTATCAAGTCGGTTAGTTGGCAAACTTTTGGGTCCTATTTATATAAAGATTGGAGACACTTGTAGGACTCTCTGCCTACCAAATCTGAGGCTGTTCCTCTGACTTTTCTCATGGATTTTACTTAAACAGAGTACAGAAGTTGGTAAGTGACAACCATGTGAAGAACCACATAATCCTAAATTTCTTGCTTACCACACTTTTCTGGTTCTTCCTTTTAAGAATCCTCTAGACACGGTTCTTTGACTACACCAGACACTAAGTCCCTTTTTAGGAAAGGAGAAAAATTGAATTAAATTTCTCGAATGCCTATTGTGCCAGACACATCAGTTATATCATTTAATCTAAGAGCCATAGCAATGCTACAGATGAAGAATGGGAGATGTAGAAGGTCAGTGACTTATCACCCATGGTCACACAGCCAAGGACATGCATGTCCTCTATAATAAATCACTCTCTCATTCAAACTTCTGCCCACTTCACTCAGAAAAATCTCTCCTTGTACTTCTCTCTTTTAGTCCTTTTGTTAATCAAGTCAAAGCAAAACAAAGCAAAAACATCCTAAAAGTAATTCTAGTGATAGACTTGAAACCAAAAGAAAGCTTTATGTAATGAAGGAAAACTATACCTAAGAACTTCCATGAACCTTTCTGACCTTGAAAGCAGGTTTAGAATCTTTCTGAAATAATCATTCTATCTCCTTTTCTTTCAAATAAATGTTTGTCCTTAGGCTCCAACATTCAAGATAAATAAAACACTTTCTAATTTAATGCTACTTTGATTACTGCTAGCATTGCAACAGTGTTTTTCCAACATTTTTTTATTCCCTAGAGTATTAGATCTTTGTAGAGTAGACTACAACCCAAAAGCACCATTTATAACTTTGTTTCTATGGAGAGGAGCACTCTGAAAGTTCCAAAGAGCTAATGTACAAATACTCAGTGGAACACAATGTTTTTAAGTTGGGGACTGCTCATATTTATGAAATGAGTGTTTAAAACAAAAACAAATGTTTTAATAGGGACATGTAGGGACAGAGGGGTCTCATTGATTCAGCCTCTTACCGCCCCCTCCCACACATACACAGAGATGATTGGAGTCCTATAAAAATAATCTATTATACAGCCAGTTCCAAAGTAAATTGAGGAATGGGAGAAAAGAACCAGAGATGTAACTGTAGCTCGTGAAATGACCACAAATATTACTGATAGTTTATTTAGTAACTTTGGTTAATTCCTATCTTAATAAACTTCATGTAAAATTCAGAGTTGCCCAATGGGGGGGGGGGAGAACTATTTTTTTTTTTACATATTACATTTCTTTTAATTTTTTTTTACATTTTTTTAAAAATAAAGGCCAAAACCTATTCTGATCTGAAATTGAAGACAATTAGAAAATCAGCAACAGGAAAATGTTATCAGAAATCTGATGCTTCGGGCAATTTCAGTAGTTACACGTGTATGTTAAATGTGTTTCTTTTGTTATACTAGTCTTTATTTTAAAGTAAAAGAAAAATTCTCAAAAGTATTCTTCTGAAAACTTCTACCTAAGACCTTCTAGAAACTTCCTATTAAGAAATATTTTTGCACTTTAATTTTTTGGAATTTACAACTTTATAAAAATATTCATTCACCGTACTTTTTATAAAAACACTGTCACTTCCCCCGCCCCCGTAACTCTGTTTATAATTAATATTGTATTTAGTCTATGGCCATACCACCCTGAACGCACCCGATCTCATCTAATTATTACTATATTTAATTTTCAGCATGTTAATATAAAAGATAAATGAAATATTATTTTAAAAGCACAGAAGTCCAAGCAACCAAATGACTTGGGAATTTTTGGTTGGATATCTCTAACCAAAACCAGCTTTAAAAAACTTAGTTGACTCTAAAGATTTTATCTTGAAACACAAAAATTCACAAATTCTGAAAAAAAAGATACAGAGATGTAAGCATTGGAAAAGAAAAAAGTAAGAATTAGGTTTGCAGGCAAACTTGCAAAAGGTGCAAGGAAGTCATATGTCAGGACTAGCTGGCCAACTTAGAAGACACAGCAAGTATTTAAACAGAAAAACCACACAGAACTACTAAAGTTGCTAAATTTGCATTGGATTATTCGTAATGAAAAAACAGCAGCTCTGTCACCATCATCGTATTCACAAAGATCATGACATATCTTCAAGTAGATGTGGTGGGTGAGTATGGATTTATGGGACACAGTCAAGGTTTATTATTTGGGGACCAGAATGGTCACCTGTACTTTTGCTTTATCTCAAGATATAAAACATCATTTTCCCATCTGTGGAACGAGAAGTGCTTATGGTATTAAAATCAGGGCAAAGTGTCAGATTTCACTTCAACAAAATGCAATTTCTAATTTATTGACCATCCGGTATTCCTCCTCTACCATGAATATACAGGATTTTGTGTGGTTATTTTAAAAGTTTTTACATGGTTAATTTAGTTGGTATGTCTCTTTAAATACCTTTTCTCTTATTATTTTTTTTTAATTTGCTGTAGTCCATATATGAGCACTCCCACATATTTCTCATCCTACCTAACACAGACGACTGTCCCCATGTAAAATATATCCTATAATCAGCCACCCATGCTATTCTCTTGTTTAACAAATCATTAAAGCCAGGCTTCACTCACATTAAATCTCTGTTTTATAAGAAACATAAGTATTAATAAAGTAATCTTAAAGTAACCTTTATAAATGGGAGCAGAAAGAAACAGCAGTTACTTTAAAAGATGTAAAAACTATAGATAAATCCAATTTGAAGTTTTTAGGGGAAAAATTGTCTTTAAGACTATATGCTAGATTTTTAATATTTCCACTACAGATGTTGGGTTAAATGTCCACACTGGTCTGGTATCAAAATTCAAGAGTGCCGGAAGTAGAGCTAGGTCTATACCCCCCGCCCCTTTCATCACCCTTTTAACATTGGCTTAAAAGTAGTTTTTATTGCCTTTCTGGAATACGTAGTATACTATTTTTAAATTAAAGTTGTAAAATATTTCTGTGGGTGTAAGAAATAATTCCATTCCTAAAACATAATAATTAAAGTAATAAGTCATTAGGGGAAAGATGATCATAAAGGGATTACCTTTTAGGGCATTAACCCTAATTATTAACCTAACTAGCCATGAGGTAACTGAATTTTAAAGCTGTTGAAAGTTAACACTATTATTTCACACCGATTCAGACTTTTCAGCCTATCCACAACTTGCAAATGTAGTTTGGGGGAAAAAAAAATTACCATTTAATTTTTTAAAAATCGTTTTCCTTTTTGGTCCTTCTAAACTTTGTTACCCTGCTTGGATATGCTGCACTCTTCTGGGCAGAGAATTTCATAGCAGTTATCAGAATAACCGAGCCCTAAGACCAGTCTCCTCAAACAATCTCCCTTTACCAGAAACGCTGGAGGTGTAAGTCCTCTTACACAAAACAGATGCACAGCAAACAATGACGATTTAAGTGAAAACTGTAATAATGACTTCTGATTTAATGTTGCATCTTCTCGCACAGTCTACACCTGAAACAACTGTACCGGAGGCACCGTCCTGGAAACTGCCAGCTGCTTCCTTTGTTTTAAAAATGGCAAGCAGACACAGAGCTAAAAATCAACGTTTCCAGAGAAGGTTGTGGGGGGGGGGGGGGGGAGGAGGAGGAGGAGGAGGAGGAGGCATAGAAGACTTCTAACAGACCAGCTTTCAGAAACGAGAAGTCAGTAGTCAACTTTTTCCTGATAACCCTTCTTTCGTAGAGTAACGGGGGAAAAAAAATCACAAACACATTTTGGAAAATAATGCTGTCTTGAAAACCATCTCTGTTGGACCGGGTCCTTACTTCCCTGGAAGTAATCACACCCAAAGACTTCATTTCAGCACAGGGTTCAAATGTATCACTCGAAGCTGTGGGCATAAAGCTGCCTCCTTCAAATGGAAAATTTGACCAACCCCTAGGAGATAAGTGAATTTTGAAAGTGGGAGTGGGTGGGGGAGGTACACAACTTTTTTTTTTTTTTCTTCAAGTGGGTGGGGAGAGGATGCAGAGGAAGCATCCTAAGCAACCACAGAACGATGAGTATCTTAGGGCATAAAAGGATGTCAGCCCGGAGAGCTCAGATGCTCTCGCCTCGCAGCTTCTCGACGGGGGACTTTTGCTCGGACCGCTGCCGGGCCCCCGGGGAACCCCCGCCCTGGGTAACAGGCGGGAAGGCGCGGGAGAAGACACACGTTCGGAGCGACCCGGCGCCGGAGGCTCCCGCGGGCCCCCGGGGGTGGGGAGGGGTGGGGAGGGGTGGGGAGGGGTGGGAGGGGGTGCGGGTGCGGGTGCGGGTGCGGGTGCGGGGAGGGCGCCTCCGCGGCCAGCCAAGCCCAACGAGCCCCCCTTGCCCCGGGGTCGCGGGCCGCGCGGGACACGCTGCAGCACCGCCAGCCTCGCCGGGCCCCGCGCGCCTGCACGGCCTCCCCGCCCCCCCGCCCCCCCGCGCCCGCCCGGGCCCCGCGGGGGCTGCGCTTCCCGGCAGCTCCCCGCCCCCGCCCCCCCCCCGCGCGGCCCCCTCCCCGCCTCGGCCCCGCCCCCGCGGGCCCCCGAGCGGCGCGCGATTGGCCGGGCCGCGCCGTCACTCTCCGGCCGCGTCACCGCCCCCGTCTCCCGACGCCCGGCGGCCGGCGGCGCTCCCAGTGCGCGCGGGGCGGCGGCGGAGGGCGGCGTGCGGCCCGGCTCGCTGCCACTCGCCCGCGGGTCGGCGCGCTAGCCCGGGCGCAGCGGCCGGCGGGGCTGCCCGGGAAGCCGCGGCCGAGCCGGTCCCCAGCTCCGACATGCGGGGCGGGCGGAGCTGAGCAGCCTCCCCTCCCCGGGACCCGCGTGCGCCCCTCCTGCCCCGGAGGCGCGCTGCTCTCCCGCGGAGGCGCGGCTCCAGGTGCGCGCAGGACACCCCCGCGCCGCGGGGCGCCGCGGGGCGCCGCGGGGCGCGGAAACTTCACCCCAAGTCCAAGAGTGAGCTCGGGGGGCGGGGCCGGGAGAGCCGTGCCCCGGGGAGCTGTCCCGGCGGCGCGGCCGGCGCGGCCGCGGGAGGGCGGGGACCCGCGGGAAACTTTACGGGCCCCGCTCGCGATGACATTTCTCCGTTTGTGTCCCCGCAGGGGCCGCGGCCGGCCGTGTGCCGCGCCTGCCTGCTCGCCGGAGGAGCTGCCCCTGGGCGCGGACCCGGAGAAGAGCCGCTCCCCCGGGGCGTACCTGCGGCGCGGCCCGGGGGCTCGGGCGGCCTGGATGCGCAGGACGCAGCCCCGCGGCCGCTGACGCCGCGCGGCGCCGAAGTTTGGCTGCTGAGCGGCGCGGGCGCCCCGGCGGCTGCGGGGATGCCGGTGGGCGGGCTGCTGCCGCTCTTCAGCGGCCCCGCGGGCGGCGGCCTGGGCGGGGGGCTCGGCGGCGGGCTCGGCGGCGGGCTCGGCGGCGGCGGCGGCGGCAGGAAGGGCTCGGGCCCCGCCGCCTTCCGCCTGACGGAGAAGTTCGTGCTGCTGCTGGTGTTCAGCGCCTTCATCACGCTCTGCTTCGGGGCGATCTTCTTCCTGCCGGACTCGTCCAAGCTGCTGAGCGGGGTCCTGTTCCACTCCAGCCCCGCCCTGCCGCCGGCCGCCGACCGCAAGCCCGGGCCCGGGGCGCGCGCCGAGGACGCGGAGGCGGAGGGGCGAGCCCGGCGCGGCGACGGGGACCCCGCGGCCGCCCTGGAGGACAACTTGGCCCGGATCCGCGAGAACCACGAGCGGGCTCTCCGGGAAGCCAAGGAGACCCTGCAGAAGCTGCCCGAGGAGATCCAGAGGGACATCCTGCTGGAGAAGGAGAAGGTGGCCCAGGACCAGCTGCGCGACAAGGCGCTGGCGCGGCGGCTGCCGCCGCTGGACTTCGTGCCCCCGGTCGGGGCGGTGGCCCGGGAGCCGGCCGACGCCGCCGTCCGCGACAAGAGGGCAAAGATCCGGGAGGTGAGTGCCGCGGGCCGCAAACCCGCCTTTCCGGAGGGAAAGGCAAACCCTTGGAACTCCAAAGACTAACGTTGCGGTGTCTGGGGACGCGGAGGTAGGTGTTGCGCTTCCTCCAGGTGCAGTGGCGAAGGCTCCTTCCTCTCCCCCCGCCCACTATCATAGTAGATGTGGCCAGTTCCGAGCTGAGGTCGGACCCCCGTGCTTTAACCTGCGTGCCCTGGTAAGCGTGAACCGCGAGGGCAGGTAGTAAGTACGTGGGCAGGTGAGGCGCTGCGCTACCTCCCTCCGCCTTCGCGGGCCGCTGCGCGCGGAATCGCCGCTGAGGACGTTGGCACTGACGGTCCCAAACCGCCCCCTCGGAAGGCTTGGACGCGCCTGGAAAGGGAAGGTTGAGCGCAAAGGCAAAGCATTAATCACGCAGGATAGAAAGGTGCTAACAGCAAGCCAGCACGCCCCGGCCTTGGGTCACGTGGCCTCATCCTGCCAGGTGACATCCTGTGTGCGCTTACACATTAGAGAGGTGAAACTTGAGAACTTCCTATCAGAAGGGGGCACACTGTTGTTGGCATTCTTAAAAAATGAAAAATTCAGAAAGCCAGACCTCCTGTCTCTTGCATTTCTCGTGTAGTCAGGAAAAAAAAAAAAAAAAAGAGTATTTTATGGGATGCAACAGGTTGGTCTCCACGCGGCACAGAGATGACGAACTTTAATCCAAGACAAACGTGGACTTTGATAAGCCTTCCATCATTTAGTGCTTGTAATTTACAAGGTGGCACCTGGAGCACCTTGTAATTTACAAGGGGCACCTTCCCCGGCTTAAAGCTGAGGGGGACCTGGGAGGTCATTTAAGAGTGTCAGTTTAAAGATGACATTTGAGGAGCCCAAAGCTCCAGAATCAGTTAGTGACCAAGTCAGGACTTGAAGCCAGAACTTCCTCCCTGTCACCTGTCACCAGTCCCCAAGGCTCTTTGTGGACAAGCTTCCTTCCACAGCTAGTGTCCTGTGTGAAACTCCGCCAGCCTGGATTTTTAACACGATTCAAGAGCTGTAGGAAACGTATTAAGAAGCACTTCTTCCCAAGTCCTCTTGCTTCCGATTTCTAAAATGCATTATAAAGTGGAAGTAGTATTTTGGCATTTAAAAAAAATTCAGAGTCTCCGTGAAAATACATTTTGTGTTTTGCCATTGGGTAGGTAATCAGAAGAGGAAGCGCTCTCCTCCCTTTTTCAGAGAGTAAACAGAATTTTGAGTTGGCGAAGAGGTGTTTAGCTTGAGTAGCTGCAGAATGGAGGCAGCTTGATTGTTAGAGGATTTGTGACTCTAGTATAAGACCAGATGAATTTGGTTAAGCTGTAATTGAGCAACTTAAAGTGGATTTGGGTCCCTTTCAGTTTGCCCTAGACCCACAGAGGTGCCTTCATCCTCCTGTGCAGATAGCTTCCTTCCAGCCCATCAGCTTTTCTGCGTTGAGACCCTCCCTCAAGGCATAGAAGCCCAGACTTGGAGGAGTGGATTTTATGCCCTCAGACAACTCTGTCTAGGAGATTCCCTTCTCCATGAAATCCTGTCAGGGATACCAAACCAGGAAAGTGGATAAAAAGCTCAGTTTCTCACCAGTTTCCCTCACCTCTTCATCTCCCATCCTCCTTAAAAAGATCCAAACAGAACCCATAGGTAAATTAACCCCAAATCTCTATGTTCATGTTTTCCTTACGTTTAAAACAGTGTCATTGACACATTTCATGCCTCTAAATTCCTATGAAGCTGCCAGTTAGGGCAGATTACAGTTGTCCGAGGAAATTATTTTAAATACTAAAGATGCAAGGATGTTGAAAAGTTATCGGTACCAACCAATAGTGATTAAAAGTGCATTTAGAGCAGAAGCATTGGGAATTCAGGACAGCACATTCACAGTATGCCTATCTGCCCCTATTAGATCCGTGTTATCTGTCTCCGTAAATCAAAAGGTCTTAATTAGCCATGTAAAGAAAATTTATGTAGCCTTCTGTATCTGTGTGGTGCTAACATCTTAGCACTTAGATGTTTTGAAACTGCCCAGTCTTGCATAAAGTGGTGGAACTAAATGTGTTCTTTAAAATTCCATGTTGCCGTGAGAACCCAAAAAAGCTAGCATTAATTAGCTTCAGTATTTAGTCAAAAGCTAATGGGAAGAAATGGATTATGGTTTTTCATCAGATTAGTTCAGGCAGATGTGTTCCTTTGTAAACCAAAAAAAAAAAAAAAAAAAAGTAACTAACTCCTGCTACTCTAAACTGTGCTGAAAATGCTCAGTTTTAGAAAGGAAAGAGTGGTTACCTATTGTGACTAGAGCACAGCACTTTTAACTTCACACTTTTATATTTAGTTTCTGGTACCACCATGGACTTTTTGTCATGGACCAGTGGGTCTTTGCCTTGTTTTTGATCTTTATTATTCCTGTATTTTCTACTTCTCTCTATATACTTAGGTTCTCTATCACACTTGAATGTACTAACAGTTTTATACCTAAAATTTAGAAAGTATGGGCAAGTCTAACATGTTGAGAGCTTAGACTATGATTTTTGAGCCAAACATTTATTTTGTAAATTTGGTTTAAAGACAGCTAATACTATTTTTATATTGCCAACACAGTTGTGTTACTGGTACTTTGTTAAATTTTTAATAAATTTGTGCCTAGAGAAGACAGTCATAATTTCAAATAGGATATTACCTAGCTCCTTTCACAAAAAGGTATTACGTGCTTTCCAGTACTAATTTGATGGATGGTAAATCTTTGATGTAAAACTTAAAATTGAAATCAAGAATCCCCCCGCCCCCATAAAAACTTGTAAATAAATCAACTCCGGAATTTCCCTGAATTTTTGTTTTCACAAGTTTAATCTTTTTAAAACTGTATTCAGGTTATCTTTAGCATTAAAAAGCAGTGTTAAAAATAATGAAGGACAGAAGTTAAAATAGCACGATGAAACTTTTAAAAGAATAATCTAGTTTCTCTTCTATCTTAACCCTTTTTTAAAATCAGGAAGCTTTTTACTTTTTTTGTGTGTGTTTTGTGTTTTGTTTTGTTTGGAGCCTGTACAAAGAACTTGGCGCTGTCCTTTAGCATTTAGAGCCATAATATTAATTTAGAGGGTGAATAATTTTGGTTTTCATCTCCTGGAATTATGGGGAGTCATAGGGGCTGAAGACAGGTTGTCAGAAGCGATTCCTCCCTCCTCAAGCTGGAATCTCTTACCAACCTAAATGGGGTAGGAGTGAAAGGGCTGACAGTCAGCTTTGGGTCTCTCGGGTAAGGCTTTAGACTTGGTCAGCCATGGAGGTCATGGTTGTCTTTAGGTTTCTCAAAGCATTCTTTAGTTTCTTATTCCGGACCTATTTATATGATCATAAGTTTAAAGAAAATGTTCTGTTCGTATCGATGGCTAAAGGTTAAAATATATTTTTATGCCTTACACTAGCCTTACGTTGTTCTTGAGTCTGTCATTTATGTCAACCATTGGTGATTAACCCTTTTATTTAAGGTTAGGAATAAACTACCATGACACACTAATATTTTTATTTTGAAAACTTTCCAGTTTATTTGTATGGGTAGTTCTGGCATGGAAAATCATATTTGCAAAATAATAAAAGCCAGAATTTGAAGATCTGGCTCCAGAGGAACTTAAATACCCTTGGGTTACCTTACCTGTTCTGCTCATCCTACTCTGAAACATACCTGACGTTGACAATAGGCAAATGCAAGATTCCCCCGCTCTTAGGTCTTTACCCAGAGCATGTAGGTCGAGTATTTCTAAAAATTTTTCCTCTTTAGTGAGTAAAGGAATAAGTTAAGATTTCAACAGTGTGAGTGCTAGAATAGATGCTGACTGTTGAACTTTAATACATGAAAGCATGAAAAGATTGTTAATGGATGATCAATTACGTTCAACTTAATTTGTTCTAAGCTATTGATAATTTGAGGGGAATATTCTCTCTCCCTCTTATCAGGTAACTTAAGATTCATAGACCTTAGAACCTAGTTAAGGTGTGAAAAGTGGTAAAAAAAAAAATGCATTTTCAAGTCAATGCTTCTGTATTTTTTAGGGGAGCTGATAAATAAACCATCCTGAGAAATTTATCTTAGTATTTCACATGTAGAGTAAGTGCCTTTGTATGAAATCTGAGTTTGTTGGAATTCAGTAGAAAATATTCAATATCTATATTGAATTATTCTATAAAGCTGTAGTAGCACAAATTCTTCAATAGAGTTTAAAGTATGTGTCTCAGGGTCAGAGGGGAGGAATATCAGCAGATCAGTGAGTGATGAGAGAGAAATAAATATACGTGGGTAGGTCAGAACTATGCTGGAACCTGCTTCTACTCCAAAGTCCAATAGAGAACCCGTGACCTGTTAAGTTCTTTATAACCTACAAAACCATAAAAATGTATGTGTTTGTCAAAGATAAGTTCTGATTGGTCAAAACAGGATCATCTACCCCATGGATTCCAGAGATACTACGAAATGCTTTTCCCCTAAGCAGACCAAAATGGTAAACAAAAATGGTAAGGGAGTAATCAATATTTGGTAGTTTAAGGAAGAGATTCTTTCTTTGGCAAAATTAAGTCATGACTTTTCTTTCAGTTCTTAGCCTAGTGTCTTGTTTAGTGTTACATAATTGAACTACCTTTAATCAACACCCCCTTAACCCTCCCTCCCAAACATGTTTAAAAATCCTTTACACAATCTATACAGATTTTTTCTGTTACCAACCATATTCCATGAAAATTATAACCCTCTGAATTTTAAGAGTTAATGTATACTCTAAGTCATAAAGTATTGTAACTGTATGCGTCCTTAGAGATAGTTCAGCTTGTTCATTTTACAGGAGATGCAACTGAGGCAGAGATTATTCTGGAAATCACATTAGAGTTGAGTTGAGGATGGAAGCCCAATCCTTGGTGAGTGTTGCTCACAATCTTAACATGGCTTGCCTCCTAAATAAAATGCCACAGAAGTATATAAATGGACTGGCCATATTCATTATTTGCAGACTGTAGAATGTAGAATGTAGATTGTAGAATGTATAATGCAGATTGCAGAATGTAGAATGAGTACAGAACACAACTCTGCAGTATTATCTGACCTTATATTAGTTAAGTTATATTAACTCCAGTCATTCATTTTAAAATCTCATTAGTGGCATGATTTAGAAGACCTCTTCCTTTTGAAGCCACCCAGGAAAAGTTTGATATGACATTTTTTTTCGTTTATAAAGATCTCGGCAAGAAGCAGAGGCATTTGCAATCATTCAGTTGGACATTCTTTACAAAAAGAGGTGGGGAAGCAAAAGGGAAGAAGAGAAGAGAGCTTAGGGAAGAGGAGTGTGACAGCATGTGGGGAGCTCTTCTAAACCATAAACGTTCATAGTCTTTTGACATTGCGTGATGTATGACAGAGGAATTGACAGCTAGCCTGGAGGACTATATTTTTTAAAAAGTAGACATACGTTTAAAATTTATAACAAGCTATGGGCTCTTCATAGTAGGAGCACAGGTCTCCCAAGTAGGTCCTAGAGAGTCTTGGGATGCCCTTGACTGTTTGGGCCTCATCCACTTGCTTGCAGCACCGTGGTGTAGTGTGGTGTGAGAAGGGCTGGTCTGGAGGCAGGTGACCAGGACCTGAATCTCTTCAATTTACAAGCTTTGTGACCTTAGGCAAGTTGCAATTGAATCTTTCAGAGCTTCAGTTTTCTCATTTGTAAAATAAATACGGTAATGGGCACCCGTTTTTGTTGGATCCAAAGGCTTGAATGTGATCCGTCCACAATGGAGCACTTAGAATGGTATCAGGCAGGCCCTGAATGTAGGATAAATGCTACTTGCTGTTATTACTGTTATTAGTCACTACCTAAAGCCATCAACCTAAGATTACTTTGTTTTATAACCTTTGGTAAATCAGGAAGTGGATAATGAATTTTCAAAAAGTTACCAAAAACAGTTCCAATTCCGTTTGGTGCTTAAAAGGATACATTTCCAGTTCATCAAGATGATCTTTCCAGACAGCTATGATTTTATTGTGTCACTGTCAACTCTGATTTTCTCGGATTCCTTCCCAATTCCAAAAAAAATGTAGATACCTTGAAAAAGATATACCTCTTCAGCTTCTCCACTTCAAGGATTTGATAATTTGTCTCTCTGATAGTCAGAGGTTCTTGTCCCTAAAGTGCTACCTTCTCAGACTAATCCCAGTTCTTGACTTACCTCCTTGGACATTGAAACCGCTCCCCGAAATAGAAAGAGAAGTTGAGTAAAGTGCATTTTAACCGGTTTTATCCCTGGAGGAATGTTTTTAAGAAGTGAGAAGAAAATTATTTCAGACTTGACAGAAGTTTACTTAATTATGATCAATGCTGTACTCAGAGCTCAGTCGATCACCTAAGAATCAAAAGTCACGTATGTCAGTTGTACTTTGTAACTCAAAGATGTTGCCCATCTTTGAGAGCCGTGAATGGAGATTTATTAGGGTTTCCAGCCCAGAAAGACCTCTGAGATCCTGAAGCCCGGTACTCATTTTCCACGTGAGAGACGGGCCCCAGCGAGCTGTGACTTCCTGAGATTTCCCCCAGTGCACCGGCCACGTCAGAATGGGAACTACCTCTTAGCCTGAAGGCCGCACTCTGCCTGTGATTTTTTGACTCTAATGAGAACATATGTTTTGGAGGCTGGCTAGCCTGGCCCTCCCTCCCTCCTCAGCCCTGAGTGGCAGGCCAACCATCCGAGAGAGAGAGGAACGTCTCCTCTAGGTGAGGACTGCCTGAGAGAGCAGTGACCCCCCCTTCCCCCACGGGGCCCTGATCAAGACTTCTGTGATCATTAGGTACTTGAAAGGAAACGAAATGAGATTAAAGTTTAAGAGCATTTAAAAGGCGCAGACAGCCCTCCTTTCCATCCTGAATGCCTGGCAGTTGCTTTAGGTACATTAGAGCCCAGCAGTCCTGCAGATAATCCAGAACAGAGATAATAAAATTAAAAAGCTCGCCATCCTTTGTATTCACTTGTCTTTTGTAACTAGAGAGCCTCGCTCACTTCCTCTTTCCTGTCAGTCCATTTGTCTCCCTGGTTATTAAGCTCATCAAAGGGCCAGGCCCGAAACTGCCCCCCTGCCTTCCCATCACTCTCCCACTGTAGCCTTCGCTTTAGCAAGTGCAGGCCTTATTATAGTAACTCTTATTTGCACTTCTTCATGCTTTTGTGTGGCGGCCCCCCCGTGTGTGTATTGTCCCGTCCTCAGTCCTTACTGTGAGGGCGCTGGGTGTGAGAGGAAGCATGATGGAAGAGAGAGGTGAGAACCCGAGGAAGGACGCCAGCCTGCACAGGGGCAGTCTAAGAACGGCGCAGCGTGCGCTCACAGCGTTTTTGCTGCCTGTTTGCTGAGGCTACGGGTTATGAGGAAGGGTATGGCCATGGGGCACATTCACAGGCCTGTGAATGTGGTGGAGAGTGAACTCAGACCGTGCAAAGGCCATGCGCTCCTGCGGGAATCTCCATCTACCAGTCCTTTCTCACTGAATGGTCTTTTCAAAGTCCTGTGAGGGACGCCTGGGTGGCTCAGTGGTTGAGCGTCTGCCTTTGGCTCAGACGTGATCCCTGGTACCAGGATGGAGTCCCACATCGGGCTCCCTGCATGGAGCCTGCTTTTCCCTCTGCCTGTGTCTCTGCCTCTCTCTCTCTCTCTCTCTCTCTCTCTCTTTCTCTGTGTGTGTGTCTCCCATGAATAAATAAAATCTTAAAAAAAGAAAAAAAAAAAAAAGTCCTGTGAGGAGCAATTGATTCTTCTAAGGGACCAAGATGGCCCATGGATAGGAGGTGAGGGCTCGTGGTCCATGCGGGGGTGGCCATGTCCAGCTTTCCTGAGCTCATGTTTGGACATGATTGTCTGACCCTAGCTCCCCTTTCACAAGAATATGTGCTGGCACTGCTAAAATGGTGGTTTCCTCACTGTATCTCTCTCCGGGCCTAATGCAAAAGGACAGCCCTGTAGAATGATTAAGGAAGCACAGGGGTGTGTTCCCAGTCACAAAAATCTCATTCCCAGCTGCCTGAAATTTCGCCACCAGTGCCTCTCTTTTGTTGATATATTGCTTCTTAAAGGCTGCTGTTAAAAGTATATCATTCAAGTTGCCCAGCAGAAATTATTATACTTTGGAATTTGTCATAGCAAGGGTGAGAATAGGTTTTTAGAAGGAGGAAGTGTCTTTCATTGCCTTATTTCATTACAAACCAGTGCTGGCTTAGGAAAAAATATTTTGAAAGTACACAGGAATAGAAAAAGGAAAAATATATCCTTCGCATTCCTACCAGTTAGTCATAGGTAATACCAACACTACTCTGCCCCAAAAGGCTTTTTTCCCCCTACAGTTATAACCACACTTTATATACGTGGGTTTTTTTTCCATTTTCTTTGAAGTGTCATTTTATGATAATATATGAAATAGATGCATCATAGTTTATTTAACCATTCCCTTTGACCTGCACATCTAGATAATTTCCGGGTTTTTTTGTTTTCATAAAAATATGCTGAGATAAACACCCTTGGTCCATTAGGTGTCCGTCTCATTTTTCATTGCCCCTACCCCTGTAAGTAGGATGTCCTCTTAAATTCCTAAAAGAGGAAATGAATGAGTAAAAGGATCATAGTGTATTTTGAGTATAATTGGTTTCCAAAACCAATTTATACTTCCACTTGGAATATAGTGAATGTAGTCTGTTGAATCTTTGCAAATTTCATAGGTGATGAATTTTGTATATTTAATTTACCTTTCTTTGAGCAACATTTTTTCTGTGTTGGTTGACTTCCTTATTATGAGTTGGATACAACAAGGAAGTTATTAAAGGGGCAGGATTTGGGGAAAAGGCAAAGCGTGGAAGCCTAAGGAGTGGGGTGTCCATTGGAGAAGGTGGCTCTAACAATTATCAGGTTAGTCGGATATGGGCTCCCAAAGGAGGCAAGGTCTTGTAAGGTTTTTTATTTTTATTTTTATTTTTTTATTTATTTATTTATTTATTTATTTATTTATTTATTTATTTATTTATTTATTTATTTATATATTTATATATATTTATTTATTTATTATTTATTTATATTATTTTAAGCATTTTATTTTTAAAAAGCTTATAACAACAAAATTTGCTTCTTCCCTGGGTTGGACACTTATGATAAAAAGTACCCTTTATTAATAGGAGTACTTACAAAGCAACTTAGAACAGTCCACTTTTCCTCAGCTAAGACCCAGCCCAGCTCCCATCAACTCATCCTCATTGTTAGGTTATAGATGGGCTTTTGCATCAGATATCTGCGGAAAGTATTGGTCTCTCTGAAGATCTGGGGAAGGAGGATGGGATCCTTCCTTTTTTTTTTTTTTAGAATTCACTAGGATGGCTTCCTAATATTTTAAGATCATAGTTGAAGATCAGAAATGGTCCAAATAGAATTTTAGAAGTGATTTTAGTGATGCCAGAAAATGGCAAGTCTTACAAAGCTGAATTCTTACAGAACAAAAATTATGTTATATATCATATGTTAGAGGCCTTTAGTGTTTTAAATATGATAAATATACATTTTGTTTAAGGTATTTTGAGAATAAAAGAATAGCATAATTTGTTTATGAGATATGGGCTTTTTTTTTCCTACTCCTTCAAATAATGTGTTTTTAGTCATGCATTAAGATAGTGAGGAACTACACGTTTCAAAATGTATTTTTATTCTGACCTTGGTTAATTCATAAAAGTCTGCCAAATGCCAGAACTGTTTAAATTTGGCTTTGAGACTGTGTTAACACGGTGAATAACGATTGACATAAATGTACTATATTATTTTTATAAATTGTGGCTTGAGATGATAGTAATTTTAGAATATTTAGGATGCTGTTCTCTGAGACATGTTATTTTTGGAGTCAACTAGCAGTGTTGAATGTTATAATGCATCTAGTCAACTACAGGTTTTCATCTCATAATTAGAAATGCTTCAACAGTCCATACTGTGTGTTCAGGAGTTATTAGTCTGAGTCAGCAATTTTTAAGACATTCTTATTAAATGTAAAAAGAACTTTATGTAGTAATTGGTGTTTATTTAATACATTGTGTACATTTACTCATTAAGCATTTTGTTTAACCCTCATTATTTATGCCTCCCAGGGGTTATTACAATGTGTGGTGAAGAACTCAGTAGCTCAAAAACACCACCACAAAAAGAAAGCTGGTTGGGTTGGGCAATTTGAGAAGCATAAAAAATGAAGCTGATTTATTAACTACCACTTTAAGCTGCTTTAGCAGTTAGGGTGAATAAAAATTATGATTATGAAGTGTTCTATCAGTGATAAGATAAAGCCATAGCATAAGTTAGACATACTTGTTTTCTCTCCCTCCAAGAGTGTAGAATCTCTGTGATATTGACTCTTCATAGTCCTGAATCTGTTCCAGGATTACCATGCTGAGAGCAGATAAAGAGCTTCCCCTTTATGTACCCAACAGGTCAGCTAACCCTGGGCTTTAACCAGAATAGGACTCCGTAAATATTTGATGAATGAATATGCTTATTTAAGCAAATATACCAAGAGGAGTTATTACACAGGTTATGTGTGACAAACATATCCCCACTTTGTATAATCACATAATCGAAAAATGGTGTCCACTCCTCTTTGGAGCCCCTTCCACGTATCCTCATAGGCTATAAGCCATTGTCTTTTGAGGGAAAGCCTGATATTTCATAACAGTCAAAAGTCATTCAGAACCAGATCTAGTGAATAGAGATTAATCAATGTAGGAAACATCTTTTCCCATTTTATAGTTGTTTTCACGGTGATTTATAAAATGAAAAACTATTCATTTTCTAATGTGACTCATAAACTGGCTGTACAGGTTGTTCATAAGAGAATCTTTCAGGCAGTTGTAACATTGCTGGAATAAATGTAGACAATTGAATATTCCTTTGAAAGTCAACAGTTAATTGAATATGAAAGTTTGTTTTGTTTAAAAGTTAGCCTGCTTCTTATTTACACTATTTTCTTTCTTAGGTATCTGATTTTGAAATCAGGTAGAGTTCTCATTCATTTCTGTTTATTATTATGTAGAGTTGTGGACTACATTTGAAAAGAGTTGTCATTTTTCTTAGGCTTCAATTTTATATGGGAGATACCTAATTAAAGTTGGTTTGGCTTCCCCCCCCCACCCCCCAGCAAATATTTTTGAGACAATGTTGTTTTTATAAGTAATGTTTACAGTACCACACGGAAATGAAAAGTAATAGGTTAAGGGTTATTTTCTACTCAAGAAGTTAGAATTTAATAGAAATTTTTTCTGTAAGTGTGATATATTGAGAAAGAATCTTGGTCTTCTGTTTCCCAATTAAATATCTTGTAGCTCCTGAGAAGGGCTGTCTCATATAAATAATTGGTAGAAGCTCTGAATTTTATGAATTTGTAAATGGTGCCTTTTCCGATTCATTCTGTAGATCACTATTAGATTAATTTTTCAAAAATATCACTTCTCTCAAAGCCCCTGTCTCAGAGGTTTTAGTGGGCCTCCATTTCCTATGGAGTAGTGTTTCAAACTTCAGCCAGTTTCAGAATCCCTTGGAGGACAAGTTAACACACATGGATTGCTCCGCCCCCAGAGTTTCTGATTCAGCAGATCTGAGTGGGCCCCAGAATTTATATTTTTAACATTCCCGGTAACTGATATGGCTGGTCCAGTGACTGAAGTGTGAAAAACATTGCTCCAGAATGAAGTCTCCATTCCTTAGGCTGGCATTCATGGTCTTCTATAAATCTGCCTCAGTTTGCCTCTTGAGTCATGGCTCAAATTAGGAGGGACTTTAGATTTGGTTATACTAAACCCAAACTGCTTTTGCTAAACTTTCAGAGTTACCATCTCGAAAACACACCTAATTAAGGGCTTCGCCTTGTTTATTTTATTCCTATCATTTGGAATGTCCTCTTACCTGCTCAGTATCCATGTCCATGGAGCCCTTTCTCACATGCCCAGCATTTACTGATCTCTCCCTTCTCCAAATTTCCATGGCATTTGTTATGTCCATCTTTGCCCTGTCGGTTGCTAACTTCATGGTCATGTATGTTATCTTCCAACTAAATGTTAGTCACCCAAAGTGTGGAGACACCTTTTTCTATCCCATAGGTTCACAGCCCAGAATATAACAATGAAAGGCAATTTGTCTTTTTTTTTTTTTAAGATTTTATTTATTTATTCATGAGAGACCCAAAGAGAGAGGCAGGCTCCCATAAGAAGCCTGATGTGGGGACTCGATCCCAGGACCCCCGGATGACCTGAGTCACAGGCAGACACCCAACCACTGAGCCACCCAGGCATCCCAATTTGTTTTAAATGTAATCAAGTTGAGAAACGATTTAAAAGTACCTCACCAGAATTGTAGTCAGACTATGAAGTACCGTTGGCAGAGTATAAACCCTCTGAGCCTCCCTTTCCTTGCCTGTGAAATGGGGCTAACATTTCTCTTTGTGCAGAGTCGTTGTGAGAATTGAAGTAGAAAATACGTATGAATCTCTCAGCGCGATGCCTGGCACATAGCATTCATTATTCGATAAGTAGTATTTATTTATCAGTAACTAGGGATTGGTTGGAGTAACCAGCTTCAACTTTTGTTGAGAAAGGGGTTGTCGATAAGTAACTGAGTCATTTGAGAAGTCATTTCCAGGAAAGAAAAGGAAGCTTTGGCTGCAGTATTGTTGCATTAACCAATACTAGCTTGTATTTTCTGCTGTTACCTCCTACTCAGTTGTTGTTGCCAAAATTCCCACTTCCTGTGGCAGGAAAGTAAGCATTCTTTTGCCTTGTTTCAATTGTTATCTCGTAGAAGTGATGCTCATCCTTGAGAAGATCATAGAGAGAGTGACCATTCATCAGTGTCCAGCTTGCCTCTGGCTTCCCTGGCCTGTGTGTCACACAATGCTCAGCTTGAGGGAGAGGGAAAAAAGGAGAAGAATGAAATCTGGAGAAATACCTTAAGGGCATGGAAAGAAATATTTTGTGAGCCGAAAGGCTGAACATGTTTCATTCAGAGATAGCTACGTGTATAAATTTAGCTCAATAATTAGGCATATGGTGCTTTCATTTGGGAAGTATCTACACCCTTTGTGATAAGATCCGTTGATTATTAGAGCTGCTGCAGCTTTAACTACGTCTGCAGCAGAGATTCCTGGTGCATTTAAAACAAGAATTGAAGAGTGAAATGGAAAACGGAATTAATAATTTGTTCTTGGTTGGTTTTAATCTGCTCTTTATTAACTTTGTAGTTTATGCCTGGAGGATTAGATTTGGAAACAGAACATCAACCAATGTTCTAAAAGTTTACTTCTTTTTATTGGAACATTATATTCCTAAAGACTTTCTGAAGAACATTTTGGCTGAATTTAGTCTTAAGTTCTTATGATTCAACCTAAAAGAATAGAAAGCTTTTGACCTATGGTATTTTTAATTTTTAAGTTTTTTCATGTGAGATTTCAGAGTAGGATTTATTTAATAAAAACTGATGGATGTGGAGAAGTAAAGGTATCCTTTGCTGGTCACAAGTATGTTTTAGTCTCCTTTTTTTCTAGCTCTTTCTTTTATGCCCCTCCCAATCTATTTTTTTAGTCTTAGAATTTTAAATCTGCTTGCCATTGGTGGTCAGGAAAATACGAATAGTTAAAATCAAAAGATACCTGTATTTTCCAAATCTTGTCCATGTTTCTAAAATTGAAATCGAATAGACAGTCATTTCATAAGTAGGAAAGAATCCTATTCCGAGATATAGCATAGTGTGACGAACTAAAATACAGAGGTTTAAAAACAGTTGCCCTTGGGGGAGATGCTGTTCATCTATTTCTTTCTTAATGCTTCTTTAATGGAGTTCCAATAGAATATGCCTGTAAATTTGGGATTCTGTGTAGTTGCTTCTGTGGCTGTAGGTCTCCACCCACCTGTTATCTGGAGAATTACACTCCAGGTTTTCCTAAGGTAAAAGTCACTAAAATTTAGGCATTTCGAAAGGGACTTTGAGGACCAGAAGTTCAACAAACTGTAATACCAGGTTTGAGCTAACTGACTATAGATCTCTCACGAGGAAAACAAATCTGGATATATGTATTCTCAATAAGTAAAAGCTTTGACTTAATTCTTCTACTTTGGCTTTGATGTGGAAATAGAGGTTTAGGGTTTTTGTAGCCAAACATGCCACAGGTGATCAAGTATTAGTTTTAGCTGTCTTAATTTCACTGTCTTTTTTTTTTCATATTTTTTACCCATGCTGTTAATCATCTTCCATCCTTTTTGTGTTTTCTCTCACAGAGAGGTGGAGCGAATGACCCAAAGGTAGATAGCAGAAGAGGAGCAGGAGTGGGACTGTATGTTACACTAGTCCCCTTAATCATCAAGAAGTGACCATGCTTATCAGCAGGAACTAAGAACACTCTCGGCTTTCCTGGAAGTTTGAGCAGTGAACTCCAGACATTAGCACCAGTGCACAGACAGATCACCTTTTCCCTGACCTGTGGGACCCTTGCTGCTAGGTTTTAGAATTCCTAAGGGAGAGAACTGGTTACATGATTGGTTAGCATATCTGTGGGCCTTTGGCTCTCTGCAGAATTGCTGGAAGGCTAGCTCAGGAAGGAATGCCTTTGATTGATTTGAAATCTCAGGCATCACCATTGAGCTGTTGGGACTTTCCAAGGCACTGGGGGATTTTTGCCAACAGCACTTTCAAGAGCTGATCTGAAGGTGGTAAACTAAACTGGCAGGGAGGGAAGGTTCTTCCTCCATCTCCAGGTGAGACACTGCTCCCATAGGGTACTCTGGAGTACCCTGTCTTCACAAATCCCAGGGGCACGGAGCACGTGAGTGGTCATAAAAGAGAATGTGTGTATATAATGCTTCCTAGAGTTTTCCATCCTTATATAAGAGCCCAGTTAGGGCAGCCCAGGTGGCTCAGCAGTTTAGCGCCACCTTCAGCCCAGGGCATGGTCCTGGAGTCCCAGAATCGAGTCCCACATCAGGCTCCCTGCATGGAGCCAGCTTCTCCCCCTGCCTATGTCTCTGCCTCTCTTTCTGTCTCTCTGTGTCATAAATAAATAAATAAATAAATAAATAAATAAATAAATAAATAAAATCTTAAAAAAAAAAAAGAGGCCAGTTAGATACCTCTCCCTGAAACAGATTTTTGCTTGAATATTAAAAAAAAAAAAACTTATTTATTCTTTAATTGACTCTTGAACTTCAGCTGTTAGTTTGCTGGAGAACAACAACAATAACAATACCTGATAATTTTCTCTTCTACCCTAGGTTTAAAATAGCGGGAGCAGTTAAGACCACACATTTAATAAAAAATACTGTTTCCCAGTAATACTCTATAATATGCTTCTTTCTTTCTCCTAGTGGAATACATGTTATTCTTCTTGTTCTGAGAATAGTCTCTTTAAGTGATTTTCCATGTAGCTTGATCTATATATAATTAAAACAACCAATAACTAGATTTTTACAATCTTATATTTGCATAGATTTTGTCTCTTTTATCTGTAATTTTAATTCTAGAGTGGTGAAAAATATGAAAGTAATTACTGCATACCATTGTTGAGTGTTTCTTGTTAGGCACTATGCTAACCACTTTACATAAACTCACTTAATTCTCAGAAGAGGCCTGTGAATTCGGTATTATTTTCCCCATTTTACACATAGGAAATTGAGGCCAGGCAGGGTCATCCAAGTTGTCTGGGGTTCTAAAGGTCCTGTGTACCTCACCTGGGATTTGACATTGGGTCTGACAAGCCCTGGCACACATCGTCCTCCCACGACTGCATTCACTTCCAGCAAATGCACCCACTGCCCCTTGCCTTGGCATCCTTGAGGATCTTTCCTATTTTGACTAAAGAACTGGGCGTCACAAAGCCCCTCTCCTTTGCCTGAGAAGGAAAAGGGGAGTCAGGAGCATGAGGGCTGATGATATTCCATCTCAATTTGTGGCAGACAACATGCTGGGTTTTTGTTTTTGTTTGTTTTCATTTTGGTTTTTAGTTCTTGTTTTGGTGTGTTTTTCTACTTACTCTGAAAGTAAAATCCATGATAAGTTTGTTTGGAAAAGCTTCTCTTAATAATACTGTGTTCACCATTAAGCACATGTTTATTATTAAGGTTTATTAGTGTATATTAATGTATGTGTGTACACTTTAATGATATGTTTATATTTAATATACACTGATTATATATGTGTGTATATAATTATCTAAAATAATACTTAAAGCATTAATGAAAATAATTGGAAGTTCTGGAAAATTGTTTAAGTCAAGATGGAGAGAAAGAGGACAGTCTCTGAAAGAAAGTCTAAATGTGTTTGCTTTTCACCCCTTAGTCTTAGGGCAACTACGACTCTTAAATTTTAGAATAAATATTCTTTTTAAATTTTTTATTTAAATTCTGCTTGCCAAAATATAGTATAACACCAAGTGCTCATCCCATCAAGTGCTCTTCTCAGAGCCCATCACCCAGTCACCCCATTCCCTCACCCACCTCCCCTTCCACAATCCTTTGTTTGTTGCCCAGAGTTAGGAGTCTCTCATGGTTTGTCTTCCTCTCTGATTTTTCCTCCCACTCAGTTTCCCTCCTTGCCTTTTAGTCCCTTTCACTATTTCTTATATTCCACATATGAGTGAAACCATATGATAATTGTCCTTCTCCGATTGACTTATTTCACTCAGCATAATACCCTCCAGTTCCATCCACATCAAAGTAAATGGTGGGTATTCATCCTTTCTGATGGCTGAGTAATATTCCATTGTGTATGCATACCATATCTTATTTATCCTAGAATAAATATTCTTGCAGTTATTTAATTCTTAAGGAAGACATTTCATAAAGTATGGCCATAGTAAACACAAGTGAAATATTAACTTTAAATTCCTAATGAGGTATATTACCAGAAAAGATTTGTGAGACAAAGTAAGCGTTGTTACTGACCTGGCACTCAGATTCTGTGTAGCAGTAACAACAAAGCAAGTTTACTTGGTCCTAAGTGATGATATACTGGACAGTGTAACTCTTTCTGAAGTGTATGCAAATGGAGCAATGTCTAAATGTTTTGAAAAAAAATAACTTTAATATTATTTTTCTATAAAAAGCCAAAGTAAAAAAAACATTTCCAGCAGTGCTCTTTCCAGAAAGATTTAGGAGTACCACCCTGTACAAAGCACTAGAGAGAAAATAATGAGCAAGACATGTGTAACCACTGCCAGTGTGGAATCCAAAGAGATAGGAAAGAAAGGAGTAAAAAAGCAGTGTAATGAGTTTTAGTAGGGGAGCTGTGGGGTATAGTGAGAGAATGTGATAGGGACAGTTAGCTAAGACTTAGGGGTGTCAAGAATTCTTTCTAAAAGTGGTAAAGTATGAGTAGAAGGGTAGGAATAGGGAATGGCATGTGTGAAAGCCCTGAAGGTAAGCCAAAATCTGACCCAGCAAAATGCAGTTGAGAAGCAAGTGTTAAGAAATGAACCAGAGAATTAAAGCAAAGAATGGATCTCACAGGGTATTCGGATTTTATCTTGAGATCATTGGGAGCAATAAGAGGGTTTAATATTGGGGAAATAATATCAAATTTGCATTTTTGGATAAGATTGAAATCAGGCACATATTGGGCTTTGCAGTAATCCAGGTGAGAGGCAGTGATGGCTTATTTAACATAAGGGTGGTGGGGAGAGCCAAAGTGAACAGATCCTTGAGATATTTAAAAGATAACATTACAGAACTTTGTGAATACCTATAAGGAGGTGGGACGAGGAATTAGTGCTTGGATTCCTCCGTTTTGATGGGATAAGTTTGGGGCGGGGGGTTACCCAGGCAAAGTAGAAGAGGGGAAAGGTGTGATGGATTTGGTTTGGGGGTTTTGCATTAAATGAGAAAGATGTCTAAGTGTAGAAGGTCTCTCACAGGCGGTTGGAAATACATGCTAAAAACTGAAAAGACAGGACTGAACTAGAGATACTGACCTTAAGACCATTAGGCCTGGGATGCCTGGGTGGCTCAGTGGTTTAGCGCCTGCCTTCTGCCCGGGCCATGATCTCAGAGTCCTGGGATTGAGTCCCACATCAGGCTCCCTGCATGGAGCCTGCTTCTCCCTCTGCCTATGTCTCTACCTCTCTCTCTATCTCTCATGAATAAATAAGTAAAATCTTAAAAAAAAAAAAAAAAAAAAAAGACCATTAGGCCAGGGAAGTAGATAAGCTCCCTCAGGGATAGAATATCCTATTATAAGAGTCCAGGCCCTAAAGCCTGAGAAGCATCAACATTTAAGGGATGGACAGAATAAGAGACAACAGGCAAAGATATCAGAAGCACAGACAGAAAAAACTAGCAGAGCATGGCAGCACCCTGGGGCTTTTCTAGATATTTAACAATTTAAGTTGTGTGTCTCAGCAGTGTCAAATGATACTGAGAAACAAAGTAAGGACCAAGAATTGGCCTTTGGATTTGGTAACAAGCAGGCAGAAATCAACCCCTGACTGGAGCAGGTTCAGTGGCATGTTTGTAGAGGAATCTGTATGGCAGGGGAGGTAAGGAGGTACAGAGACAGTTCTTTCAAGAAGGCCACTGTGGTTGGGACCAGAGGATGGGGTGGTAGGTGTAAGATGACTAGAGGCAATGAGAGGGTTGAATAGAGAAAGAGACAGCTTGCTGGGCACTGCCCAACACACAGTTGGGGCTGGCAGCTGAGGAGCTCTGATGGCCCCATCTGCTCGGTTGTTTGATCTTCTTTAGCAGGATGCAGCCACTCCGACATATTTGAAGAAGGCAGACAAGTAGAATGACCTAGTCTTGGGGTTTTCCCAAGTGTTTGGAACAAAGAAAAGACCTATGGCCCCAAGTCCTTTTTTTTTTTTTTTGAGAATTTGATGAAAGGATCATTTGTTTGTAAGACTATAAATCCAGTCAATTCAGGTTAAAATAAGTGGAGAGGGATATTTATTATAAAGAGAAGATATTTCATGGACCCAATTCAAAAAATGCAGCAAGACATCACAGGGCCCAGAATGAGGAGGCATCTGGAAGCCACCTGGAACCAAGACTGCTATTCCTCCAGGTTTTATCCTGGGCAACTTGATCTTTGATCTATAGACATATCTGTTTTATTCTGTCCTCTACAAACAAGCTCTTTATGGCTCAGTCCTTTAGTTTACATGGCCAATGAGTTTAAGTATTAATATTCCGAAAAGTGTCTCAGAGACTCAATTCCAAATTCCCAGAATGGAGACTCTGACCTGGCTGTAGTTAGGTGTCTAATCAGCTGTGGCCAAGGGGTAGAGTATTGATTTTTAGTACCAATATAGCCATGACATGGAGCCTCCTGAATGTTGGAGAAGACAGGGTTGCCTGGCTGCACAGAGGTCTCCCTCCATCTCTGCTGCATCTAGCTGCATTTATCTTCTTGGAAGTGTTTTTGTCATAGGACCCCATGTTAGAGGCAGATTGTCTGGGGCTCTGCTATATATTCACTACAGAAAATTCTGTGTCCTTGAGATGACAATTCACCAGCACTTTCATGTTGTTCTATTAACTATGACAAAAACATACCTGCAAAAATCTAGTCCATTAATCAAATGTTCCTACCCAGAATGTTCTCTATTTAACAACCTCTCCTAGTGCTGCTTCATAATGAGATAACGCTCAAACACTTTTACCTTAATGGTCACTAATTAAAACACAGAAACAGGCACACCAGAATTTGATTCCGTGGTCCCCCACCAAAAATCACATCTTAGCATTCATCTTTGGAAATCCTACCTGTTCATCCAGACCCAACTCAAATCTTATTAGTCCCACAAATTCTTACCTGTTTCCCTTCAGCAGACAATCATTTGTCTTTCTGTACTTCTGTGCCTTGCTTTGTGTAATCCTCTATATTTATTACATTTTTACTGTTAAAGGCATACCATGCAAAGGCAAAGAGATAAAAGAGCTTATGGCTTTGTCACTCATTAACAATGCAACCCAATGTAAGTACACAATGCCTTCCTCATCTGTAAACTGCTTTCATGGCTGTTGTGAGGAGCCAGTGAGTAAACGGATGTAAAACCATCTGCTTCCAGGATGGTGCAGATATTTATTACTTAAAGAAATAGTTTGGAGGTTGAAAGACCGGGTTTCTAAACCCTTGTCTACCACTTGGTGATTCATGGTGTGGCAGTGGGTGAGTTACTGTTCCTCCTTGTTCGTGCGTGTTGTGTGCTGTGTTGGTTTTCTGTAGCTGCTGGAACAAATTATCACAAACCCTAAGCTTAAAACAATAGAAATTAATGTCTCAGCACTCTGTAGGTCAGATTGAGTGGGCTTGTTTGCTTTCTCTGCACTGGGTTTCATAAGGCCAACATGAAGGTGGCCTGGGCTCTTCCCCGAAGGCTCTGGAGAAGAATCCACTTAGAGGTTCATTGAGGTTGGTGGCAAAATTCAGGGCTGAGGTCCTGATCTCCTTGCTGGCTGTCAGCTAGGAGCCTCTCAGCTCCTCAAGGCTGCCTGTGTTCATGTTCCCATCGCCTCTTCATTTTCAGACTGACAGTGGCACACTGAGGGCCACTTAGCCAAATCTCTGACTTTCTCTTCTGCTGCATCTTGAGTCTGCCTCCAGCTAAAGAACATCCTCTGTTTCCAAGGCCTCAGATGCCTATAGATTGGCTCCACCTAGATAATCCAGGTTTACCTTTGTGTTTTAAGGTTACTTTAATTATCCTTAGATAATTAGGTGTGACTTTCATTACATCTGCAAACTCCTTTTGCTTTGCAAAATTACATTTCACAGGTCCAGAGATTAGGAAGTGGACATCTTGGGGGGGTGGGGAGTGGGGGTTTCTACTTACTCTATGTGGATACCATGTGTGGTGCCATCTGTGAGGCCCCCACGCAGCCCATCTACTAGACTACTCAGCAGCCATTGGCAGATTGTGTGGCCTGTTGCTGTGGTTTGCAGTCAGCCAAGCTGTACCCCAGGCAGTGCTCTCTGCTTGAGGTTACCGGGAGGGGTAACCCAAAGCAGAAGCAGCCAGGTTTTATAGTAGTTTCTTTGTATGACCGGTTCTAATTGCTATATGCTGGTAAATAGGGAAGAGAAGCCAAAGACATATCCACATGTAAAGAGTAGGGATAAATAAGAATATTCTATTCATTATTCTTAGAACTTTTTTTTTTTTTGAGGCCTTACTAAGTACTTTTGATAAAGTATTGTATTTTAATCTCATTATGGTTCCTGCCTTACCAAGGACTCTTCTGAATTCACTAGGGATATATCAGATGACCAGTGTTATAAGACTACTGAAAATCTTGAATAAAAAAGAATTCTGTTATGTATTTATTCTGCCTTTGTCATAGCAAGTATCATGTAGAAGTTAGGAGCATATACTCTGGAGACAGATCCCTTGTGTTTGACTTCCCTCTCTGCCGTTTATGTGTCCATTGGCCTTGGGCAAGTAATTGAACCTCTGTACTTCCATTTCCTCATCTGTAAAATGGGGTCTAAAATAGAGTTATCATAAGGGTTATCATTGAGGCTTAAATTGAATTGTGGCTAGTACATAATGCTATAAAAGTATTAGGATTATTATTCTAATGGAACTGTTTGTTTCTCTCCTGGGGCTATTTTGCCCCCACCGCCCCCCACCCCTGGACATTTGGCAATGTCTGGAGACATTGGCTATCACATCTGAGGATGTGTGCTACAGGGCATCTAATGGGTAGAAACTAGGGATACTGGTAAACATCCCTCAGAAGACAGGACAGCCCCTACAACAAAGAATTATCCACCTAAAATGTCAGTAGTGCTGAGGTTGAGAAATTGTGTTTTAAACCAGTGGCCTTTTCTACTTTTAGGAACAACTTAATAAGATAATCATGTTTCCTTAGTGACTTTTAACACCAAAGATACTCATGCCTGACAGCCATGGGGCTCTTGAGTTTTACCATAAAATAAAAAGAAAAAACATTTTCTGATGTTGAACAAACTTTTGTGTATCTATTTGTTTATGTTCGTATGTAACACAATTATAGAATACATAATTAGGGATTAGAAATACTCTGTTACTGTGAAAAATTGAGTGGAATTTTTAATTTTCTTAATTTCCTAGTTTTCCAGTGAGCTTTCTTCTGGAGATCATAGGAAAGAAATTACTTGAATCTGGGGACTTCCTGTTGCTGTGTACATTGAAACACAGTAATAGTCGAGATAAGTACCCATTGTAGTTACCTGTTTTGAATTTACCTACATTATAGTGTAGGGTTTGGAAGCCCTGAAATGTTTTTGCCCATGTCATTTTTATTTCTCTTATGTAAGGTTTGTGTGCGTGCTGTTTTCAATCCCTCCCATCCCCTTCTTTTTTTTTTCAAAGATTTTATTTATTTATTCATGATATATATATATATATGTGTGTATATATATATATATAGAGAGAGAGAGAGAGAGAGGCAGAGACACAGGCAGAGGGAGAAGCAGACTCCATGCAGGGAGCCCGACGTGGGACTAGATCCTGGGACTCCAGGATCGCACCGTGGGTCAAAGGCAGGCGCCAAACTGCTGAGCCACCCAGGGATTCCCCCCTCCCATCCCCTTCTTATATGTAACTACCAACTTAGAATATTCTCCAACTAATCTTTTCCTTTCACCACCCCGTCACCTCCACCTCAAGTTGAGCTATTTCTTTCTTTTTTTTTTTTTTAAAGATTTTATTTATTTACTCAAGAGAGACACAGAGAGAAAGAGAGGCAGAGACACAGGCAGAGGGAGAAGCAGGCTCCCTGCAGGGAGCCCGATGTGGGACTCGATACCGGGTCTCCAAGTTGAGCTATTTGAGTTGTCTTTCCTCACTATCCCACAATTTCTCCTGATGATTGGGTCAGTCATCAACACCTACATTACCACTGGGTACAGAGAGCTGGTTAGCCTGACATCCTGGGAAGGAAAGGAAAGAATCTGGGTGCATTCCCACGCTTTCCACTCTGTTGTCTACCTGGAGAAACATAACCACAAGACGCAAACCCAGCAACAGCCTGCAAATGTGAATTATTATGGATTAAAGCAGGAGGAAACTGACATGCTGGGCATCAATTAGGTGCTCAAAAATACTTGATAACTGATTTCATGTTACATGATACAGTTGCTAAGTATTGGCAAAATATATAATTGTGATCATATTATAATAGAAATACATTTTTCTTGTAGTAGCTAACAAATTCTTGGTTTATATAAATGTCAGCAAAAGGAAAGTTTTTACCGAAGTGAGGATGACAATTGCTCTATCCTTTGGGTCGTTATATTACAACTTCGAATCTACGAAGAGAAACCCCCAGGCACTTCACTTAAAAGGAGCAAACAAAACATTTTCCATACATACTATGTATCTGCCATACTTTGTCATCCTGGCCAGAAACTGGGAAAAGCGGTTTACAACAGAATTACATTTTTTTAAATGTGGTCTTCTGTTAAACTTCATGGTTTGTTTTGTGACACTTTCTAGAAGTGGTGCAACAGTGATAACTACTTCTTCACAGACTTCATGATTAAGAGGGATTAAGTGTAATTGGCATCCTTCAAGGCTTTGGACAAAGTCCAGCTTGTTTCCTCTGATCTCAGGCTGTTAGAATAGAGAACCTTATCTGTCAGCAGCCACCTCGCTCTGGACTTGGTTATGCCCTTGAGCACCATGCTAAAGATCAACCTAATATAATAGTTGAAAAGTAGTTAATGCTTTCCTTCAATTTTGAAATGACCATTATCCAAATCTTATATTGCCACTTCAATGTTTAGAGCCTTGTGTTGAAGACATTTTGGGAAAACTCTCAGAAAAACATGGAGGAATGCCTAAGTTTCTCTAGCCAAGAATTACTTGATTTAGGAGAGGGTACCTTGAATTCTAAGGAATCAGCATCTATATAGGTTACTGTGTAAAAAAAAAAAAAAAAAAAAAAAAGCTTGTAAGTGGGATTAGTTCAGTATCAAACATCACAGCACTGCGTTTCTTGCCTTGTGGAAGTATACGTACATGTAAGCATGTATACTGGCAATTTGTTTGATGTACTAGGCCAGTAGCTAACCAAAGGCTAGAGACCATGCTAGAAAGGCAGCTCTTCTTCAAGAGCTAAGTTACCAGTAATCCTGAGAATAGAGTTGAGGTGTGAGTTTGGGTTTCACAGAATACCAACATGGTGTATCATGGTAGTCATGGGTAGAAGCTGAACAAAGCCTGGTACCCAGAGATCCAAGTCAGAGAGAGAAGAAGCAAAAGTAGAACCAGAACTGAAGTACTTGGAAGCACTCATGAAGACTTAGAGATATACAGCTGTGCAAAGGTTAGCCCCTGGTGTACAGGAATTGAAGGTAGTGTGGGTCATGTAGCTGTAGATGCTCAGCTGTTTGGGGAAGGAATGAATGGTTCAGCGAGGCACCAAGGAACATGTGGGAATGGAGTTGGAATTGGGGCCCGTAGAGTCCAAAATGGAACAGGCAGGCAGTTGCACCCCACTGCTAATTGAATTTGTTCTGGAATTTTCTCTCTACCTGACTGGCAAACGTTTGGTCTGCTTCCTGTTGTGAGAGCATGTTCTACAGGAGCCGGCCAGTGTGACGGAGGGCTGAGGCTACTCTAACACCCTCACCTTTGCCCAGCCTGTTTCCTGGGCAAACATGTATAAATATTTGCAGGCTATGCATTTGATCCACTAGATTCCAGGACCTCAGATCTTTGTCAGAAAATTCAAAGGTGAGTAATTACTTGCTGGAAGGGCATCCTTTTTCTAAGACAGGACTAAGGAAGTGGGTAGGATGGACAGATTCCTCGTAAATCCTGACAGGGCATCCTGGGAGCAGGCAAACTATCCTCCTAGTTCTGAGGAGCATTTTAAACAAGGATATTTTAAATCAAGTTAAAGAGTCCTAAGCCAAGGACAGTATTTTATATTCAGTACTTGGAAGGTATTTTCTGTCAAGTGTAGAAGGGCATACTTCTCTATTTGGAACAACAGTCTCGTTTCCAGAAACGAAGGATATGGAATTCTAATATTGTTCAAACAAATGAGAAGAAAATACATAGTATAAGAGGGTCAGTTTCATATGGAAATTGATAGTTGAAGATCACAAGTATACTGACCTTTTAAAACAAGATTTGAGGTAGTTGTAATAAGACATAGGAGGAAATATATTCTTTTACATATAAATATATATATACGCATATTTAAAGGAGAGAAATTTTACATTTGAGAAAAAAAATTGTAACTCAGCTATGTAGCTCCATAAAAGCTTATAACAAACTTTTCAACTAGTGTTATTAGTTTAACTAACTTGAAGCATAGTATTAAATAAAAATAGCTTTCTGCATATTCTTTTAACCAGAGGCCTTTTCAGATAGCTTAAGCTATGTAATATAGCTCATAAGAATGGGATGCACATATTAGAGTAGTTCAGTTTTTAGCAGTGCTGTGGATAAATTATATTATAGAGGATATCTTAACTAACATTTGAGATTTTCACCCAAAAATATAACATAGTCCTCTTCTTCAATAACAATGTTTTCTTGAATACTTTAACCCACTCTGAAGAAGTATTTTACTTTTTTCAAGCAAGGTGGAGGAAGGAAACTTAAATTCTTCCGTAAAGTTACTGTGTTCTAGGTGAATCTAGGAACCCTGATTACATACCTCTTCTTTTGTTAACCATTCATGTCCCTCCCCATAATCCCTGCAACACATCAGCCATTTAAAGCTTGGACAGAGGAGTCAGCTACCATAATTTCTGTGATAAATCCTACAATTTATTATTATGCAGCAATTTAGAGCAATATTAGCTACCAAACAATACTGTGAAAATAAGTAATCCAAAGAAAAACTTCCTATTTCCCTTCATTGGGAGTATGGTATAAGTCCAATTTTGATTTGAACACTCAAAAAAACACCTTTAGATAGGGACAAATGTTAAATTCATTGGTGGTTGATAGTCTATGAGTTAAGCAACAATAATCTTAGTATTTCCTTTTTAATTTCAAGTTTTTATTTAAATTTCAATTAGTTAACATACAGTGTAATATTAGTTTCAGGGGTAGAATTTAGTGATTCATCACTTACATATAACACCAAATAGTCATCACAGCAAGCACCCTCCCTAGTACCCATCACCAGCTTAGCCCATCCCCCTGCCCACCTCTCCTCCAGGATCCTCACTTTGTTCTATATAGTTAAGAGTCTGTGTTATTATGGTTTGGGGCACATCTTTTTTGACCAAACATTAAATGCACATGCACTCACATACACACACACTCAAGTCCCAAAGTAAAAATTAATTCAGTTATCCAGTTAATATGAGCTTGTGTTCCCAAACTCTGCTCCTTTCCTCAGTTCATCATTGGGTCCATTTTTAGGATAGTCTAGACAGAAAAAAAAAAAGTTTTTGGCCATCTTCTCAAAGGTGATAGGCTCATTTCCCCTCCCTCACATCGGCAGAGCCCCAGGGTGCTTAGGCAAGGTGACTGACAGACTCAGTGTCACCTCTCCTTTCCCTGATGAAGATGATCCTCCTTTCCATGCTTAGCAAAATAACCTGAGTTTGAACTTAAAATATAATTGGGGGGCAGGCCCAATTGTGGTTGTCCACTCCATCAGGATGATGCTTCTGCAGTGCTCCCTGAGTTTACCCTCATTTATCGTAGCAGAATACCCACTCTGACAGCTCATCTAACCCACATCATGCCCCATTCAAGGCAGAAAGGAGAGGGTAAGCAGAGCTACCAGCATATGTTGGCAAATGTCTCATTGGCCAGAACTTTGTCACATAGCCACCTCTGGCTGCAGAGAAGCTAGGAAAGCATACATTTGGCTTTTATATCTCATGTTCTGGAGACAAATGAGAGGAGATTTGGGTATGGGTTAAATCAACCTATATTATCTGAAGTAGATTGAATAGATAGTCATTTTTCCCATTTTTATTGTTTTGTGTCATCTTTTTGAGTAGTAAAATAATTTGACTTCTGCTGATAAACTTGGCATCTTTTTTTCCTTCTCCTTAAATTTATGAAGGCATTTTGCCTGATTTTTAAGCTGTAAAATAGCTGAAGAAAATTGGAAGTCATTTGTACCCAAAGCTAATACTACGTAATGCAGTCTGCTTTAACAGGTCACTGAATTTGGCATATATTTAATGCTGGGCACTTGCCATCCAGCAACAGAATGAATGATGATTATCTTTTTCTACCATTTGAAAAAAAAAATCAGGCTTTATCAGATTTTCAAAGCTCTAACAGAGTGGTTAGAGTAATGCGTTTTCAAGTCTAGGAAATACTTGTCACATACAAAACATCTCAGGTGATCTTCAGTCCATAGAGAATCTTAGTTTATAGGGTGGTAATGATACAAGCATATTAAATGTTAATGCTTACCTTAAAAATCATATCACATATAGTCCAAGGTAATTGTTTTCCATCTTTAGTGATAACCTTAGTAACATAGTGAAAGTGTAAATGAATGTGTAGTAGAAAGAGCATTGAAAAATGATCAATATCCCTGTACTTTTTTTTAATGCAGGTGTTTAGTGAGAAATCTGATGCTGCCAATTTAGGGGCAATTTATAGTGTGCTATTGACATTTAAACTCATATTGAGTAATATGTCTTTTTTCAGTGCTCACAAAACAAAATTATTAGGGTGTTTCATTGGTGATAAAATGTTATCAACTGTGAAACTAAGAATAAAATTATGAGCTAACACTGTAGGATATCCAAGTAGAGATGAACTAACATCTTTTAAAGGAAGGAACTTTTAGGTTAAAATTAATGTAAAGCAAAATTCTTTCTCAGTATATATTAGATATCTTTATCCTATAGGGCACTAGAAGCAAGAAATGATCTCATTTTCATTTCAATTCCTTAATCTACCAATATAATGTTTCTCCTCTGTCCCCGGAAGGTTTTCAAAAAAGAAAAATTAGAAGGTGGTTTTGCATGTCATGTTTCTGAAAGTCTTGCTATTAAAAAGTTTATTTTCCCTAGAATATTTAAATAGGTAATGGAAAACATACAAAGATATGTATCAGTAACACATGAGTTAATAGTTTTTTGGGAAGCTTATTTGGAAGGCAAATCCCCCCAGATTGCAGAGGTCATATGTTAACTTCAGGACAGTGTACAAGACAGTATGTCATAGGCTTCAGAGTCCGCCTGAATTTAGAGCCAACCTCCACTGCTTGCCTAGAGGTCTGACCCTAAGAAAATTGCATAACCTCTTGATTTCTTCATCTGTGCAATGGGAATCTCTGTGGGGAAGACTGCCTTCCTTTGCAGGGTTGTTGTGAGGGACTGAGAATATGTAAATGCTTTACATATTCCTGGCACGTGAATGTTCAATAAATGCTGGCTCTATTATTAAAGATGATAAGAAAGTGCCTTATATGATACACCAATTATGGACTGTAAGCCTTGTAGAATTACTGGCTGTTACTCCAAGATTATACTCAGGAACCATCATTTCTGGTATTCAGTATACATAAATATTGCTTTTCACAAGTAATTTTTAGAATACCACCTTTTAATGCAACATTTTTATTATTGCTATGCCCAGATAATGTCTAAAACTGTTACCTCTGGTATACAAAAGGATTACTTTAAGAATCATATAAAATCATAGATTCTAGAATGATCATGGGCATCCCAACTACTCACTAATAATGGGCAATTTTAAGGGTAATCATTTCAGAAGGTTTAAAAATTATTTTCCTATACTGTGTGACATTTATAACTAATACATTCTACCTTCAAATAATAACTTATAAAATTACAATTTATAATCCTTTAACTGGTTTAATTTTTTTAAAATATTTCATCTATTTATTTGAGAGAGAGAGAGCACACAAGCCAGGGAAAGGGGCAGAGAGAGGAGCAGACTGCCTGCTAATTAGGGAGCCCGATGCAAGGCTTAATTCCAGGACCCTGAGATCATGACCCAAGCTGAAGGCAGACGGTTAACCTACTGAGCCACCCAGGTACCCTTAACTGGTTGTTTGTTTGTTTGTTTTAATTTATTTTATTTTATTTATTTGTTCATGAGAGAATCAGAGATAGGCAAAGACATAGGCAGAGGGAGAAGCAGGTCCCTGCAGGGGAGCCTGATGTGGATCTTGATCTCAGAACCCTTGGATCACTCCCTGAGCCAAAGGCAGAAAGAAGCTCAACCACTGAACCACCCAGGTCCCCCCCCCCCCCCCCCCCCCCCCCCCCCGCCCTTAACTGGTTTTAATTTGAAAAGAAAGCAGTTGTGTCCTGCCACTTCCTTTTTGTTAGCAACTTTATTCATAATTACCAAAACTTGGAAGCAATCAAGATATCCTTCAGAAGGTGAATGGGTAAATAAACTGGTACATCCAGACAATGGAATATTATTCACTCTAAAATGAAATGAGTTATGAAGCCATGCAAATTCAGACACAGAGGAGCCTCAAATGCATATTTACTAAGTAAAAGAAGCCAATATGAAAAGGCTATGTAGTATATACTTCTAACTATATGAAAATTCTAGACAAGGCAAAACTGGGGAGACAGTAAAAAGATCATTGGTTTCAGGAGTGCGGTGGGGCTAGGAATGAATAGCTGGAGCACAGATGGCTTTTACATCAGTGAAACTCTTCTATATTATACTACAGTGGTGAAAACAGGTCACTATATCTTTGTCAAAACCCATGGAAAATGTACAGCAACAGTGAACCCTAATGTAAATTGTGGACTTGGGTGATTATGATGCATCATATAGGTTCGTTGATCTAACAAATGTACCCTGCTGGCACATGATATTGATAGTGGAAGTGGTCGTATGGTGTTCAGGCAGGGGGTATATGGGAAATCTCTGTACTTCTGCTCAGTCTCACTGTGAACCTAAAACTGCTCTAAAAAATAAAGCCTACTTTAAAGAATATACACACAAAAGAGAGAGAAAAAAAGAAACACTTGTGCCCTGGGACCCTTTGGCTAACTGCAGCAGAATAGGGTTTGATTATCTAGGGCTAGTTTGTTTACTTAAAAAAACAGTGATAAAATAATATAGTTTTTTAAATATCTGATTTTTGCCCATTTTTATACATACATTTCAAGCTAATTTTTTTTTCATTTCTCATTTCCTAACTCACAGTATTTGTAAAGTTTTAAAAAGGAATATTTAAAAAGTTATCTGTCTTTACCAACTTGACAAATCTGTAAACAAATCCCTTCAAGAGAGCATATTTCAGTTCTAAAAAAAACCATTGTGTCACCAGTGCAGAAAGATAAATGTAGTGAAAATTTGAGGCTGTGGAATGACATGCATGAGTTAAAAGAATGTTTGGACTTACTTTTTTATTAC
Source organism: Vulpes vulpes (assembly GCF_048418805.1). Classification (NCBI taxonomy): domain Eukaryota; kingdom Metazoa; phylum Chordata; class Mammalia; order Carnivora; family Canidae; genus Vulpes; species Vulpes vulpes. The sequence continues at coordinate 62,500,919 of NC_132780.1, forward strand.
AAATATTAAACATTAAAGAAATCTTTTCAGATGAGACCCTCCATAAGAATAGAATTTGTTTTCTATAGAAAAATACTTTTAGATCTCCTTCTTAGAATAAAGAGAGTTTCATGATATCCCAACAAGGGATACCAGTTTGTCTGAATTGCTAGCAAAGATCTGTAGATGCTGATGCTTCCCAGTTTGGAAAAGCCTTACCAGCCCATTGCCTGGGGACCACAGAGATCTTAGCAGGATAATCTAATGAATGCAGTTTTAGGTCAATTAAAAACCATCAGAAAGACTCAAAACCTGGAGATTGAACCTTTGAACTCGAGTGACAGTTTCTATATAAAAAGAACCATAGTTATTAACTACAAGGCTGATACTTTTGATGAGGAAATAACTGCAAGTGATAGATTCTCAGCTACTGCAGAGCTTGTCAATGTATAAAACATTCTCAGTAATAGTACTTCTTCCCCAAAAAGGATGTGCTAGGTACTCACACATCAACAGACCTTTTTTTAACCTCTCACTTTTGAGATGCTAAGTTACTGTCCTTTAGAATTATTTTAGAGATATGTATTTGAACATTTTAGTCAAGTTTGGGGGTGGTTGTCTTGGTTTGGAGGTTTTTGTTTGTATGTTTGTTTTTTGCCCTGTACCCTCTTCCACTTGGTAACAGCACAGAAGTTTTAGAAGTAATGTCAGAATTTGGACACAAAGGAAAGAGAAGCATTAAATAGCATATGATCCAGTTCCTTGAGCTGGATCTAGAAAAACTGGCTCCCTCTTAGGGAATAAGATACTTCTTAAAAACAGGACAGTCTGTCCTCACAAGTGGATATTAACTAGAATCCTCATTTTTTAAAACTGGCTTGATCAGGCATTCTCATGCTTTTTCCAAAGATATTGCTACTGCTAACCACTCTTTCAATTCACTGGGGAATTAATGCTTAGTGGCCCACTGGGTTCATACAATAGCCTTAAATAATTACTCCTTTGTGTATTTCCTACTTCTTAAAAAAAAAAAAAAGGTATACTAAAATTGACTGTGGAAGAATTCAGGACATCTGACTGAAGAAGTCATGCACACATACGTGGCCACTCAGTGGTTAAGAGGCAGCTTCAAGTACCTGGTAACAAACAAATTGCTCACACAGGGACAAGAAAAAAAGAGTAGTGGTGAGGAGGAAAGAAAAACTGGCCAAAGGTGGCCCAGGTGGGGGTGATAAAGCTCAGGACCTGGCACAGCTGAAGACAGCAGCTGGGGGTGAAGGAGGGGGACCCACGGTTCTCCATAAATCCAGGGATGAGCAGGGCCGCCATCTTCCCTGCACAGGTAGCCTCCAGGGCCAGGAGGTGAGGAGCTGGGGCTAGAGCTGGTGGGAGCGCTAGGGGAAGGAAGGCCATGAAGGATGCAAAGCAGGCAGGGGGAGGCAGTGCTGCAAGCTGTTTCCCTTGAGCTGTCTCACAAGCTTGTGTGGTGAGTGCCATGATGTGGTGCCAGGCCTGGCTGTCTCCTTGGAGCCCATGATAGGGCCGCCCTGTGTACACAGAATGGTGGGAAGGCTCGGAGACTGGGGTTGACTATCTTAAGGTTGACAAGAAGCGAGGGCACCTAAGTGGCTCCATGGTTAAGCATGCACCTCCTGGTTTCAGCTCAGGTCATGATCTCAGGGCTGTGAGATGGAGCCCACATCTGGCTCCAAGGAATCTGCTTGAGATTCTCTCCCACCCTCTCCCCTCCCCATGCATAAATAAATAAAATCTTTTAAAAAGTGACTAGCAGCAAAAAAAAAAAAAAAAAAGAAAAGAAAAGTGGGGGCTCTCTTATAGTGGCAAGAATCAGAACCAGTGAGTTTGCAGCCTTGCTCTTCCTCTGCACTATGCCTGGCCTCAGCTTTCTCATCTGTAAAATGGAGTAATAATACCTCATAGAGGTGTTGTGAGGCATCAGTATGTGGTAAATTGTTATCAAGTTCCCTTTACGGTGACTTGTGGTAGATGATTGACACCGTTCAGTCACTTTCTCCTTTTCAACGCCTGCAGTTTGATTTATAAAACAGAGCATTGAAAATTCTAAATGCATCCTAAAATGTGAAATCCAACAGAAGAGAATTACTGAGAAGTGTGTGCACAATGCTTTTTACATTTCCGGTCTGGAGGACCTTGCTGATTCCACTAATTCTTGGCCAAGAGACAGCACCGATGGTAGGGCCAGGACAGCCCAAGAGCAGGCAGTGAGGGCAGCCTGTGGCAGAGGTGGGCCAAGCCCTGCCTGCTGAGTGCATGTGGGTAAGCGATGTGCCCACAGATCTAAACACAGAGTGGTCAGGTCTAGACATGTACCTATAAACCGGGGATTGCGTTGCAGACTGCTGGTCTGTGGGCTATCTGTGGCTCACAGATCTATTTTTTTTTTCCTTAGCTAGCAGACTTTTTTTTTTCCCCCAGCACTCTGGAAAACCTGGCTCAAAAACCTTAAACGCAAGCTTAGTATTTTTCATAAATGGCATTAGTCAGAACCTCCACTCTTGTTTTACCATATGCCCTGTCATTTCCAGTTGCTCTGGACCTGGCCATTCTGTTTCTGTCTGGCTCTGGAGTTTTCATCCCTCTTTCAGGCCCAAGGCGGAGCAGGACACAAGCCAGGGAGCTGGCCCTGAACAGGGAAGCAGGCACTGAACGTGTTCTGTCCTTGTGTCCTAGGGGGGCTAGCTGAAATACAGGACTGTGTTAGAATTTGCACGTCAGATAAACATATTTTACACATGTCACACAGAGTCTTTTTATTCCCCAAATCTGGCATCCTACTCTGTCCTCATTTATAATTCACATCGTGCCACCAGTAGGTGCTCAAAAAGTAGCAGTTGGCATTGTAACATTAGGAAAAAGGATCTTGGAAACAGAACACCTTAGCAGCCTTGGAGGAAGGGACAGAGAACTCATCTATTTCAGCATTTGAAGGAGATAAATTGAGCAAGGCTCCTGAATGAATGTTTTAATTCGATCTGGGGTAAAATTGGGAACTGTCACTGCTGGGCAGGTTTTCCTTGGTTCTCGGCCCTGAGAAAGAGCAGGGTGCTGGGCTCGGGGCCTTGCTCCACGAGGAACTGCGTCAGGAGGAGCATCGTCCCCAGGTCTGTCTTGATCCCTATTAGTGAGAGGATGCTAGACGCTGTAATCGGGGTAGACTCCGGGCCTGCAGTCTCGGTGGATGCGGTGACACCAAGCTCTGCGTTGTCACCTTTGGGTGACATTGGCCTCTTTCCTTTTCTCTCCTGCTAATTCACTTCTCCCTGAATTGCCTTGCCTGCTCTGAGTGTAGCTAAGTGTCCTCCTTTTTCTCAGGCTCTTCTCTCTTATCTCTGCTGCTTAATCCTTGGGCCCAGGAGGGCAGTGAGGAGGTAGGGTGCATGGAGGCCCGCAGTATTCATTGGAGGTCTTCCCTGGCCAGGCGCGTACTCTGATTGGATCGCATGACCGTCCAGTGAGGACGGTGATGTTACTCTTCTTTAAATATATACTTTTATTTGTTTAGAGCAGTTTTAAGTTCATAGCAAAATAGAGGGGAAAGTACAGAGCGTTCCCATTTACCCCGGCGCCTACACAGCCCAGCACCTACACAACCCACTGTTAACATCGTGCACCTTTGTTACAATTGATTGTTGTTTTTTAAAGATGAGAAAACTAAGAGTGTAGGAGAGGAGAGCCAGGCCGCAGGGCTCGGTCATCCCCAGGGAAGCTGCTGGCTTTGCTCCCTCCGACAGCTGTCCCCAGCCCCGGGTCTCTCCCTGGCCTGACACTCCTTCCACTTCTCTCAGCCTTCCTTCCAAAGTGGTGCAGCTTCAGATAAGAAGGCAGCGTGCCTAGATTGTCGCCTTGTGTTCACACATCTAGAAATTCTTCTCCTGTGTATAATTGAGGTTTTGGAGAAGCTGCAACCTGATTCCCTGAAATCACTTTTTATTTTTCCTGTCTGCCACTTCCCAGTTCACCAAAGATTAAAAAACGGAAGATGGATACAGTGATCCTAAAAGTGTTTTTGAAATTTTATCTGAAAGTTCTGGGAGGTACTTTCATGGGACAAACAAATCATTTCAGGCAAAGTTTGATAGAATCTACTGTCTGGCTTTTAAAATTCCTATTTTTTCAAAGCATCAACTAAGTATAGTTCTAAGAGCTAAGGCTATCTGTTTCTTCTTGAATGGGGAGGTGGATTGACCTCACACCCTAGATCTCACCTGAACCAGACACACACACAGCCCTTCATCTCTAGAACAGGGGGGAGTGTGAATGTCACTGAACTATAGTTTCTTCCTCTTAGTGCCAGCTGTCAAGCTATTGACAAGCCAAAAGTGGCCTCTGTCTTTTGGCCCTTGAGTTGCTAGTGTCATAGGCCAGAATATTGTTATATATTGTTATATTAGTATTGATATTAGTATCAATAGCCCACTGATACTAAATTCAAATTTTTACACATCCAATTATTTTTTTTAAATCAGCATTTTAGCCATTTAGAGCCTGCCTGCTTTACATACTCTGTGAAACCTTACCCAGCATCTGTTGACCATTGATAAGATAAGACCCTGTGGTTTTAATATCCCAGGCTGCTACCGCCTTCTGGAGTTCTCTTTGTGTGTTTGTACTTCTCTGCTTCTACCTCACTCTGGCCTCTGGATCCTTTGCGAATATCTCTGTTACACTTCCATAGGTAGAGGATTGGGTTGGTCCATCCAGTAGACAGAGCTTCACATCCAGACACCTCATCTTCAGGGCTACTGGCTGGCTGGCTCTTAGTTGTCTACCTTTGGGTCAGACACCAGGCCCTAGATCAGTCCACAGGTGCCAGGGACTTACTCGGATCAGACTGTATAAAATGATGAAAATCTTGTGTAAGTCCACACAGAATGGAGCTACAAGTGGGACTTGAGCTTGTAGCCTTTTTTTAAAGGGGCAAAGAAAGTTCAAGCCTTCATAAGATCTGTCTGGCAAAAACAGATTTTCAAAAAGCTTTTTAATGTATTGTGAATAACCTAAGATCATATAATTAAAGCATCAGCAAATAAAAATATTTGTAAGGGGGAGGTATCTGGGTGGCACAGTCGGTTAGGCATCCGACTCTTGGTTTCAGCTTAAGTCATGATTTCAAGGTCTTGGAATCAAGCCTCACATCAGGTTCCATGTTCATCATGGAATCTGCTTGATACTCTCTTCTCTTTCTCTCTCTCTTTTCCTCCCTCCTTCCCTCCCCCCTTCACCCTCTGCCCCTCCTGCTCATGGTGTCTCTCTCTCTCTAAAATAAATAAGTAAAATCTTAAAAAAAAAAAAAAAAAACAACTCTCTAAGGCAACAAAAATGTAGGTTATGAACTCTATACATACCTGGGGAAATTCAAGCATATTTTGTTTATTTGTGGCTTCTCCCATCCTTGATCAGGTCAGGACATAAAATTGAAAGCAAATCATTAGGTACAATAGTAGAGTTGGGCACAACATTAGTTTTCTTATTCTGCTATATATATAAATATTTATGAGTATGTAAGAACAGACAATGTTAAGCTTCCATACACTATGAGTTTATAAGCATGATAGAGTCATGTACACTTTCTTTTTAATCCTTCGGTATCTTATTCATAGTGTAGCAGACACTCAATAAATGACTGCCTAATTACTTAGCCTTGATGCCAATTGAAAAGAAAGTGCTAGTGGAGGAATCTTTGAGTATAGAGTCAAGGAGAAATAATGCTATTTTGGGGATATTTTGTGTTTTAATTTAAGTTTCTCTGGGTGAATATAATGGATTGCTATTTTAGAGTTTTGTATCATTTTCTTCTCTTTGTTTCCATTCACACTGTGTTAGCTATACCTCTCACTGATACAAACATAGGCATTCAGGAAAATACAAATCTTTCTTATGCTTTCAGAGTTTTTTTGTTTTTTGCTTTTTTCACACGAGGGTTTCACAACTGTGTTTGAAGTCCTAATCAACCTCTGGTTGTTTAGGGCTATTTTAATCCTTCTGCTTGGGATGTCAGGCTCTACAACTCTAATTAAATTGATGAAATACTACAAAACAAAATTAAGGAGCATGTGAAGATGGAGATTAATCCTATCCATGGACTTCTTTGTTAGTAGTTGAACTTTGAAATTGACCTTTGTAGTCTGTCACCTCATAAGCACACTGAGTCTAAAGACATTAAATACCTCCATCCCTATGGTCCCATAGCTGGCTAGTGGCTTAATACTGTAAAATCAGAAGCTAGTATCATTTCAGTGTTTTCAGGTATTTGTAAAGTCATAAATCTTAGTTACAAAGCTGAGCTTACATATAACTTGTGAGTTCATTCTCACTGTTACTCTACACACACATACACATTACGTCTTCTGTTTGGCTTTAACTTGGTAAATCATTTCCAGAGGTCATCGACCACTGGAATCAGTTAACAACATGGCTGTTCTTTTGACAAGTTCCTGGAGAAACCACTCTTTATGCTCCATTCAAGGTATTTTGACCACATGGTTTTCTTTTTCTTTTCTCTCTCTAACCCCTAGAAATATCATGGGATGAGGAACCCATTTTGTGAAATGTGCCACAGCAACTTTTAAAATGTAGGAAGCCAAGCAATTAGTGCCAGATTTTCCCTTGGGGAAAAAAAAGATGAAAAAAGTTAATATATACTACAGAGGCAACTCAAGGAAGTTCTGTACTAGTAGTACATGGTATAAATGATAATGTTTGATAAAGCAGCAGTCTTCTGTAGGAGAGATTTATGCCATCTTTGAGTCATTAATAGTATATGACACTGGTTTCCACTCAGACTTAGGGCTAAAACACATCATCATAAAATTTTATTGTTATTGTTCTTGTGTCAGGTATATTTCAAAAGCTTTTGAATTTATAAAGTGTCTTTGGAAATTTACAGGAATGAAGTTTACCAAATGTAGTCCATTAACAGGAAAACCAAATCAAACTCAGATGTAATCTCAAGGTGTTTTTGTGGATTTCCTATCCCTAGTCTTTTCACAAGCTCATCAGTTTCTTTTTCTGTGATGTGAATTTAATTGGTTTCAGCATAGGTTCAAATTCAATAAACATGTGATTACCCACCATGTGGAAGCAGTACACTAAGTGCAGTCATAGTCTATGTTCATATAATCCTTACATACACCCCATGAGGAATTACCCCACTTTTTTTCAGATAGAGAAAATCCCGTAAAAACTATGACTAATCCGTGATATGTGACTAATCAGGGGTGTTATAGGAGTTATAAGTCAGGTTATTTTATCCTTAAATCTATTATACTTTCCAATAAAATTATAAAGAGAAAATCTTGAAAATGCTATCTTGTCCACGTTCTGTGGATTGGGGGGAAGATCAAACATCTGATTCATCAAAGGAAGATTCTGTTGCTGACTCATTAAAGGAAGATGATGTAACATGTTGGTTAATGCCATGGCTTTGGAGTTAGGCCAACACAGGGATGAACCCTGGCTCTTCAGCTGTGAAGAAATAGCAGGACCCTGACTAAAGTTCCTCGGGTTTTAACTTCCAAGCCTCAGTTTCTTTATCTACCAAACAATAGTAATACAACATTTCATAGAGTTGTAATAAGAATTGAGTATGATACTGAATGTAGAGCATGTAGCAGAGTACCCAGCAAATTGTACAGATTTTTGTAGTTATTATTCATAGTAATAGTGAAGATAATATTCAAATTGGCTAAAGAAAGATGTTTATTATTGTGTTCAGGGAAATATGAAGATTTAAGAAAATTATATTGATCTCACTGAAGATTTTTAGAAATAAACAACCCTTGTATTTGTAACTTTAGCTGATGCTTTTTTAAGGTATTTTAAAATATGGAGCCAGATTAGGACATTTTCAGATTATGTTCATATTTCGGTGATGTTGCTAATAGATTGGGAATAGCAGCATGAATGAGACATGTGAAGAGTCTCCTGCCCTCTTTAAAAAAGGGATACAAAAATAATTATATTCTTTGAGTCATAAAAAAAATTCAACAACTGTTATACAGTGATTATACAACTATTTTGACAGGCTCTTAGAACAATTTCTCCCCTTAAAAATCATTCACTTTCTACTAGAGTTAATGTTTTAGCACAATAAGTCAGAACTTTATCTGTAAGCCAAGAGAAATTAATTTGGTTTTCATTATATATAAATTTTGTTAAAATTAATTGAAAATAATTTATACAATTAATGGCAGAGAAGTTTGGCCTTTAAAAACCTTCCCGGTACAAGTTGCCTAGAATGGAAGTATACGGGATCAGCTTCACATATATACACATGTATATAATTCAGGATTGATTATATTAAAACAAGCTGAAGTTTCCCCAAATTTAGATATAATCATAGAGTTTTACTTAAGTCCTCTACGCTTCTCCACGTAGACTTAGTCAAAATACATCAAAGTGTTTAAAGTGATAACCCTGAATATTTGTATATTATGAGGTTGACAAAATACAAAGAACCTTGTGAAAAAACCAGTACCTTAAATATAGATTCTTTGCAGATAAATCTTTCATGAGATTGAAATAGATAAATGTAAGAATGGTTCATCCTTTTTAGAATAATCCAAATATCTGTTACTGGGAACTGACTTGAAAATAGTATGTGCTCTTTTAAACAAGAAATCTCAATTTGTAAATATAAAGGGGCAACGTGTGTGTGTGGGGAGGGGGGCACATGTGTGTGCCAGTTTATTCATATCATTGTCACCCTTTTAATTAATCATCCTTTTAACTAAGCAGTGAATTTTAAGGCTTTAACCTTTAGGTCTTCAATATATGATCTGTTTTGTAGCAAAAACCTCTTAAATTCAAATTATAATCCTGTTTTCATTTCTTTTCTCAGATGATGAAACATGCTTGGAATAATTATAAACGTTATGCCTGGGGATTAAATGAACTGAAACCTATATCAAAAGAAGGCCATTCTAGCAGTTTGTTTGGTGAGTAGAATGTGCTTTGGTTTCTTAGTGACAGTAATTTTTCTCCAGTTGACAGAACCTGTGAGAGGTGACATTTGAGTACCCCTCCAGTCCATGTAGGAAACTTGCATACCTGATGGAAGTTATCTGCGAGGACTGTGCATAGTATGTCCTTCAGACTGAGCACCGTATGTTAGAATCACTTACCTACCTTGAAAAAGTGATGCCTGAGGCACACTTCCAAAGATTCTCATTTAATGGACATAGGTTCAGCATCATGATTATTAGCTCCTGGGGTGATATCCAGCAGAGGAGCATTTGGTCCACTGCATTAACTGCTTCCTATCAGGTAAAAGTTGTGTCTTTATTGATTAGCTGGCCAAGGCAGCCTGCCATGGTGATCTTCACTGTATCTTGGTGACTCCCAACAGTAGCTCTAGGTTTCTTCTGTTTGTACCATGGAAGAGAAAGTGCAAATAGATTACGTCAGTTATTTGAACTTTCATTTGTCTACTTTGGCATGCTTTATTGCTTTTGCTCCTCCCAGCATCCCTTGGTGATTGGTACTGTGGATGTTAATAACATTCTCACTGTGGAGGTGAGGAAGCTAGGTAACAGAAAAGTTGGATTCCTTGGGTCACAGAGGTACCCAGTGAGTGCCCTTCTCATTTCACTGGATTCTTCTTTAACCTACACAATTTTGCCCATAAGTCCCAGGATTAAGGGAATAGAGTCTTATTCTGACACTTCTTAATTCCCCATAGAAAATGTGACTTTTTATACTGTAACTGAAGGTGTTAAATAGTATCAAATCATACAAGCAACAGTGTCAGCTGACACTCATGACATGCCAAGTGCCATTTTTCCGACATCTCACTTAACCTCATTATCATAGGCATTTTATAGATAAGAAAAAGGCAGCTCAGAACAGCTTGCCACGTATTAGCCACGTACTAACTAGCCATGCTGGGGCCAGACCCAGATGTGGTTAAGGTCAGAGTCCATGGTCCTAATCACCACACTATGCTTCTCTCCATTTATTCAGGATCTTCCATGTGGTGGGCTCTCCTTCTAGCACTGGTTTAATCACCGCAGTACAAGTCTTTGCAGAGTTCCTGGCCTCGTACAGAAGACTTGTGTGTAAATAGTTGTCAAATCATTAGAGGGCTCAGGAGATATTCATCTGAAGTTCAGATACTCATATGAAGCAGGAACTCAGGTAGGGAGAAAGGAATTGTGAGAGCAGTGAGGGAGAGCTGGAAGAGGGGCAGAAAGGCTGGTTGGCCTATTACAGTGAAACAGTTTAGAGATGAAGAGAGCCTAACAAACTTGGAGTAGTGGCAGTAGAAGCGATTTCAGGTGTTTTTATAAAGTCGTGCTTTCACGACACAGTTATCAGCAGGGATGATGAATTGCAGGAATTGAAGACAAATTCAGAAACTTCATGCTGACTCAGAGGACTTTATTTTTTTCATTGTTTACTATGACTTTTAACATCTAGTTCTGTTTTTGTTTTTATCCCTATGAAAGTTGCTCACATCGATAAATCAGTTTTGTGTAAATTTGTCATAATGTTTATCGAAGAGATTATTTGGTTCTCTGTTAATAAAGTGATGATTTATTTTAAATTATTATGAAGCATTGAAACCTAATAAGTCTCTTAATATGGAATGTGCAGATGAAGAAGACAGGACTTCTCAATGAGTGAAAATATCAGTGAGGGTGACAAAACATGAGAGACCTAACTCTGGGAAATGAACAAGGGGGTAGTGGAAGGGGAGGTGGGCGGGGGGTTGGGGTGACTGGGTGATGGGCACTGAGGGGGGCACTTGGGATGAGCACTGACTGGGTGTTGTGCTATATGTTGGCAAATTGAACTCCAATTAAAAAAAAAAAGACATGACTTCTCCATTCTGAGGAAGTTTATAGACTAAAAGAGATGTACACAAATAATTATAAATGGAAGGCAGAAAGTGATGAGTGCAAGACCAACATAAAGCCTTCATGTCAAGGGAGTTCAGAGGAAATGAATCATCGAGTCGAGATGGGCTGGGTGGGTGGGAGGGGAGGTTAGGATCAGTCAGGCCTTCAAAGAGGTGGTGAAATTCCATTTTTGAATAATCACTTATTAGAGCTATCATAATTTTAGATTTAATTATATTTAAAAGTTTTGCACAGGTGTACTTTTATGTGATTACATTAAAATTAATATGTGTGTTGCTCCTCTGTTTCGGATCTACTTTTTTCTTGCTAGAGAATGCAGTCACAAATGAAATTCTGAGAGATTATTTTCTACAACTCAGAAGAAACTTTAAAGATTAGTGTATCAATCCATACCCTGTGATAATGATTAGTTGGGTTTTAATGCAGCTTTAAAATTTTCTTTCGTGATAGGAATTTTAGATTGTGTTCAATATTACCTTTTATTAATAAATTCAGTATTATCCTCTCCCTCTCCCTCTCTCTCTCCAGGTTTGGTCAATTTGCTTGTATGTATCTGTCAAATATTTTAATAGTTATTTTTCTGATATTTTCAGGTAGTATTAAAGGAGCAACAATAGTAGATGCCCTGGATACTCTTTTTATAATGGAAATGAAAGATGAATTTGAAGAGGCAAAATCATGGGTTGAAGAAAATCTAGATTTTAATGTGGTGAGTTAAACAAAAGTTGTCAATTCAGTTCTTAAATCTCAGCTTAACATGGACAAATTCTGTTGTGGGGCAAATGATGGTGTTACATGACCTAGCAGAAACAATGCAATTTTAAATAGTACCATACTATATTCTTGCCCTCCGTTACTACACAAGTACATGTCTTTGTTTTTTGGCAAATTAAAATGTAAAGAAAAGGAAATGAAAATTTATGGAGACCTACATGTGTCAAACATTCATGTTCAAGTCTCACAACCATCCTGTGAGATGGGCATTATTTTCATACCTGTACAGTTTAGAAATTAGAACTTTAGAGACTCATCCAGATCACAGCTAGTTGCGTGTCAGAGCCTCAGTGAGGCCAACACAGATCTGTGTGGCTCCGTGCTTGTGTTTGGCACTGGGGCAATTTCACTACATACAGATGCAGTCTGCCTTTTATTCCATATAACCATCCTGCTTTCCTATATCTATGCTATTCAGTCGGATCCTGAGTCAATTCTTACATACATGTGGAGCAAAAAAGATAAAAGAATGTACTGCTTTGTATTCTTAATTGGGTGATGTTGATACATCAGCGGACCTGGGGTGCATAACCTTCTTTCATTAAACCTTCGTAGTCCGTCTGGCAGAGGATCATGTTATTCTTTGGGAAAAATTTGTCTCCAACACAAAATCTTTGATTACAAAGCTGACATGCAAAGCAGTCCAGGTGGTAAACATTGTCCTTGGCGCACATCACCATCTCAAAGGCCCTGGCACATTGTTTTGATTTTGTTAAATTAACTTTTGTTAATCAGAGCACAGGGTGCCAAATGAGTGAGCTCTGCAGTTCAACAAAGACCACAAGAGAAATTAAAACAGAGAAATTTATTACTCACAGGTCCTGAGGAGTTGCACAGCAGGCCTCTAGGGGCCACAACGGGGAGGTCAAGGCAGAGGACAGATAGACAGGACCTGGGGCACATGCCTTTATTAGAGTGTATATAGTCCTTTGGGGTCCTAGGCTAAAGCCAATTTGGTCAATGCAAACCAAAAAAGAGCTAGGGTTTGGTAAGCTCCACAAACAAAAAAAGGGGTCTTTTCTGAGGAGTGCACAAGCCCTGGGAACTGAGGGAGACTGTTGATCACAAGGACGACTGGGGGAGTCATATCAGTAACTTGCATTTGCTTGTGCCTCTGCGGGCTGTTATCCAGGGCATGCGCTTGCATGAGAGGCTGGCATTGCTTGAGGTCCCCCACAGGCCGCCTGAACGCTGAGGCAGCAATACCATAGAGATGCTCGGCTAAACTCTCAACGTACATCCAACAGCAGCTCTGTCTCCTCTTGCACAAGTACAGTTTCCAGCTTTGTTCGTTGTATGCCCTTATCTGAATAAAGTTTTGTCAATATGAATTTGAAGTCCTTTAAAAAATCTTGTATGCATACTCTCATTCTTAACAAATTCTTCGAAACCCATTATTATACACCAAGGAAAAAGTTCAGAATTAAGGAGAATGGACACTTCCAGTCCTTCTTGATAATTTTTATTTGGGAGGACACCACCATGTCAGAGCTAATCTCATTCCATAGTCACTATTTTACCTCACATAATGAGGTTGACAAAGCATTTGTTTTAAGAGGAGTGTTGGCCCAGCTTTTTTTAGTCATTCACTCATTTGGCATTATTGGTATTATTTTTAATCTGAGATTGTTCTGCAGAAAGCATAGCAGACCTCTTGTCCATCTGGTATTCATGCAATAATTATCTGTAAATCCCCATAACCAGGCCCAAGCGACATGCTCTGTGTTGACAATGGGCAAAGAAAGATTGTTTCCCTGTCAACATCTCCACTTTGTGGAGCTCTTATTCTCCCACAGACCCAGTGAGGATACCAATGGCAGAGTGTTAAAGATTAGTAAAACTAAATCTTTTTCCTAACTCTGCATTAAAAACCTATGTAAATTAAAACTTCAAATATTTTGTCCCAACCCTCTTATTAATTGCCTTATATGCCCCATTTTGGAGATCACTGCCTTAAAGAACAATTAGATAAGTCTATGTTTAATCTGCCTTATAATTGAATTGAGAATATAAAGAAGACATATGCCAATATAAAGGGACCTTGGAGATCAATGTGTTCAGCTCTTTCATTTTAAAAATGAGAAAACAGACCCAGGGAGCTGGTGATTTGCTCAAGGTTCTACAGCTATTTGATTGGAATGACTTGTGGTAGCTCTAATATTATTAATGGAGTATGAAAAATTAAAGCAGTGAAAAAGGAAATTCTGTTTCTTTTTGAGGGTTTGTTGTCTCTTACTAGCATTACTGTCCCACCTTGTTATTTATAAATTCAGCTACCCACCTTTTAATAGGGCTTGTCTTGAGCTATCTGTGGGAGAGAAAATGGATAGTGTGTTCCCTTCCTGCAACCCTCTCAAGAAAGGTTTGGAGAATAGGAACTGAATCCTTCCAAAATCAAGTATTGTTTTTTCCTGCTGTTACCCAGTATTTTTTTCTTTGTTTATTTCTCTAATTCAAGTACAATTAACATAGTTAGTTTTGGGTATACAACATAGTGATTCAACAATTCTATATATTATTCAGTGCTCATCAAGGTAAAAATACTCTTAATCCCCTTTACTATTTCACACACACACACACACACACACACACACCACATACACACACACACACAGACCCTTGTGTTAACACCAGTTCCCTGTATTTAAGAATCTAGTTTAGGGGGATTTTTCCTCTCAGTTTCTTTTTTGTTTTGTTTCTAAAATTTCCATATATGAGTGAGATCATATGGTATTTGTCCTCCTCTGACTAATTTATTTCACTTAGCATTTTACTCTCTAGGTCCATCCATATTGTTGCAAATGGCGAGATGTCATTTTTTCATGGCTGAGTCATATTCCAAATATATATCTCACATCTTCATCCATTCATCTGTTGATGGACACTTGGGTTGTTTCCATATCTTGGATATTGTAAATCATGCTACAATAAACATAAGGGTACATGTATCTTTTCAAATCAGTGTTACCATTTTCTTTGGATAAATACCCAGGAGTGGAATTATTGGATCAAATGGTATTTCTCTTTTTGAGTTTTAGAGGAAGCTTCCTACTATTTTCCACTGTAGCTGCATCAATTTGGATTCCCACAAGTCTTCCCTATTCTCCACATCTTTGCCACCACTTGTTATTTCTTGTGTGTTGTGACATTCTGACAGGTGTAAGGTGATATCCCACGTGATTTTAATTTGCATTTCCCTGATGATCAGTGATGTTGAACATCTTTTCATGTGTCTGTTGGTCAGCTGTATGTTTTTTTTTGGAAAAATGTCTATTCAGGTCCTCTGCCCATTTTTTAATCAGATTTCTTTTTTGGTCTTAAATGCTAAAATTTTTTGTATATTTTGGATGGTAACCCCTTATCAGAAATATCAATTGCAAATGTCTTTTCCCATTCAGTAGATTGCTTTTTTGTTTTGTTGATGGTTCCTTTGCTGTGCAAAAGCTTTTTACTTTGTATAGTCCCAATCCTTTCACTTTGCTTTTGTTTCCTTCTCCTGAGGGAATGTTTCTACCATGTCAAGGGAATTACTCCCTGTGTTTTCTTCTAGGAATTTTTTGGTTTCAGATCTCACATTTAGGTCTTTAATCCAGTTTAAGTTTATTTTTGTGTATGGTCCAAGAACGTGGTCTAGTTTGATTCTTTTGGATGTGCCTGTCCACTTTTCCCAACACCACGTGTTGAAGAGGCTGTCTTTTCCCCATTGTATATTCTTGCCTTGTCATAGATTAATTGCCCAAATAAATGTGTGTTTATTTCTGGATTCTCCATTCTGTTCTATTGATCTACATGTCTGTTTCTGTGTCAGTACCGGACTGTTTTGATTACTACAGCTTTGTGTAGTATATCTTGAAATCTGGAATTGTTATGCCACCAGCTTTGTTGTTTTTCAAGATTACTTTGGCTATTTGGGGGCCTTTGTGTTTTCATACAAATTTTAGGATTATTTGTGCTAGTTCTGTGAAAAATGATGATATTTTGATAGAGATTGTATTAAATCTATAGATTGTTTTGGGTAGTATGGATATTTTAGCAGTATTGGCTCTTCTAATCCATGATCATGGAATATTGTTCCATTTGTGTCACCTTTAGTTTCTTTCATCATTGTTTTAGTTTTCAGAGTACTCCTCCTTGGTTAGGTTTATTCCTAGGCATTTTATTATTTTTGGTGCTGTTGTAAGTGGGATTGTTTTCTTAATTTCTCTTTCTGCTGCTGCTTTGTTAATGTATAGAATTACAACAGATTTCTGTATATTAATTTGTATCCTACATCTTTACTGAACTCATTTATCTAAAATTGAATGATTGAAGACAGGAAAGTAGATGTTAGTGCTACTAGACCTGAATAGTATCTGATAATTAAAGAATTGCTTCCCTAGACCTTCCCAAATAATGCCACAATTCTTTGCTTTCATGACTGGCAGTAGTCTGAGAAACCTAAGAATCATTTATTTAAAAGAACTAAGTACAAAGGCCTCTCAAGCTAACAGACAAGATAACAGAAAGCAGTTGGCTGACCTCAGACCACTACCAGGTGACATGAATGTGTTCTATGGACCGTGGGGACTGTGCGGAAGCAAAGGGAAGGAATCTAATAGGGGGCATCAGACTGTGGAGAAGAGCCAAATTTTTTGTTTCCTTACTTGTAACATAAAGCAATTGGACTATTGTTAAGTGATTGCTAAGCTACTGACCTTTAATGTTTTTTTTAAAATTGTACTTTTGTTTTTTAATAAGATTTTATCCTATTAATTGACAGACTTGTGAAAAGTAAGTACCATGTTAGAACTGTTATTGATAATCTTGGTCTGTATCTTTCAAAATATACTTTAAAAATCATAGCCATGGGTCTCAAATTTCTGTTGATTATACTATTGCGAATGTGAGAGGTTTTCAAACGTTTATTATAGTTCTCTCTTTGGGCATTGTCCTATTTTCCTTTAAAAGAAAGTTTATCAAAAAAAAGTTTGTCAATAGCAGCCAAGTGATAGTACTTCTTACATTAAAATTAGTAAATAGGGAACCCTGGGTGGCGCAGCGGTTTAGCACCTGCCTTTGGCCCAGGGCGCGATCCTGGAGACCCGGGATCGAATCCCACATCAGGCTCCTGGTGCATGGAGCCTGCTTCTCCCTCTGCCTGTGTCTCTGCCTCTCTCTCTCTCTGTGTGACTATCGTAAATAAATAAAAATTAAAAAAAATAAAAATGAAAAATGGTTGAAATGGCAAACTATGCACACACACACAGAGACACACACACACACACACACACACACGATGTTGATTTCTAGAAGATGCAAACAGGCCCACCAGATCAAGGGCAGGGCATTGCAGGGGCACATGATTTAAAAAAAAATAATAATAAATAAAAATAAAAAATAAAAATAAAATAAAATTAGTAAATAAAATTTAGGGAACTTATACTGTTTTACTCTCTGAATCATTATTTTATAATCTTCTTCAGCTTACAGTTTTGTAGTTGGTTTTAATGTCTTATATGAGAATGTGCTTTCTAATGACTCAGGTTACCCAGAGATTCGGGTGACTATCAACAATTACACGCTTTTCTTTCTGAAAACAAACTTTTCCCATTTATCTGAAGGGTAAAGAAACTGGAAAAGCTTAAGCAAAGAGAGAAAATGTGTTTTATTTTTATGGATAAAATGTAATGTTATTCCAGCATAGATAAATTATTGCTTGTTTTTAAATTCACACTTTTTCCTGAGAAAGCATTATAATTGACAATGTGAGGGTATTGCAAAAAAGTTAATGTATCCAAATTTATTACAAGGGAAAAAAAGAAGAAGGAAACAGAAACACTGATATTGAGCATTGGTGTATCCTGTGGTGCTCCTGAGTATAAACCAATCTTTCAGTCAAGAATAAATTTGTTTGTATGTGAAATATTCAATTTGTATCACTTAAAGGTATAAAGTAAATGTTTTTTATTGGTTTATACAGTCATTAAAATTCATTTAATTAAGGCATAGCAAGTTGATTCAATTTGCATACTTGGTAGCACAAAGTTCAAATGGCTTTAATAACAGACTTAAAATAAATCACTGAGATAATATGTAGGAGCATGGGCCTCCTAGGTGGAGCTTTGTATTCCATTCAAGTATCTGGAGGCACATAGGTCTGGGCAGACCTCTAAGGGTAGACTCCAATGGATGAGTTTTCTGGTTTTAATTCAAAGTAATCCTAAAACAAAGAATGTAAAACAGATTCTTGATTGCTCGTTATTATTCATTACTTCATTCATCTACTATTCACCAAATACCCTTTAAGGATCAGTTACTTACCCTCATGGAGCTTATAGTCTAGAAGGAAAAATAGAATACTTAGCTAGAACCAGGTTTTCTTAGGAAGAAGTGACGGAAAAAGGAAAATACCATCTAAAGAGTGTGAGACATGCCAAGTATTATGCTAGGTGATTTTTTCCAATAGGTTATCTCATTTAGTGTTTGTGACGACCATACAGAGTAAGTGGTATTTTCCCTGTTTTTATAGATGAAGAGGCGATTAATTAACCTGCCCCAAATCATGCAGCAAGTAAAAGCCGTGAGTGAACAAGGGCTGCCCAACTCAGTGACCCTTTTTTATTGGAGAGGAAATACGAAGAATTGAGAAATATATAGGCAGCCAGAGAATGAGTCCTCCAAGGTTAGGCATATATTCTTAATATCACAGCACTCATTAAAGTGCATTTTTCCATAGGTATTCAATAAATTCTAATTAAATGAATGAGAAGTTAAGCTCTCTTGCCCCACTTCCCAATAGACTGTGCTAGACTCAGCTAGAAGACAGGCTGACAGGGTGTACAGGTAACTGTACTGTGCCATATTTGAAATAGTTAGAAATAATCTGGAGTTCAAGTGCAGTTGATCTACCTGTTTTTACCTAGCCTTCTTTCAGAAGGGATTTGTGATAGCTCCTGGTACAGGAAAATCATTAAAGCAAGGACAAATGCTCAAGAGTTTCATCTCTGGGCATTTTTAAATTCAGTTCTGAGCTTCCTATTCTTTACTGTCACCTCAAAGAAGTATTGATCCCCTACACCCTCACATGGGAAATGTTGAAAACTGTCTTCAGTATGAATTTTATAGAATATGTAGAAATTTTCTCCAGAGGATAATTTCTTGTATAAAACCTCAGTGAAAGCCAAATTTATGTTAAAATTACTATTAAAAAGCACTTTTCTTCATTGAGGTCAAGTGAGACCTTTGTCTGAGAGGCCGAGCTTTGAGAATGATTAGCCTGTTCCAGACACTTACCTAGGAACACATTGAGAATGGTGGTCTTGAGCAAGCACCTGGATTGTACTTTTGATTGTAATGAATACTGTATGCTTTAGAAATCAGATACAAGGGGATCCCTGGGTGGCCCAGGGGTTTAGCACCTGCCTTTGGCCCAGGATGTGATCCTGGAGTCCCGGGATCAAGTCCCACATCAGGCTCCCTGCATGGAGCCTGCTTCTCCCTCTGCCTGTGTCTCTGCCTCTCTCTCTCTCTCTCTCTCTCTCTCTCTCTCTCTCTCATAATAAATAAAATATTAAAAAAGATATCAGATACAGTTGACATACAATGTTATATTAGTTTCAAGTGTACAACATAGTGATTTCACAATTCTATTCACTATGTAATGCTGATGACAATAAGTATAGTCGCCCTCTGTCACCATACAGTGTTCTTACAATAGTATTGACTAATTGAATATTTCCTATTCTGTACTTTTCATTCCTGTGACTTATTTTATAGCTGGAAGTTTGTACTTCTTAATCATCTTCATCTATTATCCCCACCTCCTCACCTGTAGCAATGACCGGACGGTTATCTGTATTTATGAATATGTTTGTTTTTGTTCATTTGTTTTGTCTTTTAGATTCCACATATAAATGAAATCATATGATATTTGTAAAGATTTATGGTATTCATCTGACTTGTTTTACTTAGTATAATAACCTCTAGGTCCATCCATCTTGTCACAAATGGCAAGACTTTATCCTTTTTCCTTGCTGAGTAGTATTTGTGTGTGTGTATGCACGCATACCATATATCTTTTTGAATTAGTGTTTTCATTTTTCTTTAAGTAAATACCCAAAAGTGGAATTACTAGCTCATATGGTATTTTGGTTTTTTGAGGCACACCCATACTGTTTTCCATGGTGGCTGCACCAGTTTATATTCCCACCAACAGTTTAATGACCCAGATTGTTCTTTTTTTTTTCTTTTTTTTTTTCCAGGTTGTTCTTTTATCCAGACAGAATGTCATCCTACTTTCCAGGAAAATAAGCTATAAGGTTCCCTGTTAGAAAGATGTAAATAAATTGACCTCAAAAAACAATTTTGTATCTTCTCAAATGCATGAATGAGTACTTGACTAAGGTCCAGAGTTCTATGCCATAGACCATGAAAGAAGTGACTTTTGCCTTAGCATTTGCCTTAGTCTGTTTTAGAGCAGCATTATATCCTCATGGGTACAGATAAGTTAATTATCTTGTTGAATAGAGTTATTCAGTATTTTCTATCTGAATGCTAATCAGAGCCTGCCAAGGATGATAATTTGGGTTTTGACTTTAAAAGGATACTGAGTTGTTCTCTCTGACAGTAATTAGTGATAGATTGGACTGCTATTTGAGGGCTCTTCTGGGTCTGCATAGTAAAACCAATCTATTCACATAGAGAAGATGGTTGTTTGCCTATCTTTGTGGCCTAAAGAACTTGCACTTTGTTCACTTTCACATGTATATCATATTACTTAAATATGAAACTAAAAGTTTCTAGGACATATGTTACACTAGTTTACATTGTTTAATACCTCAATTTAATCTGTTAAAAGGAGTTTATACTTTTTTTTTTAATTTATTTTTATTGGTGTTCAATTTACCAACATACAGAATAACCCCCAGTGCTTGTCAGCCATTCACTCCCACCCCCTGCCCTCCTCCCCTTCTACCACCCCTAGTTCGTTTCCCAGAGTTAGGAGTCTTTATGTTCTGTCTCCCTTTCTGATATTTCCCGCACATTTCTTCTCCCTTCCCTTATATTCCCTTTCACTATTATTTATATTCCCCAAATGAATGAGAACATATAATGTTTGTCCTTCTCTGATTGACTTATTTCACTCAGTATAATACCCTCCAGTTCCATCCACGTTGAAGCAAATGGTGGGTATTTCTCATTTCTAATGGCTGAGTAATATTTCATTGTATACAGAAACCACATCTTCTTTATCCATTCATCTTTTGATGGACACCGAGGCTCCTTCCACAGTTTGGCTATTGTGGCCATTGCTGCTATAAACATCGGGATGCAGGTGTCCCGGCGTTTCATTGCGTCTGTATCTTTGGGGTAAATCCCCAACAGTGCAACTGCTGGGTCGTAGGGCAGGTCTATTTTTAACTCTTTGAGGAACCTCCACACAGTTTTCCAGAGTGGCTGCACCAGTTCACATTCCCACCAACAGTGTAAGAGGGTTCCCTTTTCTCCACATCCTCTCCAACATTTGTGGTTTCCTGCCTTGTTAATTTTGCCCAATCTCACTGGTGTGAAGTGGTATCTCATTGTGGTTTTGATTTGTATTTCCCTGATGGCAAGTGATGCAGAGCATTTTCTCATGTGCATGTTGGCCACGTCTACGTCTTCCTCTGTGAGGTTTCTCTTCATGTCTTTTGCCCATTTCATGATTGGATTGTTTGTTTCTTTGGTGTTGAGTTTAAAAAGTTCTTTATACATCTTGGAAACTAGCCCTTTATCTGATATGTCATTTGCAAATATCTTCTCCCATTCTGTAGGTTGTCTTTGAGTTTTGTTGACTGTATCCTTTGCTGTGCAAAAGCTTCTTATCTTGATGAAGTCCCAATAGTTCATTTTTGCTTTTGTTTCTTTTGGCTTCGTGGATGTATCTTGCAAGAAGTTACTGTGGCTGAATTCAAAAAGGGTGTTGCCTGTGTTCTCCTCTAGGATTTTGATGGAATCTTGTCTCACATTTAGATCTTTCATCCATTTTGAGTTTATCTCTGTGTATGGTGAAAGAGAGTGGTCTAGTTTCATTCTTCTGCATGTGGATGTCCAATTTTTCGAGCACCATTTATTGAAGAGACCGTCTTTCTTCCAGTGGATAGTCTTTCCTCCTTTATTGAATATTAGTTGACCATAAAGTTGAGGGTCCACTTCTGGGTTCTCTATTCTGTTCCATTGATCTATGTGTCTGTTTTTGTGCCAGTACCACACTGTCTTGATGACCACAGCTTTGTAGTACAACCTGAAATCTGGCATTGTGATGCCCCCAGATATGGTTTTCTTTTTTAAAATTCCCCTGGCTATTCGGGGTCTTTTCTGATTCCACACAAATCTTAACATAATTTTTTCTAACTCTCTGAAGAAAGTCCATGGTATTTTGATAGGGATTGCATTAAATGTGTAAATTGCCCTGGGTAACATTGACCTTTTCACAATATTAATTCTTCCAATCCATGAGCATGGAATATTTTTCCATCTCTTTGTGTCTTCCTCAATTTCTTTCAGAAGTGTTCTATAGTTTTTAGGGTATAGATCCTTTACCTCTTTGGTTAGGTTTATTCCTAGTTATCTTATGCTTTTGGGTGCAATTGTAAATGGGATTGACTCCTTAATTTCTCTTTCTTCAGTCTCATTGTTAGTGTATAGAAATGCCATTGATTTCTGGGCATTGATTTTGTATCCTACCACGCTACCAAATTGCTATATGAGCTGTAGCAATCTTGGGGTGGAGGCTTTTGGGTTTTCTATGTAGAGTATCATGTCATCGGTGAAGAGGAAGAGTTTGACTTCTTCTTTGCCAATTTGAATGCCTTTAATGTCTTTTTGTTGTCTGATTGCTGAGGCTAGGACTTCCAGTATTATGTTGAATAGCAGTGGTGAGAGTGGACATCCCTGTCTTGTTCCTGATCTTGGGGGAAAGGCTCCCAGTGCTTTCCCATTGAGAATGATATTTGCTGTGGGCGTTTCGTAGATGGCTTTTAAGATGTTGATGAATGTTCCCTCTATCCCTACACTCTGAAGACTTTTGATCAGGAATGGATGCTGTATTTTGTCAAATGCTTTCTCTGCATCTAATGAGAGGATCATATGGTTCTTGGTTTTTCTCTTGCTCATATTATGAATCACATTGATTGTTTTACGAATGTTGAACCAGCCTTGTGTCCCGGGGATAAATCCTACTTGGTCGTGGAAAATAATTTTCTTAATGTTTTGTTGGATCCTATTGGCTAGTATCTTGTTGAGAATTTTTGCATCCATGTTCATCAGGGATATTGGTCTGTAATTCTCCTTTTTGGTGGGGTCTTTGTCTGGTTTCAGAATTAAGGTGATGCTGGCCTCATAGAACGAATTTGGAAGTACTCCATCTCTTTCTATCTTTCCAAACAGCTTTAGTAGAATAGGTATGGTTTCTTCTTTAAACGTTTGATAGAATTCCCCTGGGAAGCCATCTGGCCCTGGACTTTTGTGTCTTGGGAGGTTTTTGATGACTGCTTCAATCTCCTCCCTGGTTATTGGCCTGTTCAGGTTTTCTATTTCTTCCTGTTCCAGGTTTGGTAGTTTGTGGCTTTCCAAGAACGTGTCCATTTCTTCTAGATCGCCTAATTTATTGGCGTTCATAATATGTTTTAAAAATCGTTTGTATTTCCTTGGTGTTGGTAGTGATCTCTCCTTTCTCATTCATGATTTTATTAATTTGAGTCTTCTCTCTCTTCTTTTTAATAAGGCTGGCTCATGGTTTATCTATCTTATTAATTCTTTCAAAGAACCAACTCCTGGTTCTGTTGATCTGTTCCACAGTTCTTCTGGTCTCGATTTCGTTGAGTTCTGCTCAAATCTTTATTAACTCTCTTCTTCTGCTGGGTGTGGGATCTATTTGCTGTTTTTTCTCTAGCTCCTTTATGTGTAAGATTAGCTTTTGTATTTGAGTTCTTTCCAGTTTTTGAATGGATGCTTGTGTTGCGATGTATTTCCCCCTCAGGACTGCTTTTGCTGCATCCCAAAGATTTTGAACGGTTGTATCTTCATTCTCATTAGTTTCCGTGAATCTTTTTAATTCTTCCTTAATTTCCTGGTTGACCCCTTCATCTTTTAGCAGGATGGTCCTTAACCTCCACGTGTTTCAGGTCCTTCCAAACTTCTTGTTATGATTTAGTTCTAATTTCAAGGCATTATGGTCTGAGAATATGCAGGGGACAATCCCAATCTTTTGGTATTGGTTCAGACCCGATTTGTGACCCAGTATGTGGTCTATTCTGGAGAAAGTTCCATTCGAAGACAGATGTGTATTCAGTTGAGTTTGGATGTAAAGTTCTGTAGATATCTGTGAAATCCATCTGGTCCAGTATATCATTTAAAGCTCTTGTTTCTTTGGAAATGTTTTGCTTAGAAGACCTATCGAGTATAGAAAGAGCTAGATTGAAGTCACGAAGTATAAGTGTATTATTATCTAAGTATTTCTTCAGTTTGGTTATTAATTGGTTTAAATATTTGGCAGCTCCCACATTCGGGGCATATATATTGAGGATTGTTAAGTCTTCTTGTTGGATAGATCCTTTAAGTATGATATAGTGTCCCTCTTCATCTCTCACTACAGTCTTCAGGGTAAATTTTAGTTTATCTGATATAAGGATGGCTACCCCTGCTTTCTTTTGAGGACCATTCGAATGGTAAATGGTTCTCCAACCTTTTATTTTCAGGCTGTAGGTGTCCTTCTGTCTAAAATGAGTCTCTTGTAGACAGCAAATAGATGGGTCCTGCTTTTTTATCCAGTCTGAAACCCTGCGCCTTTTGATGGGGTCATTAAGCCCGTTCACGTTCAGAGTTAACTATTGAAAGGTATGAGTTTAGTGTGATCATGATATCTATTCAGTCCTTGTTTTTGTGGATGGTTCCACTGACTTCTTCTTAAAGGGGAATTTTAAGAGTCCCCCTTAGAATATAAAGGAAGGGAAAAGAAATGTTGGGAAATATCAGGAAGGGAGACAGAACATAAAGACTCCTAACTCGGGGAAACGAACAGGGGTGGTGGAAGGGGAGGAGGGTGGGTGTTGGAGGGGAATGGGTGACGGGCACTGAGGTGGACACTTGACGGGATGAGCACTGGGTGTTTTTCTGTATGTTGGTAAATTGAACACCAATAAAAATTAATTAAAAAAAAATAAAGGGGCTATTTGAAGTTAGGAATTTTGGTCAAAAAAAAAGAAATAAAAGAAGTTAAAATAAAATAAAATTCTGATATCCTTTAATTTGAAAACAATGATGATTCTACAATAAATTATAATAGACCCATACTCCTTAAACACAGTTGGCTACTAATTTAGATCTCTGTCATCCTCCTGCATTAATAAAAAATTATGCTAACCAAAAAAAAAAAAAAAAAAAGGAGTCCCCCTTAAAATTTCTTGCAGAGCCGGTTTGGCGGTCACGTATTCTTTCAGTTCATGCCTGTCTTGGAAGCTCTTTATCTCTCCTTCCATTTTGAATGAGAGCCTTGCTGGATAAAGTATTCTTGGTTGCATGTTCTTCTCATTTAGGACCCTGAATATATCCTGCCAGCCCTTTCTGGCCTGCCAGGTCTCTGTGGAGAGGTCTGCTGTTACCCTAATACTCCTCCCCATAGAAGTCAGGGATTTCTTGTCTCTTGCTGCTCTAAGGATCTTTGGATCCTTTTTGTCTTTGGAATTTGCAAGCTTCAGTATTAAATGTCGAGGTGTTGAACGGTTTTTATTGATTTTAGTGGGGGGTGGATCTCTCCATTTCCTGGATCTGAATGCCTGTTCCCTTCCCAGATTAGGAAAGTTTTCAGCTAGGATTTGTTCAAATACATATTCTGGCCCTCTGTCCCTTTTGGCGCCCTCAGGAACCCCAATTAAACGTAGGTTTTTCTTCCTCAGGCTGTCGTTTATTTCCCTTAATCTATCTTCATGGTCTTTTAATTGTTTGTCTCTTTTTTCCTCAGTTTCCCTCTTTGCCATCAATTTGTCTTCTGTGTCACTCACTCGTTCTTCCACCTCGTTAACCCTCGTCGTTAGGACTTCTAGTTTTGGATTGCATCTCATTCGATTGATTTTTAATTTCTGCCTGATTAGTTCTAAATTCTGCAGTCATGAAGTTTCTTGAGTCCTTTATGCTTTTTTCTAGAGCCACCAGTAGCTGTATAATAGTGCTTCTGAATTGGCTTTCTGACATTGAATTGTAATCCAGATTTTGTAACTCTGTGGGAGAGAGGACTGTTTCTGATTCTTTCTTTTGAGTGAGGTTTTCCTTCTAGTCATTTTGCTCAGTGCAGAGTGGCCAAAAGCAAGTTGTATTGGGATAAGGAGAAAAAGAGAGGAGAGAGTGAAGGAAAGAAAAGAGAAAAAGAAAAAAGAAAAGAGGAAGAGAAAAAGGAAGAAAAAGAAAGAAAGGAACAAAAAGGGTGGGGGAAGCAAGCAGAAATCAAAAAGCAAAACAAAACAAAACAAAAACACGGGGGAGTATCTTCTGATTCTGTATACTTTATGTCCCTTGACTTCCTCTGGATCTTGTCCGTCTCGCTGGTCTTCTGGGGGAGGGGCCTGCTGTGCTGATTTTCAGGTGTTAGCACTTGGGGGAGCTGCTCTGCCTCCTGCCTGGTACAGGGCTCAGTGGGGGTTGTTTACCCCGTGAGGCCCCAGGAGGAACAACCCCAGTTGCGGGGCCAGCTCTGGAGCCCTGGTGTCAGCCCCAGCAGTAACTCCGCTCTCAGTCTGCAGGGCCTGGAGGCTCCGGGGCGGGGCCGCTGATCTGCTTAGCTTGGGGCAGGAGCATCTTTGCTCTCCTGGGCCCTCCCGGGCCTGCGCTGTTGGATTCACGCTCCCGGAGCCTCTTACTCTGCCGGATCCGCCTCCGATCCGCTCCCGGCCATGCAGCCCCCTCCGCACGGAGCCTCTTCCTCTGCCCGAGCCCCTCCGAGCTGCTCCCGGTCCCGCCTTGCGCGCTGCAGCCCTTAGGGAGCTCGGCGCGCTCTCCCCGGCGCTCAGGTGCCTGTTAGTGTCCCAGGGAGCCCGAGGGCCTCCCCGCCCTCCTGGGTCCTGCTCCAACTCCCTGCAAGGCCTTTCCGCCCGGGAAGGTCGGTGCAGCTCCTGCTCCTCCGGGACGGGGCTCTCCTGTCCTGGGGACACTCGCCCCCGCCTCAGCCCGGCTCCTCGCGGGGCCCCTCCCCCTTGGAGGCCTTCTGTTTCTTTATTTCTTTTTCCCCGTCTTCCTACCTCGATAGAAGCGCGAACTCTTCTCACTGTAGCATTCCAGCTGGTCTCTCTTTAAATCTCAGGCCGAATTCATAGATTTTCAGGATAATTTGAAGGTTTTCTAGGTAATTTGGTGGGGATAGGTGATTTGGGGACCCTGTTCTTCCGCCATCTTGCCCCTCCTCGCAGGAGTTTATACTTTTAATCCCCAAAATATTAATACAGCATGTACTTTGAAATACTATTTATAAAGATACCTTCTAAGCTTGAAAATAGACAAGTTGTATAGGCAGCTAACTGCTCTTTGATCAATCAGTGGCTTTGAAAAGTCTTACCCTGGGGTGCCTGGGTGGCTTAGTCAGTTAAGCATCTGATGACTCCTGGTTTCTACTCAGGTCATGATCTCAGAGTCGTGGGATCAAGCCCTGCATTGGGCTCTGGGCTCAGCTTGGAGTCTGCTTCAGATTCTCTCTCCCCTCCCTCCTTCTCGCAGTCTGTCACTCTCTCAAATCTTTAAAAAAGAAAAAGAGAGAGAGAGAGAAAGAAAGAAGACAGGCTGACAGTTCATCTCACAGTTCATATATATGTAGTGAATCAAAGGCCAGAAATATTCAGGAATAAAGTTATTATTATAAGTCTAAGACACCCAAGACAATATAAGAGATTAGAGTACTGAGGCCTAATTTTTCCATGATTTGTTACTCCTTGAGTCTAGATGTGTCCTTATTTATACCATATATTTTATTAAATTTACACATGAATGCGGTTAAGTGTATCCTTTGATTCAAGGCTGTTGGTGGTGGAAAGTCAAAATGAAAGAACAGTTTCTCCAGTCCAGATTTTTTGTGGTTAGGCCTTCAGGCAAATTTTCAGCTTCCACTTGTTTATCACTTGTGATTTTAACTAATAGGTGTATGCAATTTAGCCAGAAGCCTGAATCTTCTCAAACTGGGACTCACATATTGACAGTGCACTAGCAGCTATAGAATACATGGAGCATATTCTTGTAATATAAACTTACTTAAAGATTTAAGGAATTAAATTTTGTTTTAAAATAAACACAGATTAAGGAAACTTCAAAATTCACATTAATTGTTAGAAAAAAATCACAAAATATTTTAGTGTTAAAGGCTGTTTGGGGCTCCCCTTCATGACATACTATCCTTTCCCTGCCCTAACCCCTCTGTCTTTAGGTTAAGTCACAGGAAAAGTTGTAGAAAATCTTAAAAGTCACTGCATGAATATTAATGACATGAATATATTCACTTAAATTTAACAAAATTATTTTAATGGAAATCATAATCAGAAATTTATAAAAATAGCCTAAGACCATGATTATAGAAATTCCCTTTTGAAAATCCAGGTATCCTATAAAGTATATCAAACCCAAAAGGAAGTTTGGTTATATTTCAAAAGAAGAGTTTTAGCCATTGAGAAATAGTACTCCCATGAGGGTTAGAGAAAATGTGTCAGTTTGCATTCTGAAATTTAGAATATTAGGATTCTAGAGTTTCTGATTTTCCAGTAACCCCTGAGGAAATAAAGTAACTAAGCTGAGTTACTGTGCAGTGGGTAATGGTGGCTGCTGTCAACTGAGCATACTGTGCCGAGTGCCATGCGCAGTGCTTTACATTCACAGACTCATAGTGCCTTGTAAAGAGTGCCTTGTCCCTTTTTACAAATGAGAAAACAGAGACTCGAAGAGAGTAAGTGACTTGTCTGGGATCTCACACTCAGCTAGTTCCAGAAGCAGCCTTCAATCCCAGGTCTTTCTGACTCTAGGGTAGTGTTTTTATGGCCTGTTGCCAATGTAGAATACCAATTTGCTCCGGTGGGTAATTTTCATTTTTTTGGTCCTTTTCATTTAAGGATCTGAAAAGAGTGACCAAAAGTGTCTAAACCTCAGTCTTCTGCCCTATAACATAAAACAGCCAGGAATGTTGAAAGATCTCTCAAGCTAAGGTTTGTAAATAATTTAGATTTAACTTTGATAAAAAGACATAGAAAAAATAATATGTTGAGAATTCTAATATCATTCCAGTTTTCAAAAGGAGGAAAATGTGATGACTCTTGAGTATTACTAATGGTGATATGACATTCCAGAGCAAGATTTTAGAAGACAAGGACATAGCAAACACTGGATAGCTGTATGAGTTCACCAGCAAGCCAGATTTGCTTCTTGGACAGGCTCACCAGACTGCTACATCCATGAAATTCAAAAAGCAAAGCAACTGACCTGGAGCATGGTACTTGGCAAGGTCATCTCTCAATATTTTACAGACAGAGAAGGATAAACAGAATTTAGGTTCTAGAATACATTGTTAGATCAACAGCTGATTGAACAGCTGTACCCAACAGGTGATTGATATCTAGCTGAAGATACAGTTCTGATGATATCTGACATGACTCAGTCTTCTGCCTTGCAATAATTTTTATCAGATGTCTATATAAAGGTCCTGATTATCAAAAATTTTCATAGGAGGAAGAGAATGCATATCTAGTGTGCCCATGGCCAGAATAAGAATATAAAAATCACCTTAACAGGCTTTAGTAGGCAGAAATATAGAGGACTGTTCTCAGTTTTTAAAACTGAAAAATACAAGTAAAAATAGAGTGATATGATTTGAGGGTTTAAATCCATTAGATTTTATTATAAGACATTGCTACCTTTAGACATAAGAAATACAGCTATGTGAACCAAAATAAATTAATGAATTACCTTCCTTTTTCCTTTTCCTTATGAGCAATTTTGTGGAATAAAAAAGCTTTTACCAATATTTATACAGTGCTCATTCAGAATGGTACACCTCATTGATAAATTCCACCTATATAGAGTGATTTTAGTCAAATTATATCAGATGCATATTGCAGATTATGAAATACTGTTAAACTCACCAAGGAGTCTTATATTATGCTTTTGTGTAGCTCTGGCTCAGTAATTCTCTCCTTAAAAAAATTAAATTAAATTAAATTAAAAAACAGATTTATTTACTTGAGAAGAGAGGATGTGTATGAGCAGAGTGCAGAGAGACAGAGGGGGAGGGAGAGGGAGAGAATCCTCAAGCAGACTCCCTGCTAAGCACATAGCCTTACATGGGGCTCAATCCAAAGATCCTAAGATCATGACCTAAGCTGAAAATGAACTGCCCACTTTAACCAACTGAGCCACCCAGCCACCCTGTAATTCTCTCTTCTAAGTTGTTTTATAATCTTCCCTTGCAGGAAAGCTTTTGAAAAATTTTTTAACTTAAGCAGTTGCCTAGCTTTGTTAGATCCTTATAACTTGTTTAGAGAGTGGGAATTAATGAAAATATATGGAAGGAATAATTCTCTGGAATTATTTCCTCCCACTGAAGTATAGATTCCATGAGTTTGAGGACCATGTCAGTCTTCATTACCATCAGCCTAGAGCCTACGCCAGTGCCTGGCACATAGTAGTTATGTGTTAAATATTTGGTAAAGGAAATAATATCATGAGTAATTTTAACTAAGCTCATCTGCCAGATATTGACTCCATAGAGTATAGTTTGCTGTTAGTGCCCATGGTTATCTGTGAATGATATGACCTTATGCAAAAGTGAACATCTACTCAGGAGGCTATTCAACATGAAAAGACACTAACTTGTATCTTACACCTATTGTAGGTTGGCTCTGTTAAATTGTCTAGTAACAGCACGTGGGACAGACAGATCCATTTAGTAGTCAAGTATTATAAGATGACACAAGTACTGGTAGTAACTACTAATTATATGCCACAATGATATGACCATTAATAAAGAGACGATGCATTTTTCTGTGAGGTGATATAGGAGTCAGGAATCAGAGCACTCTGGTCAAATTCTGATTCAACTACTCACAGTAACTACCATAAGTCTCAGTGTCTCTATTTGTACAATAGACATTAAACCAGGAATTATTTCACAGAGTTGATGTGAGGATTGAAGGACATAGTCCATGTAAACATATTAGTACAGGATCTGGCACACGGTGAATAATAAAAGCAAACTCCTTTATGAAGATGAAATTTCTTCTCAGAAAGATGTGACCATCTTAGGCCACAGGCAGGAATGTGGGAGCCAGCACCTGGAACCCAGGTCCCTCTAACTTCAAATTCTATTTGCATTCTAGCTGTATGCTACTTTAACATGATGTGAGAAGAATGCTAGAATGTTCAACTACCAACCAAAGTACAAAGAGTCTGCATGGCCTTTCAGGAAGGAAAAGCAGGCAAAAGAATAAAATAAAAGCAAAACACAGAATAGAAAAATAAAATGTCCTAGCCTTGTTGGTGTCTGCACAAATAGAGAATGCTAAATCCAGGATCTGTTGTTGTACAGAGGGAGGAAATAATTTTATAAATATTTTATAATTGTTACTTTAAGAAAGTCAAAATTATTTCATCTGTTTACATATATTTTGACACTGTTAAAAGACAGAACTTTTTCCTCTTGTATATAAATTGCTCTGGGCAAGCATATAAGATAGAGCAAAATTTAAATATTTATTGGACTTCATAGTGATGGCATTTTTCTCAATTGTGTACTATCATTTATGTATGAATCTCCTTTGTTTCCACAGAATGCTGAAGTTTCTGTCTTTGAAGTAAACATACGCTTTGTGGGTGGACTACTCTCAGCCTACTATCTATCTGGAGAAGAGGTAAGGTGAAACTATAAAATTACATTTTGGGGGTAAAATGTGCTTTTTGTGGTATCTGTTTTCATATTTTGATGGTCTTCTAGCATACACTGAATCTCATTTAATATATACTAATTAAACGAGCATGCTGGGAAAGGTGGGCACAACATGTTCTGAGGATATGGTAAGCAATGTGTTTTAAAAAGCCTGGCTCCATTCTGTTAGGTGTGATGTGACTATACCTATAAATGGGATATGCCTGTGGACAAATTAAAGAGGTTTAGTGCAGTGGCAGGCTTGTGGATGAATTGTTTTTCTTTAAAAATTATGTTAACGTTTGCATAATGTTAGCTTAACAAAAACTTTTTTGAAGGTGAAGAAAGTTTGACAGGTAAGATGTGACCTTACCTGACAGGTAAGATCTAAAAATTACAATATTTAAGAAATTGAAGGGGTAACTGAGGTACTCAGCCTTCCAGTGAGAAGTCCTATAGGCCGGTGTCCCTGTGTAAAGTACTTTGGAGCTCTTCCTAGAGTGAGGCTTAGTTCATTATCTGCTCTGAGGAAAGCAGGAATTTTTAATTCAGCTGCCTTTTATTGATAGATTAAGAAAAGATTTTTGTATCATGCTTCTAAAGAGCACAGATGCTATTTTCTTGAAAGGTTTTGGACAACTTTATGAATATCCTAAGTGTCCACTAAGAGTTGTTGGAATGGACTTTGCCTTTAATGTTGACAGTATTAAAAGCTGACGTCAAGGAAAAACAGTCACATATTTCAATTGCATGTCAGTCAGATTTGTGTGAGCCTCAGCATTCTGGCTGGGGAGGAGCGGATCTTACCTAGGGTAGTATTTCATGTATTTCTATGCTCCTTCAAAACAGATTTAAGCAGAGCAATAAATGTTTAATGAGAAAAGCTGCTTTACTTGGTTGCTGTCTCCCGGGCACTATCTGAGCCATAACAAAACAGCCTGCACAATCTTCACGTTCTGTCTTTAGATTTTATTCCACCATAGATATTTTTAAAGTATGTAAATGGCTCTGTATTCCCCTCTATCCGTCCTGCTTAAGTGTTAAATTCTTTTCCTCATTATGGACTCTGTCACCTTCTCAGCATCAGTCCTCTTCTTCCCTTTCTCTAGGCCCGCATAACTTCATTTGTTCAGTTTGCTTTAGGATGTTCCAAGCTTTAAGCCAGGGCATACATATTTTGAAAAAGTCTTACGGAAAATTAATGTTGTTTTAGTTAGCAAGTTCCTGCTTTTAGAATATTTGTCTTGGAGTATCCAGTGCCTGGTGTTCTCATTGTTTTTGACGTGAATACTTAGGATGAACTTGGTTTTTAACTTTTTTCATCATTTATATGAAGGTGAGACAATTTGAAGAAAATAAGAACTGCATCCTTTTGGGCACCTGAGTGGCTCAGTAGTTGAGCGTCTGCCTTTGGTTCAGATGTTGATCCTGAGGTCCTGGGATCAAGTCCCACATCAGGCTCCCCAGAGGGAGCCTGCTCCTCCCTCTGCCTATGTCTCTGCCTCTCTCTGTGTCTCTCATGAATAAATAAATAAAATCTTTAAAAAAAAAATCTTCATCCTTTTATATCTGGGCTCAATTAGGATAGTCGAATATACAAAGATAAACAACACATTTCTTTTAAATATGCATCATATTTAATTAGGATTTTTTTCACTTGTAGTAATGTCTTATTTATATACACATGTGTTTTATGTGTGTGCATGCTTATTATAAACCTATAGTTAAATATGTTATATAAATATGATATCCATAGATATTTTGCCCACAGATAAAATCATTTGCCACAGATCTTGTAAAGGTACTTTTTTACTCCATACTTAGCTAACTTTAGTAAACAAAGTACTACAAAGAAAACCTCCACAGAAAGTTTTCTTTTCGTGTATTTGCTTTGTCCTCACCCCCATTCAAAACATTGTTTTTATTACATCTAGATTTTCTATATTGTAATTTTATAAAAATTACTTATGGTAGTTCCCTTCTTACATACTTTTCTGTTTCTGTAAAATACACTTTTGGTTCATAAGGGTTCATCATCTCAGCATAATATTTGTATAGCCAGTCCCTAAATGTTGAGTAGTTATTTCCAGTGTTCCTGTATTTTGGATAATGTAGCCATAATCAGCTGATAAATATTTATTCTCTAAAGTGGGATTGCTGGATGAGAAGTGATTAGTAGATGACTGCTTTAACATCATTTCCTTTCTTAGCCACCTCATCACTGACAATTTCATTTGACCTATGTACTTGGGGGAGTTGGCTATCAGGAATGTGGTCAAGAAAAAACATTTTACCCCCAAGTCTGTACTTGAGCTACTTGTCTCCATATCTAAATGAAAAAAATTGAACATGTTATTTCTTAATAGAAAGAAATCAACACGGCCAAATTATGAGTTAGTTGGTTTCAGATTGTTGGTAAAGTTCTATATTATACATTTTTATGTAAATCAAGGTATTTACTAAGATAGTCTAGGCAAGTTTGTCTTCCTAAAGTATCTCATACAGGACCTACTAAATCACCATAATTTGAGATGCTCATTTCATTGCTGAGGCTCAGGAGTAATTTGAGAACATCATATAAATCACCTTCAGAACCATATAGCCCCACATTGATATAAGCTCAAAATTCTTAAATTTATATTGCAAAAACAGAAGAGGAAGTACCACTGGCTTATGTTACATGCTTCTAAATTACAATTAGATAGTAATCAAGAATGCCAGCAGAACTCTAAAACCTACCAAAATTATGATGGGAACATGGCATACCCGTTGATGAGTACTTTGACTATAGGGACATATTCAAAAAATTCTAACACACCCTAGCTCACTTAAAACGTTTTGTAGTGCCATTAAAAACAGTCAAACTACAAGATTTTCAGTTCGTATAAGAAATGCAAACAATCACAAGAATTACAAACGTTTAGGATAGAGATAAGATGCATACTAAATAGGAATTAGTATTAAATATAGATAAAAGAGATAGTATTGCTCTATTATAAACTCAAGGGAAACTAAAGTCCTCATTGGAGACAGTAAATAGCAGCATCTAGGATATTATTACCCAAAATATGTTCTACAGAGCACTAGTTTCTTTAGATATGTCAGGATAAGTCTGGTTCTGTATGCATACTAAAAATAAGTTCAGAAAAAGCTACATCTTATATTCTTAGAAATTCACAATGTACAGAAAAAGAAACTAATTGAATTTTATTTATCCCTGGGTTTTCCATATTTCCTTAACTGTAACCTTCCTTCCTTTTCCTTAATATAACATTTGCTAACTTTGAGTTACAATACTGTTTCCTAGAACAAATTTTGAGAAACCTCACTGTACAATGGGAGTAACCTAAGCAAAAATGATATTGAAAATTGGCAAATGAAAAAAAAAGAAAAAAAATTGGCAAATGAAAAACAAGACATTGCAAGGGAAGATATATGTGGAAAGGAGCATGTATGAATATACTACATATTATTTGTTGTACAGTAGTAACCAATGGCTTTTTGAGCAGAAAGTGAATTGAACAGGATTTAATGGTGCCACAGACTCATAGAGCTGAAAAACAAGTTGGAAGTAAGTTTTGAGTGGCCACAGAGGTGGCTCAACAGTCACACTGGGACATCCTAGAATTAATAAACATGCCCTATTTTTTTCCTACCCTTGTCAGGACACAAAGGCCCAGAAGATAGAGATCAGTTGGCAGTTTTATTTACATGTGAGGAATGAAAGAGAGGATATGATAGAAGTCTTCTATAGGATTTGAATTCAGTATCCTTTGAGGACCAAGTATAGATAATTCCTGAACAGGAAATTGAGGCCTTATTAGAAGGGTGAGAAGAATAAATGTTTGGAAGCCAAAAAACAAACAAACAAAACCAACAATACAATGTCACTATGGTGAGTAAAGGTATCAGAGGAAACAGACAAGCCATATGGAAACTGATAATTTAATGATATGCTTGACAAAACTTTTCCTGATTTGCAAAACTACTTTATTCTGTAAATTAAGAGAGAACATTTGGAACTACTAAGATATTTACTCCTCAGAGGAGATATTTGACTTAGTGTGTTTTATGTATGTGAACTAGAAAAACAAAACATCAACTCCTGAATGCTAAAATGATGGAAGAACTAGCTTTCAATGAAAAAAGGTACCAAGACATCTGATCTAACACTGGGGAAACACACATAATGGATTCTTTTTTTTTTTTTAATTTTTATTTATTTATGATAGTCATACAGAGAGAGAGAGAGGGCAGAGACACAGGCAGAGGGAGAAACGGGCTCCATGCACTGGGAGCCCGACGTGGGATTCGATCCCGGGTCTCCAGGATCGCGCCCTGGGCCAAAGGCAGGCGCCAAACCACTGCGCCACCCAGGGATCCCCCATAATGGATTCTTATATTAGATCAGTTTACTCCACCAGGACATCCTTCATTGCAAAGGGAGCAAAAAATATTTCTCCCCAAATTCACCAAAAGAAATCCGCTGCTCCAAACACCAATACAAAAGATCGCTAAAGGACTTCCTGCAAAGAGAAGTAGCTAATGCCACTAAGTTTAGGAATGTCAAGGAAGAAAATGTATAGGGAGGGGATAGGATTGTGGAGTAGGGAAGAGAGAAATAAGATTAGAAATATGAGTTTACTGGTGGAAAGATCTACCATTTTCTCATAATAGGATCCAGATATTTGGGGTTTCTTATAAGAAATGTGCATAATATACACAGAGCTGTTAAAAACAGAGAATAAAGTCAGACTATATGTTTTTAATTTTTAATTCCATGTAGTTAACATACAGCGTTATATTAGTTTCAGGTGTACAATATAGCATCCCTCAGTGCTCATCATAAGTGCACTCCTTAATTCCCCATCACCTACTTCATCATGGATGAAACACCATCTCTCCTCTGATAACCATCACTTTGTTCCTTAGAATTTAGAGTCTGTTTCTTGCTTTGTCTCTCTCTTATTTTTTTCCTTTCCTTTTTTTTTTTTTAAATTCCACATATGAGTGAAATCATATGGTATTTGTCTTTCTCTGATTGATAGAGAATATTAAAATCACAGGTAAAATTAACAAACAGCTGGTATACTAGGCTATGGGCAGAAATTTGTCTATGGGTTTCCTAGCAGCCAGACCAAAAAAGGGTAGAGAATTAATGGTAATTTGGTTTTCCTTTTTTACAAACGCTAAAAAGTGAATAACATAAAATGACCCACATATAATACCACTCTATACATACTAAATTTTCCATAAAATGTATAACTATTATAAATAGGAAAAAAAAAGATCCACCAGAAATAGATTAATACCCCTGTACCCAAATCCTGCCTAAATTGTAAAAATCAGGCTTAGATTTCTCCTCTTCTCTGGATAGTAGTTTAATTATGGTCTCTAATAAAGTTGATTTGAGTCTAGGAAGCAAAGATATCAATAGAGGGCATAATTGCAAAACACACAAGAAAAAAAAATTGAAAAAAAAGTGTGATCATAATACCCTAAGAGCAATATATTATTAAGCCCAGGGGCACCTGAGTGGCTCAGTTGGTTAAGCGTAGGACTCTTGACTTCAGCTCAGGTCATGATCTCAGGGTTGTGAGATTGAGCCCTCTTCTGGTTCCACGCTGGGCATGGAACCTGCTTAAGATTCTTTCCCTCCCTCTCCTTTTACTCTTCCCCCAAACCCCCTCACTGTGGTGTGCAAGTACTGTCTCAGAAAAAAAAACAACAACAACAAAAACATTTGGGGCATCTGGGTGGCTCATCTGGCTAAGCAGCTAACTCCTGATTTCAGCTCCGGTCATGATCTCAGGGTCATGGAATCAAGCCCCATGTCAAGCTCAGCATGGAATCTGCTTGAGATTCTCTCTCTGTCCATATACCCATGCCCCCACTCATTTTTTTTTTTTTTGAGTAATGCAGTTAAAATGGAGGCTTGAAATAATGGCATAATAGAAAAATTAGGTAACCAAATTCTTGACCAATATTTATTGTATGTTACAGACAATGAAATTTTTTTTAGTAAAATTTATGTATAATGCCACAATCAAAATATAACATTGGATATAAAAGATACACATATTTTAAATGGTGAGACCACATGAAATTTTTAAAATAACCTCTTAAATAATTGTATCAGGGAGTGAATCTATAATATTAAAATAGGATATTCAACAAACAACTAAAATATAAGCATTTATTTATATTTAAAATCTGTGGAAAGGGGCACCTGGGTGGCTCAGGGATTGAGCATCTGCATTTGGCTCAGGTCGTGATCCTGGGGTGCTAGGATCAAGTCCCACATCAAGCTCCCTGCATGGAGCCTGCTTCTTCCTCTGCCTATGTCTGTGCGCCCCCCCCTCATGAATAAATAAATAAATCTTTTTAAAAACTCTGTAGAAAGTAGCCAAAGTTATTAGAGAAATACATCATTTTAAATGTCTATATTATGAAAATACTATATGGTTAACTAAATCTATATTAATTAGAAGAAAAGATTCAAGAAGAAAGGGAAATAATAAAAATAAGAGCATTAAATACATTGCAAAATGAGGAAAGGGCTAGGTTTACAAAGCTTTTTGTCCCTCCTTTTCATCAATATTCTCTCTCTCTCTCATTTTTTTTTAAGAGAGAGAGAGAGGGAAGGGGAGGAGAAAAGGGAGAAGGAGAGAGGGAACCTCAAACAGACTTCCCACTGATCCAAGATCAAGAGTCTAATACTTCACCAACTGGGCCGTCCAGGCGCCCCTCATCAATATTCTTACTGATATTTGTCTGGGAAAGGACATGGTAACGGGAAGAATGTATCAGCTGAAGTGAGTTTAGAGGGGCTCAGTGAGCAGGAAACCCCCTCGGGGGGGTGTGCCCTCGGGCAGAGCAGCACGTTGTCCTGGAGGTGAGATTGGGTAGCCGTGCACACACAACAGTGAGTCACAACCTCAGAGAAGTCACAGAGCTCTTCAGTGATGCTGGTTACACTCCTGCCACATGCTGGACACCGTTCCTTGCCTTGAGACATACCTGAGAACCAGAGCCCCTCAAATCCCTGCCCTGTGGATTTTAGCTTCTAGTGAGGAAAGGTAATTCTCATCAACCCAAACTGGGAAACGTGAAGGGACCCATAAGAAAAAAAGGTTTGGTTTGTGTTTTGGTTTGTAAGTTTTGCTTTTGCTGCAATAGGATAATAGGGCAGCAAACTGGCTCAGAGCACAGCTGACCCAACCCTATCTCCAGTGTCTCACCCTTCAGCGAGTTCAGCACCTGAACACAAAGGAAGCTTGTAATTGGGCCACACAGCCCTTCTTGCAAACCGCCACTGGTCCCTGTGCCTTTCTAGATTGAGTCTTCTGGATTTGACCCATGGAGAAGGCCATTTTAGTCCAGACTCTTGCTTCTTCTTTCTGGATTTGTTCACCGTGCCTCTCACACACCTTCCTCTCTAACTACAGTGTGCCTTTTTTCCCCTAAAATACTGCAAGCACATATGTGTGGATTCTATAGCCACATTCACTTCCCCTAGAGTGGCTTTCATGCTGCTCCCCCCTGCCCCCACCTAGGTAGCACCCTGCAGTGAGGCCTTCCAGAGCTAAGCCTGGCTCCAGTCCTATGAGGAGGCAGTCAGGGACTTCCTTCCCTGCATTCTCTGCATATGCTGTCACTCTGCATTGTTGACGGCCTTCTTCATACTTCTTTCCCCAGTAGAATCTGTACAACTCAAAAATAAGGATTCAGCTTCTACTGTTTTTAGAGCCCTTTGCTTAGTTACACTGTATGCCTAATACTAGAAATATTTAGTGTTTGTGACTAAACCTTTATTAGGCTTTCTGTGACCTTAGTTTTTTAAGACCCCAACAGAAAATTCTTCCTTTAAAGCAAAATCTGTACATTGATAACACAAACAAGCAAATGGCCTGGAAGATCCTGTGTAAACTTTTTAAACCTCCACCCCGCTCCCTGCCTTAACCCCTCCCACTAACTGGCAAAACTTCTTCCTTTTTATTTTTTTTAAGATTTTATTTATTTATTCATGAGACAGAGGGAGTGGGCAGAGACACAGGCAGAGGGGGAAGCAGGCTCCCTGAAGGAAAACTGATGTAGGACTCGATCCCAGGACCCCAGGATCATAATCTGAGGCAAAGGCAGACGCTTAACCACTGAGCCACCAGGTGCCCCACATCTTACTTTTTAGAATCTATTCTAAAAATGCTGGTTCTGTGAAAGTTTTGAAAGCCAGTGAGCTAGAGACTACATCAAAATTTAATTAATTACCAAATATTATTGGTCATTTATAGTGGTTTTTTGTTGATGTTTGGGGGAGGGTTGTTTTGTTTTGTTTTGTTTTGTTTTTTTAGAGGATAGGAGGGCCCAAGGGAGAGGGAGAGAGAGAATCTTATTCAGGCTCCACATCCAGTCCTGGGCTCTGATCTCAGGACCCTAAGATCATGACCTGAGCCAAAATCAAGAGTTGGCTGCTCAACAGACTGAGCCACCGAGGTGCCCCTGTAGTGGACCTTTTAAATAGAATTGACATTAGAGCACTTTGTGAAATTGTAAACCTAAGATGAAATTATAAAAGGTAAATGGGAAAGGGAATATTCAATGTATATTTGCTTCAATATGAGGAAACTATTCAGCTAAAACTTTATTAGCCATTTAATGATACACTTATGCCATACAGAGCAATTTTAATCATATTTACTAACTGGTATTGATTGTCTCCTTATGTTGTTTTCTACTAATGTGTTTGACCCTGATTTCTTAGAAATTTAGATTGATCCTTCCGTATACCTTAGGTATTAAATTTACTATTTAGCATTTATCATTTAAATTTTTATAAAAGAAAGAAATATGATATACAGAATAAATATTTTCACTTGAAAGGTTCAAAGTGATACTAGATTATAGTAATTTTGCTTATTAGATTTCCATGGTTAATGAGTTCCAACTGCCTCTCACTGAATGTGCCATTAGAAGTTTTGTACTTTAAAAGATCTAGGAATATATGGAATTGATTATAAATAATATATATTTTAGTCAAATGAAATGACTACATTTTTTTGTCCTAGAATGAATTACTAAATCGTATCTACTCCTTAATCCAAGTTTGCAATATGTGTTTCTCTGTTTATAAAAATCTATCCTGTATTTATAATTGTTTTCAAAGACCCGGAAGTTTTATCAGCTGTAAGAACTTTATCTCTACAATTCACAAAAGCAGTTCTACAGTTTGCTAATAATTCTATTTCTAAAACTTTTTCATGCTAATGTATAATAGCAGAAGCTGTTCTGATTTCTATCTGATTATAAACCAAATAAGAGTGCTTGGCACGCAAAAGAAAAGGAAAGTCAGAAAAGTAACTTTTTCATTTCTTTTTTTTTTTTTTAAAGTAAACTCTACCTCCAGTGGGGGGCTTGAACTCACAACCCCGAGATCAAAAGTTGCATGTTCTACCAACTGAGCCAGCCAGGCACCCCTAACTTGTTTCCTAATGAAATATTTGTGTCCCTTTTAGTTTAGCACAGTGCCTTGCACATAGTAAGCAAACAACAGATTCACATCGGTAAGTGTTGACCTAGGTGATGAAGTGACAAC
The DNA here is from genome assembly GCF_048418805.1 of Vulpes vulpes. Classification (NCBI taxonomy): domain Eukaryota; kingdom Metazoa; phylum Chordata; class Mammalia; order Carnivora; family Canidae; genus Vulpes; species Vulpes vulpes. Next base: position 62,542,065 of record NC_132780.1, read on the forward strand.
TTCAAAATCTCGGTGATTTAGGACAATATGCTCTGTACATTCTATGTGCTCTGCCCATGACTGCTTCTCATGATCGTCCATCCAGGGCCCAGACTGATGGAGTGGCTGCCATCTGAACCATTTCCATTTGTCAAGATGGGAGTCAGAGAGTTGGAGGGTAGAGGTAGTAAAAGAGAATCTAGAAAATGCACGCTGGCTTATAATGCCTATGTCACAAAGACACCTATTACTTGAACCCACATCTCACTGGCTAGAGCAAGACACATGGCTGCTATAATTTAAAAGTTGGGGGAGGGGATTCATTGTACCATCCTATCCCTGAGAGAAAAATTTAGTGGACAATGTTAATGACTGCCACCGTGGCCACTGACTTGGATTAAAATGTATAGCCTTCCCAACCACCAGGAATTGCAGCAGATAGGAATTTGTGAAACGAGACAAAATTTTCCAAGGATCTCCAAACTGGAATCCATCTATAGCATTAGGAAAAGAGTTTCTTCCTATGGCACCAAGATAGTAAGTGGAGTGTTGTGCCTTGGGATAATCGTTTTCAGTAACTTTTCAAGTAAAAGGCTGCTCCTCTAGCACTTGTCTGCTAACATCTGCTTCTCCAAGAAATACCTTCTATTCTAGGGACACCTAGATGGCTCAGTGGTTGAGCATCTGCCTTTGGCTCAGGGAGTGATCCCGGGGTCCTGGGAACAAATCCCACATCAGACTCTGTGTGAGGAGCCTGCTTCTCCCTCTCCCTGTGTCTCTGCCTCTTTTTCTGTGTCTCTCATGAATAAATAATACAATTAAAAAAATAGACAAGAAATACTTTCTATTCTAGACTTCTCCCATAACTTTCCAAATTTTAAACAGTAAAGTTGACAGACATAAACTACCCTGTACAAAAGTAATGACTGTTACCACCATTGCTGTTGTCTGATGTGGGAGTTAATCGCTGCTTTCTGGCAGCACCCAATTGTGTTGATCAGATATTGAGGACCTGGTGCTTCTCTTTCAACCACTTTCTCTTTGATTTAAGTGCTTCCCCAGGCCAGTCATTTCTCATTTTACAAAAGTCTAATGAAAGAGATGAGGTAATAGATTTAGATTTACGTTGAATCATTTCATAATTTACAATGTCTGTTAAAACCAATACTCCAAAATCGTTTTTTACTGCCTGAATCCTATTGACTTGGATTTCTAATGCTAGGTGTGTCTGTTTTAAACAAGCTGTATTTTTCCAGGAATATTCCTATGTGTTCTTTTTCTTTGAAATTGTGGTGTCCACCAGAAGGATACCAAGCGGTAGCTATCGCAAGGAATTTAAAATTTGATAGGGCTAGTAGAAAATTCCTCAGAATTGTGATAATTTGCCATCTGCTAAGTTCACTTATTTAGTGAATCAGCAGATGTTTATGGAATACCTGCTTTGAGCCACTGCACTTGATGCTGCAGAAACAACAAACAAAAGGAAGACAGTCTCCGCTGACAAACCATAATTCATTTAGATTTCACAACAACCCTATAAAATAAGAATAGGTATTTTTATCCTTATTTGATGGAGGAAGAAACAGAGCAGATTATTAGGGAACTTCACCAAGGGCATGCAGAGTGGCGGAGCTGGGCTTCAAATTCAGGCATTCTGGCTAAACAGCTAGAAATTAGGGATGTCAGACATACAACATAGATGTAGTAGGCTATAGCCTGAACTCATGAGTCATCAATAGCTAAATGATAATTGAAGGAGTGGAAGGGAAAGGGGTTCCCCAGAGTATATAACATACAGAGAAAAGAGAGCCTTAACATGTCAGCATTAGGGAGAAGAGGGGACTAGAAAAGAAGACCGAGATGTGGTGGTCCCAGAAGTTAGAGGAAAACCAATAGAATGTGATTAGCCGAAAGAAAACAACATTTTGAAAAATTAAGAAGTATTCAGCTGTGTCAAGGGCTTCTGCTAAGGCAAGTTGTTAGAAAGACTGAAAAGTATCTTCGGGACATTGCAAAACAGAGGTCAGGTGACTTTACCAAGAATACTTTTGATTTGAGTAATAGCAGAGAATGTAAATTGTTTTTGATTGACAAGAAGGTCTTTAAGAAGGTGGAGAAAGGGGGATCCCTGGGTGGCTCAGCGGTTTGGCGCCTGCCTTTGGCCCAGGGTGCAATCCTGGAGACCCGGGATCGAGTCCCACATCAGGCTCCCAGCATGGAGCCTGCTTCTCCCTCCTCCTGTGTCTCTGCCTCTCTCTCTGTCTGTGTCTATCATAAAAAATAAAAAAATAAAAAAAAATAAAAGGTGGAGGAAGATGGGATTCAGAAGACAGATGGCCTCAGGAAGGGATCCTTCCTCCATTGCAGAATGAGAGTGGAGGAGAAAATTGGCACGTCACTGACTTGGTAGATTTGGTGGTGGAGATGTGAAATAATTATCATCTGATGACCCCTGTTAGCTGTATGAAGAAGTAGAAGACAAGGACATCTGCCAGGACTCAGAGAGCAAACAGACATTGAGATGAGTGTGTATAATATAGAATTATCATTCTAGAAAAGGTTGACTAGAGAAACATGGTAGAGTTTCTGGCCAGTATCTAGGTTGGTGACCGTGATATGGTGGTATCGGTCCTCCTAGGTGTATATTGCTCAGGAGTTCATATGCAAGTATGGAGCAGGTAGGTGGTTGGTGGTAGTTGTGTTTTGCTAGCTAGATGTGACAGAGACAAAGGAATGCATGGAATTGGAGATACTGGCAAAAATATTGTTGGAATTACAGGCCATGATGTCCAAAACGAGTGTAAGTGTGAAGAACATCAGCTGAGTATGGAGAGAAAATGGGACTGGTTAAATGGCCTAAAGTTTAGTTAAAGTAGCACAAGAGTGGTAGCATTCATTTACAGGTGGCTGAAAACTCTGGAAATAAAGGCTGTACAGTGGGATATATGAATAAAAGATTGGACTTTCTTATTTTTTTTAATTATTTAAATTTGATTAACATATAGTGTATTATTAGTTTCAGAGATAGAGTTTAGTGATTCATCAGTTGTATATAACGCCCCATGCTCGTTACATCAAGTGCCCTCTCTAATGCTCATCACCCAACTAACTACCCCATCCCCCTGCCTACCTCCCCTCCAGTGACCCTCAGTTTGTTTTCCATAGTGAAGAGTCTCGTGGTTTGGCTCCCTCTCTGATTTTGTCTGATTTTATTCTTCCCTCCCTTCCCCTATGATCCTCTGTCTTGTTTCTTCTACATATGAGTGAAATCATATGATAATTGTCTTTCTCCAATGGGCTTATTTCACTTAGCACAATAGTTCCATCCATGTCATGGAAAAAGGTAAGATTTCATTTTTTTGATGGCTGAATAATATCCCATTGTATATATGCACCACATCTTCTTTATCCATCCATCTGTCAAAGGACATCTGGGCTTTTTCCATAGTTTGGCTCTTGTGGACATTGCTGCTGCAAACATTGAGGTTGCAGGTGCCCCTTTGGATCACTGTGTTTGTATCCTTTGGGTAAATACCTAGTAGTGCAATTGGTGAGTTGTAAGGTAGCTCTATTTTTAACTTTGTGAGGATCCTCCGTACTGTTTTCCAGAGTAGCTGTACCTGTCTGCATTCCCACCAACAGTGTAAGGGGGTTCCCCTTTCTCTGAATCCTTGCCAACATCTGTCATGTGCTGAGTTATTAATTTTAGCCATTCTGACTGGTGTGAGGTGGTATCTCATTGTGGTTTTGATTTGTGTTTCCCTGATGCTGAGTGATGTTGAGCATTTTTTCATGTGTCTGTTGGCCATGTGTAGGTCTTTGGAGAATGTCTATTCATGGATAAGATATTTTAAAAACAAGAGCTTTGAATGATGTCATGATCAGGATAACATCAGGCGACTAAGTAGTTAAGGAGGGATTTACCAGAATCTGTCTGCATGGCTGACTGTGTAATATATTTTAATTGAAAAAAACTACAATGTAAAAATTAGTCTTTTTAAGAAAAGTGCCAAGTATCAGTGAACTTATTTTTAAATTTGATTAGGTATAATGTTTGCATTCTATTCATAAATGTGTGTGAAAATATGTACTGAACACAGGTTGCTGTTTAAACAAAAAGGAATTATTCACATAATATGAAATTTACATATAAGATTGTTGGACAAACATTCATGACTCTAGAAGTTAGTACAGATGATTACAGTTGACATTAGACATGTCAACAACACATATTAGCTAATTAGATTTAATGCATCTCTATACCTATGCAGAGCAGTTTCTTTTAAACTACAACTAGATTTTATCTGTGATAAATGTAGTAAATTTGATCATGCTGATGTGAATTTATTTTGGATTTTCTTTAAGAATTATGTCTTACCTACTGTATGAAACTGTTTGATTTCCAAAAATTTGCTTTGGCAAAATTGTTATGCTTTAGGATTTAGGTATTATTATTCTAGTCCATTTGGGCTGCTACAACTGAATAGCATAGACAGATGGCTTACAAACAACAAACATTTATTTCTCCAAATTCTGGAGACTGGAAAGTCCAGGCCAGGGTCCTAGAATATTTACTGTCTGGTTAGAACCAATTTTCAGGTTCGTGGATGGCCATATTTTCCATGTGCCACCTTTAAGTCCTCTAAAGATTTCATGTATAAAGCTTTCTTATGTTACCTTCTTATGATGTAGATTTACAGTTTACATATTTTTTTTAATTTTTCCCTTTAAAACAGTTTAGAAATGTTGGCAAATCCTAGGGTTAACCATTGTAGTAACTGAATCCATTTCTACTACATTATGAAGTGCTTCTAAGAGATTTGCTGATATACATGAATATGCTACCATTAATTGTACGTTTGAAAGCAAACAGTTCATCTTTCAAACGTACCATTAATTGTACGTTTGAAAGCAAACAGTTCATCTTATAAGTACATCTTATAAAATAATGTAAATTATTTTACATTGATGATAAAATAAATGTAAGGCTTGAGGGTAATGTATTTAACTTAATAATTGATCTTTATTTTAATTTGAGGTATACAATTCCTCTAAAGCAGTACAAATAGTGGTTAATTCCAGGGTCCTGCAAAATGTGGAAATCCAAGAGCTTTAATGGCAAAGGCATAGACTACAAGAATTTTTTCACAGCTCACTATTCTAAGCACTTTTTTTCTTTTTTTTAGTTTTATTTATTTATTTTTTATTTAAATTCGATTTGTCAACAATTAGGTGGAAGGTTAGGGTTAGACCAGATAAGCACAGTGGATTGTCAAGTTTGTCTCTTAAGTTCCATATGGTTGAGGCATTTACTTGTTTGATCTTATTTTAATAGATTTTTTTTTAAGTTTTTGATAGTCACAGTTCTAATTTGTAATCACTGTTAACTTCTGTGTCTCAATTCTTACAGCTAACATGTTGTATAATTATTAAATAGGGACTTCTTACTTTAGTCTTCTATCACAGACTTCCTTTGTTTAACTAGAAAGTATGCTTATTACTCAGTTTAGGTTTAACTATTTCAGATAACTGTAGCATTCATTTTGCATTTCTGCTATCTAAACTTTATGACCATCTAATGCTTTCTGACTAGGCTTAGAAGAATACTAACCCAGAATTACCTGGGTTGTAGTGGACCTTAAAGCTCTATCATCTCATCAGGCACGCAACTATTGACACATTTATGATTCACACCTTTATTCAGCAAATATTACATGCCATCTATGATTATTTTGAGCATCTTTTATGTGCCAGGTCATGTTCCTGTCTCTGGAGGATTCAGCAATGAGCAAATTCAACAGAGTCTCAGCTTGCATGAAATGTACATGATAGTGAGATAATATGATAAGTCAGTTCACAGGATAATTTCAGATAGCAATAAGTACTATGAAGAAAATACAAGACAATTGTGGGGTAAAAAGTGATAGAGGAGTGGGAAGATGAGATGTCCCTTAGGTTGAATTAGAACCAGGACCTAAGTGACACCACTGAAGATTTGGAGAAAAGAACATTCCAGAGGAACATGAGAGTTGAGTGATAATAGATTCTTCTCTTAACTTTGGGATGAAGAGGAAGAGGAGGAGGGCGGCAGTGGTGGTGATGATAATGGTGGTAATAAGACTGTTTTTTGACTGATTATCATGTGCCAGTATCAATACTGGAGAAATTACGTAATCTCTGTGTTGCGGATACACTGAAGCTGTGAGCACCTGATTCCTGAGTCCCACAGGAGCTGTTGGAACTGGGATTAGATCCTACTGTCTGCTCCATGACCCTGCCCACATAGTATTCCCAAACCAGAGTTACCAGAGTTAGTACCACAATCTTTTTTCCTTATTCACTTGGCTCATCTTCTCAACATCTAAACTTCATATAATGAGCTAGCAACCATCTTCTATTACCTGTGAAATCTTTCACTTCCTGAACAACAAAAAAAAATTGAAGTATGAAAACTAAATCATGTGATAGATTTATAGCACTTGTTACATTCATAACACCTGTGAGACTATAACAGATTTTTATTCAAATTGTGTTTGAAATGATTTATTCATTGCATTCATGTCATTTTCCTAGAGACAACGTTCTTGAATTTTTTTCCAAATAGTTCTTTAATCACATTCTTATTTTCCATCTCCATGTTTACATTCCCTCACCTTCCTCATCAGTAGAATAAAATGCTTCTCATTGTCCAGTGAATACATGAAGCAGAAACCTTCATATATAATATATAATAATATATATTATTATATATACCTTAATATATAAATATAAAATATGTAATATATAAAAACATATTTTTAAGTAAAATTTATAATATATAAAAATATATATACCTTAATATATAAAAAATATCTATGTGATTTTAGCATCAATCTCTTTTTACTCTGAATTAGTATCAGATACAATTCAGAATGATGATAAAATTTATATTTCATTGTGACACTGTAATGAGTAAGGTATACATTCACTTTTTCTTTATAAGTAAGGCACATACTGAGGATGTTAGTATTTATTTGAGAACACTGAATAATGTAGATATACATAATTTAGAAAAAGGAATAGTATTTTCAATGTTTGAATCCTATTTTCTGAAAAATAGCAAGGAGAAAAATAGTACCTTATCTTTTCAAATGAAACTAAAATATTTTGGTTTTATTAACAGACATAAATTGTGAAGGTTTACCAATACAATTGGAATGCTTTTATGTAATTAGAGAATTCCAAAAAGGATTTAAAAATAGCTGGTAAATCTGCCATATGTTGACAGCACTTGAATAAATTTCTCCTGACTATGAATAAAAATTTGGAATTCTATTGCCTATTTGCTTTTTCTATTGTATTCACTAAACAAAGAGAGGAAGGAAAACTCAGATTTATTGTCATATATCAGAAAAGTGACTGCCAAAAATGATTAACATACCTACTTATCATAATCGTTAAAGATTTGCAGTGAACCAGCATTTAATGGAATGTTTTCCTTTAATTCTGTTAACTATGATCAAAAGACAGGACTCAAAACTGGAGGCCCCTAAGGATTAACTAAGTTTACATCCCATGACCTAGCATTCTGCTAGTTTTTCCTAGGTGTTTAGGGATTTCCTGGTGCCACCTCTCAAATAATAGAGTTTAATTAGCATGCAGATAAATGAGCAGTCCTCACACTTCTAGGTAATGCCAGTCTCACTTCTCTGCTGTCTGGTGTTGCCCTTCCCGCTAGTTTTACTTCAGGTTTTTCTTCCATGTTCAGACAGATACAGAATAATAACTTAATTTATAAATACTCAATGTAAAATACCAACACATCAACTCCCCTGCCCCCACCCCTTACTATCAAATTAACAAAAAACGAAAGACTCTGTTAATACCCAGTTTGGTGAGAGTAGAGCAACAATTCACTCAGGCTGAAATGAATGTAATTTGATATAATTGCTCTGAAAAGCTATCAAGTATATGCATATAAGGAGATCCTTAATAAAGATATTTATTTAGCTTCAGTTATTCCACATTGGGGAATCTATCCAAAGGAAATAATCCAAAACATAATCTTATTATGTCTAAAGCAGCTAAGAGATACGTTTTATGTACTCATTGAATAGGAGGAGACATCTTTAAAAAGAGAATGATGGAATAGATCGTGAAATGCCCACACAACTGCATACTGTGCAGCCATTAAGATTTATTCTTGCTCACTTTTTTAGTGACATGGACAGTTATTGATATCAATAAAGCAAAATATAAAATTTCATGTATAATATGATTTCAGCTATGGAAAACAATAATTACGTAAGAAACTTCTTAAATATAAATAGTATTTTCTTCTGATTGGTATATGATTTTTCCTCTGCCCTTTTGTTTTTCTATACTTATCAGATTTCTGATGAGAAACTAGTTAGTAATAATCTTACAATCAGAAAAGCATTAAAGAAAAATTACAATAGAGTTGGGAAAATAAACTCATTACCAAATTTTTGCTCCTAAACATACTCAGGATTCAGTTGTTCTAGACTCTTTTAAAATTTAAATTTTTTTGACTTTTTTTTTTACAAGAATCTAGCCTGTAGAGTCTTGAAAGTCACCTTTTTCTCTTTCTGACATCTGTTTCATAAAGAAAATGACTTTACTCAGTGATAATTGAATTTCGCTCTTTATAGTCAATTTATAGATTTCCATTTCAGATGGTGGTTTATTTACAACAACATCAATTCAATGTTAATATTGTCCTCAGTTCACACAGAGATAGAGGTGACACAAAGCTTAAGTAAACAGATTGGTCATAAACTCTTGCAGTCTCAGATCCAGCTCCCTCGTCTTTGAATTACCAAGAGCAGTTTAAAAAGACAAGGGCTAATTACAGTAACAAGACTTTTTTGTTACATACACACACACATAAATCAACCTAATGTGTGATACAAAATATAGAGTATCTCATATTCTAAAAAAATATATGTGAATGAGAAATTTCTCTGCATTTTCCATCAACCATTTAAAAAGCAAAAGAGTAGAATTATTTTTGTTAAGTGTATAGATTAATAAAGTTTATATTCATTACTAACATAGAAATCTAGAAACACTGAGGCACTTGGCACAGTCTGTGACTTTTTCTCTACAGGATCTAATTGCAAAAAGGTATTAGGGAAGACATAGCAGAAAGCCTTTCTCCTGTTGTTATAGCAGTAAATATCCCTTAAGAAACTTCAAAAGCAGTGCATGCTTGTTTGAGGAAGAAGAAAGAGAAAAGCTGTTGAGTAATAAGCCAGGGAAAAAAAGAAAACCTTGTCTGAGAGATAAAGGAGGTGACTATAAAGAGGGGAGCAGTCTACCAGACACTCAGAGGCTTCTCAAATCAAAATCTAGATTCACTTTATGATGGAAACCCAAGGTAATTAGCAACCATATTTTTAAGACTTGAACTATTTTGCTTTATTTTTTAAAGTCTAAAACAATTGTGATTTTATGACTATATGATATGAATTGATAGAGCTTAATTATGGGCGTACAAGTATTAGAAGTTTCTAAATTTTTGAAATATGACTTTTAAAAATATTTGAGGTATCTATAGATGTGATAAAAAGCCAACAATGTCTTTTCTTTCTGGATTCTCTACTCACCTGAAAACTCTGCCTTTCCTTCCAGTTATGGGCTATTTACTTGTCTAAGATGCTATAATGGAAGTAAACTTTTCTATAGCGATCCTGAGCCTCTCACTACTTAAAAGTGTATTTGTAAGAGAAATTGCCAAATTTTGATTAAACAATTTGTAAATGGGCTACTTGAAATATTCATTGTATGGAGTTGTCCATCTAATAAACTTAAGAAGTAGCTCTTAGGAATGGAAAGAACCTTGTTTTTAGAATCTGGAATCTTGTTTGCATGTTGACTTTACCTTGAGCAAGCCCTTTTATGACTTTCAAATTTTTTCATTGATTTCAAATAAATGTATAATGTCTTTTAAGCATCCTGTAAATCCAGTGTTCTAAAACTATGATACATTTATTTTCAAGTTTACAGAATGTTGTAAGTTGAAAGAGGGCTGTGGTGGGAGAAATTTTCTCCCCATATCTCAGATCTTCTTAACTCATTCTTGAGTGTACAGTGACTGCTTCTGGTGTAATGTACTTAGGCTTTGTGTTGTACAATGCTTAGGCAGCCCAAGTATGTAAATCCCTGGGAATGAAAAAGCAGCAGCAAAGTTGGACATCTTCATGCCCTGGAAAAACCTTGTGTTCTGTGGAAAAGAAATGCTAAAAAGCAGAGAAGCACTGCAAAGAAAACAATAAACTGCTATCAACACAGACAATTAGGAGCACGCACAGATTCTTATGGAATAGTTACAGTCTTAACTCCTTCCCAACCCGAAATTTGAATGCAGATTGCTTTCCATTATTAACAGATAGAAACTCAAAGGGAACTCTGGCAGCTGTAACAAAAATGAGAAACGAGGCTTTTATATTTTGTAAAACGGACTTTCAGGTGCAGAGGATACAGGCAAACTCTTATCAGCATGCAAGAAATTAGAGAATATTGTTTCCAGGAGTCTTTCCTAATAAATTCACTGAAGAACAAGCTTGAGTCAACCAAAATACCACATCGTATGATTCCATTTTTATGAAATGTCCTAAATAGGCAAATCTGTAGAGACAGAAAGTAGATTAGAGATTGCCTAGGACTGAAGAGGCTGGGGGGAAATGGGGAGTGACTGCTAATGGATATGGTGTTTCTTTATTAGGGGTGATAAAAATGTTCTAAAATTTATTGTGGGGAATCAATTTAGTGTGACTATACTAAAACCACTGAAACGTACACTCTAAATGGGCAGATTGTATGATAAAAGTGTTAAAAACATTGTAGTTCTGAATTTTAATTGGAAATATTAGTATGAACCTATGAGCTATTTTGTCTTAAGCATACATAAATATGCATTTATGTGGGTATATGTCTATCTGTATAACCACATCTTTTAGGCATGAAGAAGCCTAAAAACAATGATGAATTCAGTGGTCATGAGCATTCCCAGCACCCAGACTAGGTCTTAAATTCCTATTTCTTACTAGCCAGTGCTTCTTGCAGAAATGGCTAAAATAGAAAATGTGCAAGACTAGCTTAAAACATCTCATTAAACCAGATAGCAAGGACTACAAAGTAATGTCAAAAGGACTCAGGAGCCAACTTAAAAGAGGCTTCCACCAGCAAATATGAGAATTTTATTTTAGTAAAAATTAGAAATGTAACAGATTAAAACCCATTTAGTATGTTTAAATGGATAAGTTCATAATGATATTAAAAAACAAAAATAGCTGGTCACCTTCAAAACAATGACAGAGACAACTTTTGACCTTGAAAATCGATAAAGGAAAAGAAAGCGTTTATCTTCCCCTTTCTGTATGAACTGTGTTACTGGTAACCAAGTAGTAGATAAACAGTGTCTCTTAATAAAATTATTTCTGTTAAATGAAAATAAAATGATCAAAGTAGAAAATCACCCATTTTTTTACAACCCCTGAGGATTAATGGATGTAGGCCATGATAATCAATAGCTTCTAAGTTCTCAAAAGGAGAGCAAACCACATATGTGCCTCCCGATAAAAGAATATATCACCTTGAGTCTTACCAAAGGGATCAGGTCTCTGGATCCAGCTTTTAATTTGTCAAAAATATGAAGAAAAGAATGTTGAACTATACTACACATGTGTGTGCATAATGTGGTTCCTATTGTTCAAATAACTCAAATTTGTCCAGATAAATTTGAAGGAAAAGAAAGGGGAAAAGGGAGAGTCTGTGCTTTAAAAGAGGCTTAAGGAACACCTGGGTAGCTCAGTTGGTTGGGCTGCCAGCTCTGGATTTTGGCTCAGGTCATGATCTTGGGGTCCTGGGTTTGAGCCCTCCATGTTCCGTGGGGCATCTGCTTGGGGATTCTCTCTCCCTCTGTACCATTCCCATCATGCTTGCTCTCACTTGCATGCTCGCTTTCTCTCTCTCTCTCTCTCTCTCTCTCTCCCTCCCTCCCTCCCTCAAATAAATAAATCTTTAAAAATGTATAAATAAAAATAAAAGTTAAGGTTTAAAAATTGTAGTTTTTTTAAGTCTAAGGATGAACCACTTGGTTGATAAAGAAATAGAAGAGAGTACATACCAGGATGTGGTTATTTTTGGAGAGAAGGAAGGAGCAGTGACTGAGATAGAACACATGGAAGGCCTCTAGTAGGGCTGGAAAAATCCTGTCTCTTGACCTGGATGGTAATTACTAGGATATATGTCTTAGGATATTACACTAGACTATACATTTTGTATGTTTGTATGTATGTAGGGGGTGTCTGAATCTCTGTGTGTCTCTAGAATTTAAGTTTTTAAATAAATTAATAACAAACAATTGCCCAGAAAGATATTTATGCTTGGTGGAATCAATTTGAGATCTTGAGATCTATTTTGGGTCTCTTTCTCTCTCTAAAAGAATGTTTAATATATTTGAATTAACTTGACCCATATAAATTATAGGTTATATTTCAGACATAAAACAAGCAGAGTTCAAAGATAAAGTGTATGTAAATATTCTACATGTCTTAAAGTGCTGGTTGAAGCAGTGTTTTGATAAACAGCATTCATTTTTTTACTTTTTTTTTTTTTTTTAATTTTTATTTATTTATGATAGTCACACAGAGAGAGAGAGAGAGAGGCAGAGATACAGGCAGAGGGAGAAGCAGGCTCCATGCACCGGGAGCCTGACGTGGGATTCGATCCCGGGTCTCCAGGATCACGCCCTGGGCCAAAGGCAGGCGCCAAACCGCTGCGCCACCCAGGGATCCCCATTTTTTTACTTTTTAAAACGAGTCACCCAAGGAACTTGAAACAGTTTTTTATTTACCACTTTTGGGTGTGATAGTAGTAAATGTCCAAGTCATTTCAAGCAACTGTCTACTCAATAGTATGCACTATGACTAACATGTATAGAGAACACTAAGCAGTCTTTTCATTAATTCATTGTCATAACACATGTTACATTTGGTCAGTTATTCTGAAACTTGGTTTCAGTAACATGTAGTAATGATGGTCAAGACCATGGACTCTGGCACCAGATTTGGGCATTCAAATCCCAGCTCTACCTTTTTCTAGCTTTGTGTGAACGTATTGAGGGATGATAACCTTTCCTACCTAAGACGTTTGTTTAAAGGTTTAAATGACTTAGATGTAGACATGCAGAAAAGTCACTGGAATATATTGAATCCTATATAAGCATCAGCTATTACTAGTTGGCTCAAATCATTTATGCAGTTTTCACAGAGGTCATCATCCTAGTGTGGACAGTAATAGAAACAAAGGATGTTCAGGTCTTATGGTTTATGTATGATTATTCACGTTTAGTATAGTTAGCATGTTAGAGATAACTTGGAGTGAAATCTCTTTATATTCTTTATGTCTTGAAATTTTATCAGTTCACGGTAAAAGGGTGCATTATTGCAAGACCTATAAAAGAGAAAGATGTTGAGTAAAGAGGGAGGAAGGCAAGAAAGCAAAGAAGGAAAGAAAAGAAAGGAGGGAAGGAAAAAAGGAAACTCACGGGGAGAAAAGGAGTTGCCTCAAAATACTTGATTTGTGGTTCACTTTCCGGAAATGCATATATGTACTGTGATTGTAATTAGTTGTGTGATTACTTTACTTAAATACATTTGCATTCCTTAGTGGAAAGTCTTCTTCGGGATTTTTTTAAGTGTAAAACTTATTCAATGAGCACAAAACTAATATGTTAATTTTACCACCTCCCCTCCCAATTTGGAATTCTAATCAGTCATTGATAAATGAAGTTTATCCTGCCCAAAGAGTTTGGAAAGGCCCGGGAAACTTTTTTAAAGGTTTATGTATTTAAATTTTTCAGGTTTCCTGAGGGATCTAGACATCAAGAAATATTTACAAACATCCACTAGTTTCCACTTCTTTCCTGCTGATTTCCTTGTTAAGAACTTTAATGAAAAGAAGTCCAAAATACATCTTAAGAAAGCTGTACATACATCTTCTTCCCACCATTAACATAAGACACGCCTCATTTTACAAATGTTTCTCAATTACGTTATTCCTGATCTAACATTGCCATAGCTCTCACTGTCAAAAATAATTGTGGTTCTTTTATGTTTTCAACCTTGTATGATCAGTCCTCTGCTAAAACAGGGTTATTTTACCTGTGAACTACCACAAATAGATACAAGAGCTACTTTACATATAAATGTCCCTTCAAAACTGAATACTATTGTGTGCTGATTTGCAACCGAGTCTGTATGAAGGGAGAAAAACTGATAAATGCTGTGTTGTGAACCAGTAATTAGATTCTCAATGTGGTATAAAGTACTCACAGGAGGTTTGTTCTCAGCCTCATAAATTTGACCATATCTTTCCATTCTAATGCTATTAAGTGACTTAGAGACATGACTAACACTAAAGTAAGCTCCTAAACCACTGCGGCAAGCGCATATACTGAAATTATGCAGTGATGACTGCCATTCATTTAGGAATTGGCTGTCCCATTTGCTCTTAATATCAGGCAAACAGCAAATGGAGAGTTAGCTGTTAAACTGTGAATTCAGGGTCATGTGGCTTAATATCTCTTGTGCAATTTGCTAAACTTAAAGATTATTAAAGATTTTCGCTTGGTTCATTGCAGAAACCGTGTAATACCTGTGGTGTTATATAAATATTTGGATGAAAGTTTTGTTTCCAATCAATTTATTTCTCATTCTTATTGAATTACCTGAGTCCACTTACATTCAGTGCTTTTCAAACTAGCGTATATCCAAAGCCCCAGGAAGGCTTATTAAATACAGATTTATGGACCCCCCTCTGAGTGTTTCTGATTCTGTATTCTGGATGGGAATCTGGTATTTGCACTTCCTGCAAGTCCCCAAGTGATACTGATGCTGCTTGCCTGAAATCCATCCACACTTTGAGAACCACTGACCTCATACCATGAAATCGCTTGCAATCAAGAGGATTCTTTAAAAAAATAAAGTAATAAAATAACTAAGAAAATAGACATCCAGATTTGGCTGTCACCATTGTTTAGGAAAGCCTGTCCTAATTTATGACATCAAGTATATTGAGGGAAACATTTCCTCTTTTGGGAATCCTGATGAAGCTCCTTTCCTAAAATCTAACAAACGTATCAAGTGGAGCATAAGTTATTTGGGGTTTCATTTATATGAAGTAAAACTCTATAGTTAAATAAAGCAAATAGAAGAGCCCTCTCATAAAAAAAAAAAAAGAGCCCTCTCATAATCCCAGAAGAATGTGTGCACGAATTTCTGTCATTACTCTCTAATATTTAATGAAGATTTTTAAAGCCTTTTGAAATCTTATTTCATCAGAAGTCCAAGATCCAGGTTGGAATTTGTCAGAATTTTTGTTTTTATTCTTCTGTCACAGTCCCTAAAAATAAGATAGTTGCTACTTCCCATGGATCTCTGTTATTTATCCTCAACAGTAGTGCCTTGTAGTCCTTTAAATTAGGGTCAAAGTTACAGTACTCCACTCTCTATTTTGTTAACAGATGAAATTTTCAGCATTCGTACCAAGTTTTTATCCAGGGCATCACCCTTGTTTTATATTAGAAGAGCTTGACTCCATTTCTTTTTCACCTTGATTCTGTGGGTCTGCTGCTTGGTCTAAGGACTGGACTTAGGACTGCCAGGCATCTTCTATCAGTTCTGTTGGACTCCTTTTTTATCCTTGAATGCCATGTTTTCTCCACTTTGCTTCACCTCAGAACTGTGAGTCCTACTGTCTGCCTCCCCTTCAGCTTTACTGAGGTATAACTGACTTACAATAGTGTGTAAGTAAGATTTACAGCATGATGATTCAATGTACCTATTTATTGTGAAATGAGTACTGCAGTAGCATTAGTTAGCACCTCCATCACCTCACATAGTTTCCATTTCTTTTTTGTGGGGAGAACATTTGAGATCTACTCTTAGCAGCTTTCAAGTATATAATACACTGTTGTTAACTACAGTCACCGTGCTGTACGTTAGGTAGCCAGAACTTATTCATCTTATAACTGAAAGTATGCATGTACCCTTTGACCAGCATCTCATTTTCCACACCCCTTTTCCCTCGTAGCCCCCAGATCAACCTCCATTCTGCTGTTTCTGAGTTCAGCCTTTATAGATTCCACATACAATGGTATCATATAGTACTTGTCTTTCCTTGTGGGTTTTATTTTTTTAAACACACAGTGCTACTATCTCAATCTTTCCATTAAAGCTAGTTCTTCTGAACAGATCTAATCAGTTCCTTAGCTTACTAAGGGTGATTCCCATTTGAATGATAACCTTCAAGATGTTGACCAGGCACAGAAGAAAAGATGTATATATGTACATAGATATAAAAAAAAACCCACCTAAATTAAAAGTCTTCAAAAACACGTAAATGAGAACTTTCTCAGTAGAAAGTATACAGTTGTCTTTCTACATAACTCTGATGCTTTTACTGATTTTATGTGGTTAGGCTGATGGCAAGAATTTGTCTACTATCTTGTGCAGTACTCACAGCAATATTTGTTTCTTCTTTATTTTCTTTTTGGAGAAGAAATGGAAGTTATTACTTGATCCTTCATCAAATACTACTCTGTATCATCAAATATCACTCTACTCTGGACATTTTTCCAGAGTCACACTTCAAAAACAAGTGTTATTATGAGTCATTGACCACAGCTGTCTTATTTACTTATGTATTCCAAGTGCCTCGTGCAACTCTGCGTGTACTACATAGGTACTCAATAAATATTTGTTGAATAAATGAATTGACATTTTTTAAAGGTCAGAATTATAGAAGAGGTCTCTTTCTGAACGTTCCTAACTTGGAAAGTTTCCACTGTGTTGAAGTGTGTGTATGTGTTTGCGTGTGTGTATGTAATAGCTTTTAAATAGCTTTGGATAGTACAAGAGTGGCCACAATGGACAAGATAAATTATGTTTCCTATTAGTTATTATGTTTGTGTTGTAAAGAGGAAATGCTTCCAAGATCATTTCAGTTTGTTATTTTTTAAGCTCTTCTAGTAGGAAAATAATGAATAGTATAACATTTTGATATCCTGATAATGATTGTTATTAATACAAGAATTGAATTATTGATGGTAGTATAAGAATAGAACACTGGTCTATTAAAATATGTAGTGTTGTCATGAAATAGGAGATACGAAAATATTTTAAGACGTCTTACTGTAAATGAAAAATATGTAAAGTGAACATAATACAGGGATGGCAAACTGCAGACACACCCATTCATTTATGTTTTGTCTGTGGCTGATCTGATTCTACCTCTCTTGTTAGTGAGTGAATGAATAAGTGAATGCCTTCTGAGCAGAAATACTGCTTTCAATCACTTAAACCCTGAGGAACTAGACATGTACAGTTATTTATACAAATAAACAAAGTTGTTATTTATACAAATAAACATGTACAGAGATGTTCATGCTACTGCTGTTTATAATATCAAGACAATGGAAACCTAAGTGTCAAGTAACAGGAGTCTGGCTAAGTTCTCGTGTATCTATACACTGGAATACTATATAGCTTTTTTAAAGAAAAATGTTACAAGAATGTATGCATTTATATAAAACAGGGATCAGCAAATTACAGCACTCTGGCCAAATTCATCTGAGACCTTTTTTTTACTACCAGAGCTAAGAATGGTTTTTACATTTTAAAGGATTAGAAAAGAAGAAAAATCAAAACCCAAGAAAGAGAGCAAGAGAATATATATCTGACACTTAACTATCTGACCCTCTACAGAAAATGTTTGCTGACTTCTGATGCAGTGTTTGATGTAGATTAAGCTGCTGTGGATGGATTTAAAACATTACAAAATATTATATATGGAAAAATGCCATTTTTCAAAAACAATCCCATTTAGAAGGATAGACACTTAAGATGTTAACCATCATTATACGTAGGTAGGTAGGATTAATGGGACTCTCTTTTTTCTGTTTGTCTATGATTTTTCAATAATGAGAATATATTCACTGTATAATAAAAAAGAAAAATTTAATTTGGATGTTTGGTTTAAAAGAATGGGAGATGAGCAGGAACTTCTCAGATGCAAAGATACAGTTTCCCATTTTGCAGATGAGGCAGCTGAGGCTCAGAAGTTAAATCCACTTGCTCAGGGAGGCACAAACGTAAAACAAAAGTAGCACTGCTGCTGAATTTTTTGTTCACCATCACCATTTGGTAACTTAAAATGTTCATCCATCAGCTGACATAGTTAATTTTTAACTATGTGCCCGAAAGCAATTTAGAAGTGTCCTTTATAGGATAAAAGAGGGTTATACAGAAATCAAAACCATCAGATTAATGGGATTAGATGTAGAACCAGATGGGTTTACATTTACTTAGAAGGAAAAAGGAGTAGCTTACACTCTGCATTAAAAAAAAAATAATAAGCAAACAAAACCTTTGTAGATGTAGGTATTTAGTTCACTTTGCAAATTTGTAAACTATTACTACTAAATAATGTCCTAAATCACTGCTTTTTCATACCTATAGAGATAATAGTACAAATTCAATCACCTGACACAAAAAAGGGCACATTTCCTGAAGCTCATACCCTTCACCGTAAGATAAGCATGGAAGAGACATTTGACTTATCCTCGGGCTCTGGTACAGACAACTGTTTACCAAATTAGTCGGCAGTTTAGAAGGAGAACAAATATACTGCAACGTTGAGGAGTGTTCACTGTAATGCACGGATAGCCAATCACAGAAGGAAGCAGTATAGCTATAGAAAGCAGACATAAAAGCTCAGCAGTTTTTGGACCATTTAGTGTTTGGACAAAAAAAGCCTAATATCCTTCAATTATTCCTAAGGGAACCACCATCTTATCGCAAAGAGCAATGATGATAGTAACTATCATTGCTTTTTAAGAAGCATGTGTGCATTTAATCACACTTAATCATCTTGTGATTTGGGAAAATTATTCCCTGTTCACATATTTAGAAACTGAGGCACAGAGTGGGTTAAGTGAGTGCTCAAGATCTACTGCTCTGTCAGCAGATGGCAGGGACCTGGATCTCTTCATCCCAACCCCGTGTCTGCATGTGATGCAGATGCTGAGTCAGCAAGACAGGATCTCCCTGCACATTTCGCTAAATCAAAAGAACAGATAAACATGTGTTTAAAACCAGTACAAATACAAAGGTTATAAACTATAAATATTTTGATGTGTTTTAGAAGTGAGATTTGGTATCTGGAAAAATTCCTATCGTAGAATGTCTCAGAACTAAAAAATGCCAAGGAATTACAATATATTTGGAGAGACAAGCCTGTCATTTTCTTATCTTTCTATTGGGCAAAGGTTACCAAACCGAGATTTTGTATATTTCTAATGGTTTGTGATATTCAAATGGTTTGGGAAAGAACAGTCCCTGTTTGAACACTATGGTAGCACATATTAACACCCGTTATGGATTCCACAAATTCTGTTAGAAATCACAGCTAGATAGGGTACAATACTTTTCTCATTTCCTGTCTCCTTAGCAGGCACTATGTTTTCTCAAAAAGAGTATTTTCTTTTTGATGTGAAATGTGTGTTCAGGCAGTATGTGGCACACTTAACTAATATGAAATATTATTAGCAATATACTGCACGTTTTTCAACACTTCATGTTGGTGAATTGCCCATTTTTTAAACCTAAATTGAGATAGAACGAGCAGCTCAACAGCCCATCTTTGAGCACTGTCAAGGCTTGAACTGTTATGCTGTCACTTATTATTCATCGATGTTTCATAAGTTAGAACATCTAAGGTAACAGGGTGCTGGTATACTTACGTGCCACAGCTGTTAGAACTTCCAGGTTGAATGAATGTTATGAGAGGGACACTTTCTATCGTCATCCTGTTTACTTTCTCCAGCCCCTGTACTGTCTCCCTTACCTGCACACTAAATATACTTTCTTCTTGAGAAGCAGGTTTTTTGGGGGTTTTGGGTTGGGTTTGTTTTGTGTTTGTGTTTTGTTTTTGTTTGGTTTTGTTTTGTTTTGTTTTTGAAAAGCAGTTTTGTAAAGGACCTGAATTATTTCTCAGGATCTTTCCTCTATCACACTGCCAGCATAATGTTTCTTGGTGTTGTCATTTATGTATCTTTGCCCCTTACAACTCAGAAAAATTTTCTCCATAACCAGTGAGAATTCCTGCCTTTCTCCCTGCCGCATTCCTCAGGACCCTGATTCAGAAATTCTTCCACTTGTAAATGGGAGGCACTGAAGTGATGAGCGTTGGGACTTCCTTGACCCAGTGATATGCTCTTCTAACCAACACTTTAACTTCTTGTCCCTGCAAGAGTAATGAACCTCTGTGACTTCATCCACCATTTTCTAGGTCCCCTTCATCTAGCTCTCTACCCTGTTCTCTGTCAGGTTCCTTCCTCTCCCCTTCTGCTTGATCTGTCCACCACAATGACACAGGCTGTGTACAAACAGGTACTTACCTACCCCCAATACACACCCACCTGCACCCACGTAAGTGCCACGTCTCCAATCTTACCTCACCTGCGGGACCTAACTCAATTTCTTGCTATGTTTTATTCCCATAGTTACAGCCTGTATCAGTGTAGCCTCTACCTAGATGTTCATATTATTGTTTTATGGTGTGCATTTTATGTGTCTATAGTTTTATACACCTGGCTTGCCTTCCTGGTTGTAAGTTCCTTGAGACCAAGAATCTTTTCTTTTCTTGTGTGTCTCTCTTATAGCCTTTATTACATTGGGAAACATGTAGTAAGTGCTTCTTAAGTCTTAAAATCCGTTTCTGTGGAGCAGAAAAGTACCTCAGAGAGTATCTTGTCTACTGCCCTCGTTGTGCATAACAGAAAATTAGAGAAGTGAAATGATTCATCTTCACTGTGACAAAACTGAAAAGTAGCAGATCCTGAACTAAAACCCAGGTCTCCTGATTGCCTCTTCAGTGGGCCTCTTACCTCTTACCGGGCCACTTGACTCTGCCATATGTTCAGGGAAAACACAGGACCAATTCCAGGAGTAGGTAGGTGGCAGTGGTTTCTGCCCACATGGATACTGGCAATGTCTACTTTAAACAACAGCCTAAAATTCTCCCTTGTATTCCTCCTCAGTTTTCTTCTTGCTGTCTTAACTTTATAATATCTTTCCTCTTCAGGAGCTAGGGAATGAAATTGGAGCCCTCAGGAAAAAAATCAGTAACAAGATGCGATTTTATTAATTCATTTATCAACATTTATTCATTTTGACTAGGGGATACTATAAAAGCAAACTTTTAAAAAAAATTCACTGTTAATTTTTTCATAAGAATAAATATTTTTGACAAGCTGGCTAAGCCAAAAATGCCTTTTCACAAGGGTATTCTATATCCATATTTTAAAATTTTACTTACTGGAAGTTTTTTTTCCTTTCACTTAAACTCTGTGCTTCCATACAGTAGAAAATCCAGTCTAAGGTACAGTTACATTGATGCTTCTTCATTGTAACTCATGGTTACTAGCAGATTAGCATGCATAACCTTTTTATTTTGAATAATCCAGTTGAGAGCTCTTGGTGCTTTATTTTTCAGGAAAATGAAGATTACTCTCTTCATCTAATTGCCTAAAGACTAAAAATTGAATTATACTGAGTCATAGAGAAGAAAAACAAAACAATTGACAAAAGCATTCATCTAATTTATAAATTCAAAAAATGAAGTTCATAATTCAATTCAACAAATAAAACAAAATTCTTATTATTTAGAAAAACTTCAGTTTGGGGTTTTCATTCGTTACAGTGAGAATGCAAAGATTAGAAAAAGGCAGTGAAAGAGGCGTGCACACATACATACAAGAGACTCACAGAGGAGAGTTTTTCTGGATCAGAAGAATTACTCATCTCTGGGGTAGCATGAAGCTGACATTCCCTTGTCTACAGCTATTATGGAAGTATCCCACATCAGAGCATTTAATTAGGGGACTAGGGCCTCTGTAAACGTCAGTTCAAGATTATCGAACTAGATGACTTCTGATTTCCCTGCCAGCTCTAAATTTCTGCTGAATTAACCATTCTTATGTATCTTTATTCAAATATTTAAACCTTTAGTAGTTCCACTCTAAATTAAAAAGCCAGAGTAGTAGCTCAATAATAAGTACTTATTGGTTGAATGATTAAATCTGGCCCATATAATGTGTGTTAATCAACTCAGCTAACAATATAGGTTATTTCAGTTATTTTCAGCCAAAGATATTTTATCATATCTATGGCATCTTGTGCTGAAAGCTTTATGTAGTGAAAATGAGTAATAGGTAAATGCTGCTTATACTAATGGGGAATTATTATTTGATCTTTTAACAGTGAAGTTTTCAGCATAAGCATTTGAAGAAAGGCTTTGATATTGATTGTGTGCTTCAAACTGAAGCATGTCTGAACTGAAACGAGTTCTTCCAGAGCCAGAGCCGTCTGTTCTTATCCATTTCCTCTTTCCTTACTCTTTGGCATGTAAATATTTCTGTACAGTTCTTCAGGGATCTGCAAACTAGAAAGGCAAAAACAAAACAAAAAAAAAAAAACAAAAAAAGCCATACATCTTGTTTACAGCCTTGTCTAATCCTATCTGTGAGGGTAAAGAAAAAAGAGAAATGTTCTTATTTGATAGATTCTAAAAGCTGAAGTTTTTTAAACATTGATCAAAAACAGCAATAAGGCTGTGATGATGTTCCTTAAATATAATGAAAAGATATAGTTTTGGTGCTGTTATCTTGAAATTCTTAAGTTGAGACCATAAAAAATTTTTTTTAATTATTATTTAAACCTATTTGTTAGCTACGTGCTTGAGAGATTATTTTAGAAGCTATGTCATCATATTTTACCACCCTTCTTTCAGCAAATCATATTATTTTTGATTTTTTTGCTATGGATATAATCAGAATCTCTATGATGCAGGATCTTTTTGAAGATTTCTTTTGGGTCATAAGATGTCTGCTCATATCAAATTGATTGGTGCAAGTTGCATGAAAACTTTAATTTTAATGGTCATTTAAAAAAAAATATCTTCTGTTATCAGCATGGATTGCATTTTATTAACTGTCATTTTTCTTCTTGCTCTCATTATAAAATCCTCCCCACCAAACATAAACACTAGTAAACCCTGGAAACCAAGATTGACTAAGAATTTAGTGGCAGGGATCCCTGGGTGGCACAGCGGTTTAGCGCCTGCCTTTGGCCCAGGGCGCGATCCTGGAGACCCAGGATCGAATCCCACGTCGGGCTCCCGGTGCATGGAGCCTGCTTCTCCCTCTGCCTGTGTCTCTGCCTCTCTCTCTCTCTGTGTGACTATCATAAATAAATAAATAAAAATTTAAAAAAAAAAGAATTTAGTGGCAAATTAACATTTCCTATCTTTATAAAAAGGATAATAGTTTTGGGGGTTTTGCCAGTTCCATTTTAGTACTAGCTTTGTGACTTCTGAGTACTAGTTTGTCTATAAATCAAAAATAAAAATTACCAGCCCCCATCTTCCATTTCACTGGGGAAACTGAGAACCAGAAAAGTTAAGTGATGCCCCCAGGTCTCACTTTGAAACAATAGCAGATCCAATCCTAGTATCCAAGTATTACTCAGGTCTAGTATTACCTTCATCTTGCCGGTGCCATTGGAAGGAGCACTGAAGTACCATTGAAGTGTGCTTTTTGTGATGATTTGCCTTTCAGCACATTGTCTAGAATGTGCTAGTTAAAACTTAACTGTTCTTTAGAATGATTTGTGACTCTCCTCCTTTTCTTTTAACAGGATTAACTTTACAAGCTAATTGGGAATTTTATTACGTAGAAGGATGTTCTCTTTGAGAATCTAGATTCCTGTCTCCTCTCTTCATGTCTCAGGAGGAGATATCAAACATTAAGAATTGGGATCGACTCAGGCCCACATATGATTTCATTTAAAGTATCATCATGTTAATGATTTCACCCAAAACTCTTTTGCTGTTGTGCCCAAGGTTGCGACTCCACAGTATTTGACATAATTAATTACTTGCCTGCATTAGAAACTAATAGAATAGGATGCAGTCTTTTGCAAGCACTAAAATATCAGTGGTTTCTCATTACAGTGCCCTGTATATTTATTAATATTGGATTGATTCATTCGTTTATTAAATGAACATTTAATGAGTACCAGCTACTTTCCTAGATACTCGATATATGTATATAGCAACAAAGAAGACAGTCAATGCCCTCGTGAAGCTTACATCTAGTGGGATTGCCAAACAATAAACAGTAAGCTAATTAGGGATGTGATAAATAGAGGAACAGAAATATATAAGATGGTATGATGAATAGGCAATGAGAATGGCTAATTTTATGTGGGGTTAAGAAGACCTCTCATAAAAGGGGACACAAAAGCAGATTCCTGAGGCTAAGATTGAACTAGGCATTCAGAGAGCTAGGGAACCTGCAAAGGCAGTCTAGGGAGCCTCAAGATAGAAGGGTCACTGTTCCCTATCTATTAACTGAAAATATAAAGATCCTACTATACACTACTCGGAATACTGTGGTGACAGCAATAAATTTAAATACAAAATGGCCTCATGGGGTGTGGAGGGGAGGCCTAACCTGAGTTGGATATGTATAATAGGTAATGAAGGAGAAATGGAAGTCTTTTTCTCTACTTCTAGAAAGAAAAGAAAATTACCTGGGTGTAGAGGCAGTCACACAAGCATTTAGAGATCTGTATCTTGCTTTCTGTAATTAGAGGCTACATTGTGTGATGCCAGTTGTCAATGTAAGGAGATCACAGAAGGCAAAGATTTTGGCCTGGAGTTGGGAGTTGGCCTGGGCCTTGAGGTATGGGTGAATTTGGATTGGCCAACAGGAGGCAGAAGAGGGTGTTTCAGGCTGAGAACTATACATATAAGTGTACTAAGGTGGCGCCACCAAAAATTTTTTTAAAAAGTATGCAGAAAGAGATGTGGTTTTTTTTGTTTTTTTTTTTGTTTTTTTTTTTTAATTTATTTATTCATGATAGTCACAGAGAGAGAGAGAAAGAGAGGCAGAGACACAGGCAGAGGGAGAAGCAGGCTCCATGCACCGGGAGCCCGATGTGGGATTTGATCCCGGGTCTCCAGGATCGCGCCCTGGGCCAAAGGCAGGCACCAAACCACTGCGCCACCCAGGGATCCCCAGAAAGAGATGTTAACTAAGCTTAATGTGGTAATCATTTCATAGTATATACATGAATCAGATCATAATGTTACATGTCAGTTATATCCCAATAAAGCTGGGAGGAAAATCATTTTTTTCAAAAAAGATAACTAAACAGGACTGAACTTCAATGAGCTTGAGACCATGAAGACTCAAGCTGGAGCCACAGTGGTAGTTGAGAGAATAAAAGATAATAGATTGGTCTGATTCATAGAAGTCATTGAAAAGTTAGTGAACCTATTTTATCCTGATGTTTTAGACAAGAGGGAATAATAATGATTGTTTCTTGAACAAAAAAATCATAAAAAGAGAAATTTGGTGATATAGATACAGGTTAATAGGGACAGGAGGGAAAATCCTGGAGGATGGGAGACTAGGTAGGAAGAGGACCTTCTTTTTTTATCCTGCCATTTCATGATACCCAGTGATGAAAATGTGGACCATGCTCATATCATAGAAAGGGAATGAGCTATATATGAGACTTTTTGGGGAAATGAACACTGACACATGATGCCTAAAGAGTGATAAATCAATAGTCAATATGCCTGCTCTCCTGAGCCCCAGGGACTGGCTGACCAGTGTCATTGATGGAACTGGAGAAGTTTGCCTGGAATGTTAAGTGTCACTTTGGACATGTTAAGTTTCAGAAGACAGCAAGACACCCAGATTGTGATGTGAGCACACAAGTAGAAGTACAGAACTAGAGCTAATGTGGAAAGTCAAATTAAGAAATGCAAACAGGTGATGAGAACTGAGGACTTAACTCTTGAGAATGAGTGCTTATGATAAGGGTATGCATTATGGGGTCACAGTACACAAACAGCCTGAGTAGAAGGTACCAAACAGCAGTGGGATAAAAGCCAACGCAAGAATTTCAGGCAGCAAAATAGGGAAAGTTCTTAGGGAAATGCCATTATCATTATCGCGATAATGATATAAGGAACCTTTTAATGTGATTACTGCGTGTCCTAAGGTCTTTCAACATAAAAACACGTTCCTCCCCAGAACCTTTAAAATAGCAAACGCTATTGTTATCCCTACTTTATAGATGAGAAAGCTTGGCACGGAGGGTTAAGCAATTTATCCAAGATTACACAATTTGAAGAAGTTGGAACTGAAATTCAAACACAAGCATTGTGTTTTCAAAGCCTGCATCCTTAACCTCCCACGCCATATGGTTATAATATCCACGATGGTGTTTTAATTGCATCGTTTGACTTCCATCTTATGTAAGTTTCTTGAAAAGGAGTTAATTAATTAACAGTTTAAAAAGTGGAAACTAGGAAGTCAACAGATGGCTGGACAGTGATTGGATAATCCCTTTCAGCACACAAGAACATGGAATTCTCTAGGGTAAGGCAGAGAAAAGGAAGAATAGAGCTTCTGGTCTATTTTTTCTTTCTCCTCTCTCTCCATATACTGTTAGCTGTTGAAACGGGAAAATTGTCCACTTTAAAGAGAGTGGGGGAATTTTCTAGTGCTTTCTCTATACTGTAAATGTCTGTGTCCTTATTTTTATACCAGGAAAGATAGTTTATCCGAATTGTCAATCAAAAATTTGTATTAAAAATCATTGCTTTCTTAATTTTCATTAATAAATGAGAGATTGCAAAAGAGTAGGGTTTCTGAAATAGCATCAACATGGGCATTACTAGAGTATATTTAGTCCGGGAGCCCAAGGGCCTGCATTTCTCTCTGGAGAGACTCAGGTCTTAGAGCAGGAGTTATGGACTGGAACCCTTCCCTCTGGAGAAGATACACAAGACTTCTTTGACACTGGGTTTAAAGAATGCTTTCCCATTGCCTGGGAGAGGACTTTGTTCCCATTTTCCATGCTTTTCCGGGTTCCCCCAGCCTTTCTGACATCTCCATTGTTTAAGGAAAAGGCAGAAGAAAATAGTTCCCAGCCCTCCAGTATAAGAAGGGTAAGGCACCTGCTAGCTGCCTCAGCTGTCCTGGGGAAAGCTGGAGCAGGTCTTCCTTTAATGAGACTGTGAATGGATGTCATCTAAATACTCTTCTTGAAGCACAATCTGCTCAAGTGAAGTGGCTGCTTAAAAACTTTCAATATTTTCCCATTTTAACAGAGTAAAATTCTTAGCCTTGTATTTAGGACCCTCCATGATTTGGGCCCATGCAGTGTATGTCCAACCTTGTTACCTGTATGCTCCCTTTTTTGGTTGGGCAAGCTGACCTATTCCATTTCTACTCCATGCCCCCACTTGCCTGTGGCTATGTTTATCCTGATGCCTACGGGGGTGCCTCCTCCACTTTCTAATCTCTAGTATCACTGCCCCCCCCTTACGTGCTGCAGACAGTGTTCATCCAAATACTATCTCCACCGTGCAGCCTTACTGAGCTCATCTGAACTCCCAGATTATTTTATCACCAGTTCTCATTTTATCTATATTCTAGATATTTGTGTGCATATATTATCTTCCTTATACATTCTGGGCAGAATTTGTACCTAATTTAACTTTGTATCATCCATTTCACCTACTCTTAACATCAGAGGAAGTTAAAACATAAAGGTCACTTGCAATAATATGTCTTTTTTAAAAACTTCTCCTTTCTCCGTGCCCTGGTAAATAAGTGAAGCTAGAACAGGTCCAGGTCTCCCAATTTTCAGCCCAGGACTTACCCTCCAACAGCAGTGGTTATCCCCCTGGCTTGTGTTTTAGAATCACGGGACATCACCCATGGTGCTTTTAGAAATAATTCTGATCTGGAAGCCTCAAACTATAGAATTTAGAACCTCAGGAGTGCAGCCCAGACATCAGCATTATTCAGGTCTCCCAACATGATTCTAATTGTACAACCAAGATTAGTAATAAATTCCCCACAGCATGATGGCCCTTGGACCATTCTTGCTTTGCTAGGTAATTCTGTTAATTTGAGAAACTTGTATTTTTTCACATAAAGAAAATTTTAAAGTAGAAAAGTGCTAAATGTGCGATGATAGTAGAGCACTTTTTGTTTTGCTTACAACAGTAGCTTATGTAATTGTTTAACTTTTCAGATATTTCGAAAGAAAGCAGTGGAACTTGGGGTGAAATTGTTACCTGCATTTCATACTCCATCTGGAATACCTTGGGCATTGCTGAATATAAAAAGGTAAAACTCTTCATTTTAACAACATATATTTTTTTAATTTGGAACATGCAATACCGTGATTTAACTGAATGGATAATTACTTGTATGATGTCAATGACTGATACCACTGGCAGTCTTGGCATCCATCTGTGAGTGGAAGCTATTAGTTTTCCAGTGCTCCTTGGCCTTACGGGGGTCCCTGTCACGAGATGGCATGACCCTAACAGGGTCATCCAAGCCAAACATGATTTGAGATCTTCGTTATTTCATGGTGATAGTACATTTCGTTTCTCTATAGATACGAAGAGCATCCCTTTATCTTTAAAATTGTCACCAAAGCATTTCATTTCCAAAGAGTCCATCCAGTTCCTAAGAGCACTTACTTCAGTTAGGCCTCTGGCAGAGTAATTGCAGAGCTTAGAGCCTTGGACTGATCAGATCTCCCCTGTAAGGGGTGACAAAAGGGGAGCACCTGGGGCTACCCTGCCCACATCTGTAAAGGAGAGAAGGGAACTGCCCTGCCGACCCAGATTAGCCAGACCTGCTCGTGCTTGGGTGGAGAATCTTGTTATGCTAAGTCCATGGGAATTTTGCTCTGAGAAAACCGGGATTAAACGGACTTTCTGGTACTTTCCCAAGGAGTAGTTTGAATTTTCACAATAGCTTCAACATTTTGTCAATCAACAGTTTTATCTTAAACTTCCTTCTTAACTCCTTCTTCCCCATAAGTAATTAATTGCTTATGTAACTCTTTGTGTTGATGGTGATAATGATGATAACTATAGCTATTTTATCATCATGAAATATGAAGCTTTGTTTTAGGCTCTGGGCATGTATTGCAACATTCAATCCCACAATAACCCAATAAGGTCCATACTGTTGTTATCTCCATTTTACTAACAGAAACTAATAAGGAACTTGTGTTGCAGAGAAATTAAGTAACTTGCCCAACATCATACTGTCTGTTAATGGTAGAGATAAAATATGTGCTTAGACGTTTATACACACATTGATGCATAGGCACAAACGAAAGGGCTTCCTTGGTTTAGAAACACCAAGAGGATGTACAGGGTGGTTTGGCAGGATTAATGCACGTTTATTCTTAATTATTTCTTTTAGTGACTTTCCTAAAATTAATCTTTAAAAATCATGAAATTAATTATTTGGTTAATAAATCAGCTAAATGTCATGCTTTGTTTTCATTTGTATGTTATGTATCTGTGCCTTGAAATCACCCTGTACCTGTGTATAAGTGTGTGTGTGCTCTCGCCTGTGTGTGTAAGTGTGTGTGTGTTTGGGGCTGGGGTATTGTAGAGCAGTGAGACAGGGAGAGAACACACAGCTAGGCCATGTACTCTATTATATATTGTGATGTCTCAGGATCCATTTATCCCTTTAGGGGTCTTACAGTTTTCTCTGTCACCTTAAGATCATAGCATCTGCTACAGGGACTTAAAGCAGGAGGGGGTATATGCTTGGCCTGGAGGCAGGATGGTGTTTGTTTGGAGGACCATGAGTTTTTTATTTAGCTCATATAGATCACTTATAATAACCTTCCATATCTTTGGACTTTGTATTTATAGATAGTATTCTGACCTAGAAACTAATCTGCTCCCTGAAATAAGACCTGGTTACAAAAACACTGCACATTTAACACTTTTTTTTGTCCTATTTACCCTCTGAAAAAAATGATATGAGAATAATAATACGTTGATTTCAATGGTTATCAGGAGACCTGGTTCTAGGTCCAGGTGTCTTTAGAGCAGTCATTTCAACCCTCCAGGATTATTTGTAAACGGAAGTTAGGCCTACTTCGGTAGTTGTTTTGTGAACCTTTACAGGCTTATAGGCCCCTTTGAAATTCAGATGAAACATGGCTCTCTCCTCATAAAATGCACATTCCTGAGTACACATATTTTTACATAATTTCCAAAAGCAAACAGTACCATTGGAGCCCACCTAGAACCTAAGAACCCTAAGCTTAAAATTCTGGAGTGAATGATCATTCCAACCTTCTACTCTAAGATTCTGTGGAGCTAGTTCATAATGCTTCTTGGAAAGTATTGAAATTAAGTAAGTCCCAACTAAAACTAGCAGAGAGAGGTGTGCATCTACATCTTTGCAGAAGTTCAGCCAATTATTGTAGGGTGCTGATATCATTCAGTTAGTTCTAGCCTCTTTTAAAAAAAAGCATAAGAAATTAGATTATTTTAAAGCCTATTTAATTTTACTTAGTGTTTATTTCTAATAGCCAAGATGATTTTACTTCAGTTAAATCTATCCTCAGTGTAGAAAAATATGGAGACATTTTTCAGTACATGAAGAAATACTTCTAAAAACTATTAATCCTCTGTTGACTTTCATATCTATACCTCTTAGAAATTCATTAACTGGGGCATTATGCTTTTTTAATAAAACGTTATTTTGAATTTACAGTATCTTACATTAGATTTTTTTAATTTCGGAGATTACAGGATAATTATATATGGTAAAAATGAATGTGCCATTTTATTTATGTATTCTCTAATATTTTCATGTCAAACAAGAGGAAATTAGGTGACCCTTTGACAGTTGATGGGAACACTTAAATTCTTCCTGGCGATCTGTATGAATTTTTTGATCATACATTTTATCTATTCTCAATCCCATTTATGAAATAGCGGTAACTTACCCAAATGCAGAGAATAAGCCATGGCAAAATTAATAGTACGATTAATACACTAAAATGCCTTGTATCCCTTTGCCCAATCAAGTGTACTCATTGAATCCATTCTCCTTCCAGCTGTGAGGTTTATTTATCATCTTAGAGAATATCCTCTAGGAGAAGAAGACAGAGTTTCATATTTATCTGCAATAACTACATTTCAGGATGTGCTGTTCCTGTCAGCCTGTACATATATGCTGTTTCCTCTGAATATCTATATTTTTACAGTATGGGCTAGAGGATAAAGGACAGCTGGCAGGGAACTTCTTTTCTAGTTTTTTAAAGACTGTCACCAGTAGAATTTTCAAAAGAGAGGAGAAAAAAATATGTCTGGCAAAAGCAGATTTTCTTAATTATCTTCTCAGAATAAGGGAGTGTCTGTGGAATGATGCCCACAAGAAAAAAGTGCTTGAGGATGCTTTTTAGAAGAGCTACATACTCACTGTTGACTGGCTTTGAGAATTTGGGCAATAATTAAAATGGGAGAGGTATAGAATATACTGTCTGTAATATCATAGTCGTCTTCCCTCTCAATTCTGAAAATACAGATGCTGCCCTTTGCCAACACCTATATGTTAACAAAAAAAATGTGAACATGTTGGTGTTATCCATTCTCATCCCTCTAGTATTCACATCATTGCCTGAAGATAATTGGTTTCTTTACCTTCTCTTTGTAAGAAATAAACATTTATTTTAGTCGCTGCTGTGATGAAGTTTCCATGCTAGGTCCTGGGAAGATTTTCCTGTTTCTCTTCACTTTATTTAAAAAGATAACAGACATAGTCTTTCCCTCAGGGTATTCAGAGCCTGGTTGGTAAAGCACAATATATATTTTATATGTTACTATATTATACACTCATGTAATTGACAAACGTAAGATTGTGCCAAGGAGAGATACTAAGTCCTCACTGAGTTGAATTTAAAGCAAGCGGTTAGTTTGAATTGGGGAGGTTGATGCATTTGGAGCCAAAACACCAATAAGCCAAATTGGATTTCAGCATTTGTACAAACTGAGAAGAGCAGGACTTCTAAATTATTTACTCATATTCTACCTTAGGAATTCTGTCCCAAAATCTGTTCAGAAAAAAAAAAAGTAATTATCTCTTTTGCTACATCTGTAATAATTCTTAGTTTCAGAGCTGCTATATTTAAGTTGTAAAGTTAATCGGAATTGTGACTTAGTGGTAATTTGAACAGATACCTAGTGTTATTATACACAGGACCTGTTTGGACCAACATACTGGCTTTACCAGTACGATAGTAGAATGAAGATACAGGAGTTATATCGCACCTCTGCTAAAAGGAAAGCGTTGCCTTTTCAGTAGATTAGATTTTTGGTAGAACTCAATTTCTCTAATGTGAAAAATGTCAAAATTTGACGCCTGATTTTATTATTACTGTGAACAGGAGGCCCTCTGCATTCTTTTCCTCTACCCTACAGAAGAAAAATCGCCTCTGTGGTTTGTGAAATCAGGCATTCCACCATTTCCATATTCCTAGGTGTAAGTCAAGTGTAGGTAGAGTAAACTTATTAAATTTAGGGGTTTTCTCCAGTGTGTTCTTAATTTAAAATAATATAGCTAATGTTCCCATTATTCATTTCTATCACAGGGCATGCAGTCTAGGCATTCCTAATAATTATTCTGTCTTTCTTGATAAATGAGTTAGTTTTAGCTATATACTATTTTATCACTTGTTTCTCTCTTGGTGGATTTTTCTAAAAACTGACACTCCCAACACTTGCCTGGTGGTTATATTAGGTTGGTGGAATGTCTACAGTGTGCGCTTTTGTGGCGCACATCAAGGAATGTGCTGGGAAATGACTGATCTCCTTTCCAGCTCTCATTAGGCAGCAAGGTGATGAATGAACAGAACTCTCTCACCTGTTTTTATTTCCTGCTTTGTAAAGCCTTATTTACTGACTACTCTAATTACCAACACAAATGCATACTCTATCATTAGTTACATTGCAATTTGTATTATTATTATAATTAAATTGCAAATTGCTTTACTTTAACTGAAATGGGACCTTAATTAAGAATAGTACATAGCTTAATGTTTTCTAATAGTGAAAGAGATTATCCTGTGTGATGCACGTGTACCATGTATATTGTAACAAAAGGCGGTAGCCCCTTTATTGCATTCTATTTTGGTGGTGTAAAGTGCTTAAATATTGATTGTAGTTGGTTTTAATCGACACAGACTATGAAAGACGGTCTAATTAGACCAAATATCTTTTAAAATATTTTCCATACATCTCCCTGTGTTTTATTTTGGACAGTTGAAACATGGATGTCCACATTACTAAATTTATAAAAGCAGAATATGGTTTCATACTTGAACATCATAAGAATAATATTTTTTAAAAAATCAAGAAACACATTTTTAGCATGAGTATGACAAACTTATATTTAAGGATTTGCTAATATTCTGAAGCAAAATAGCAATTATGCTAAAAAAGGTTCTGTAGAAGTGATACAGCCTGAGTGTAAAATCAGAGTTGTGTCTTATTCTCTTTTATTTATATGTTTTATGGATCTGTTAAGAATTCAAAGAGGAGTCCAGCCAACTTTAGGAAAGAAAGAATTCTGGTCTTTCTAAGCATCTTAAGCTAACCTCCTCTGTGTCTTTATTTTTTCTGAATGAATGTTTTATTAAATTGGACTTCCCTCTTTTATCTATTTTAATTCTTTTGGCCATTTGTACTTTTTTGGAAATAGTAGTAACCATATCTTAAGGTTTTAATACTGACATGTACAAAGTTATTAATAGGAGACATTAGAATATTAGTACCATAGTTAAAGCTACTATTTATTAATATTGTCGATATAGCTCTTGGTCTTGGATTATTCATTAAACTGAGTTTGTGTTCTCATAAATTAAATTAAAATAATGGCAATAATCATACTTATTCTGATGACCTCATAAAGCTTTCGTGAAAATCTAATGAATTAATTGCAAGAAGAGATTTATCATTTTAAAGTGATAAGAAATAAAGGTAAATTGAAATTATTATTAATTTATGGTCTTGTTCTCAGTTTTCATTATAAAATTATTTCATTATAAAATTATATATCATTATATACACACTCACACACACACACATATGATAATATATAGCTAAAACTAATTTGGTTTTGATGCCTCTTTAAGACAGTATGATAGCCATTCAATCTTTCTAACCCATTCTCAAGTCCCATTTTCCAGGTCAGGAAGAGAGATGGTATTGGTAGAACCAGCTGGGAGTATGGAGAGAATGTCTCCATGTAGTACATACAGGATTCTGGTAGCTCCATACTGTATTTCCTTAAGGACTTACTATTTTTTTAGATAATTTTGGAATTCGCCTGTAGGACCAAAACTCATTTTTCTAAAATTGTACTTATTGGTGAATTATCTCCTCTAGAAATAAGAACTGCTCCATCCATAAGATTTAAGAAGAGTGTGAGGCAATAAAATGCAATGTTCTTTTCACAAGTCCCACATATTAATTAGTATTCTATTAATATGGCACAAACCTTGTCTGTGAAAATATATATATGTATTCTGGCTGTAAACATCCACACAGCCCTCTTTCCTAATTCTTAAGCTGCCCAACTTGTGTTGAGAGCCCAACTGCTGTGGTTACCTTCTATCAATGATTCTCAGCCTTTCCAGTGCTTGAAAATAACTAGGGCATTTAAAAGTATATATTATTGCTGCCTCCCTCTCTACCAGTCTGTTTCATTTGGCTTGGAATGAGGTCCTGGCATTTTTCAAGCCTTCCTCAGCCATTCCAATATTCCGCTGGGGTTGAGAATCACTGCTTTAAGTCTAGTGTGTATGTATATCCTGAGGATTCCAGCTTCATTCCTCTTCTCACTTAACTTTGAAAACACTTCTCTGTCCATTGATGGTCAATTTAACATTGAAATATAGAAATATTAGAAAATTGGTTTGAAAATATCCAGCGTTAATAGAACAATAGTTCTCAAATTTTAGAGTATGTAAGAATTGCCTAGAGGGTTTCTTAAAAACACATATAGCTGGACTCCACCCACAGAGTTTCTGTGGACAGGTTTTTGGTAAAGGCTCAATAATTTGCATTCCTCATGGGATCCCAGCCAATGCAGAAGCGAATGCTTCAACCACACTTTAAGAACCATTGTAATAGGGGATCCCTGGGTGGCGCAGCGGTTTGGCGCCTGCCTTTGGCCCAGGGCGCGATCCTGGAGACCTGGGATCGAATCCCACGTCGGGCTCCTGGTGCATGGAGCCTGCTTCTCCCTCTGCCTGTGTCTCTGCCTCTCTCTCTCTCTCTGTATGACTATCATAAATAAATAAAAAAATTAAAAAAAAAAAAAAAAAGAACCATTGTAATATAAGAAATGAACCATCAGAGCTATTTAGATTCTTAAATCTCAGAGCTGCTCAGTGAAGCCCCCAATTCCAAACATCTTTTGGGGGAGGGGGGCGGTGAGGAGTGTGGGGGTTTCTGTTTCTATGACTAGTTTACTTTTGTTATTACCCAACACTTTCACTTAACTCTAAGCAGTTTGTTGCTGCTTCTGAAAAGCCGCTAATTCCAGACAATTACCCAAAAAGAATTTACATGTTCCTTTTTCCCATGTACTCTTAATTTTTTTTTAAACCTATAAGACTAGAAAGCAAATGTTGGTGCATTTTAGCATAGAGGGAGGAAAAAAGGCATTTTTAATTAGGGACTTCGGGGTAATTTAGAAAGGAGAATCATTTCTGTAAAGTCATGCCATGGCTCAGGCAAAGCAACTTTATTTTAAGCAGCTGGTGACCTGCCCCTGTACCTGAGGGCGTTCCAGAGCCAAAGAGGCTGTGATCATCTTCCCAGAGGAAGGGGGGGGGGGGGGGACGGCAACCTAGGCTTCTTCTGAATCATTTAATTCTCTCACCAAGCTTCATATCACTACATCTATACCAGGCACTCAGTAGCTTGACCAAACTAAAGGCTTTTATTTATTCCAAGTGGACAATAAAGGTAGCAGTGCTTAATTTAAATGTCCTTTGTGTATATCCTCCTTTTTTGAGACTTAAGAGACAAGCAGTTCTGAACAAAGGATGCTTTGCTATTTCTTAGTCATTGTGAGGCAGTAAGAATTTGAAGAACCTAAAGGTGCCTGAACTGTTCCATTTCTTCCCACTCCCCTGGCTGTAATTGAAGTTAATACCCAGGTAAATGAGATTTTCCATGTCTTTTATTCCCTGGAGGAGGAAGCAGACCACATCTACATCTGTCTTTGAACACAGGCTTTCACAGTCCTCATTACTTCTCTACACCACCCCACCCTCTTGCTTCATGAATGCCCATCTGCCACAGATCACTTCAGTTGTGCTTCTGGTAGGGAATGGGAGAAAATTGACATGTGAAAGGAGTAAAGCGGCTAATGTTCTATTCAACCATGGCTTAGATGCTGAAATTTTTTTTTTCTGTATTTCCTTAAGGACCTACAGTTAAGGTTAAATTACAGCATATGAGTAATTAAAGTGCAGAAATTTATCAAAGGTGATGTGTAGGCAATTGAAAGACAATCTATCCCAAGAGGGCTCCTTAAATCTCTTTAAAAATGACTTGTGGTATGTGGGAAGTCTGTTAAGAGGCCTTCCTCACTTTTCAGTTTTTGGCAGATAGATCCTTAATACAAAATCCATGAGACTGGTTGTTAAATATGACCACTGCTTTCCCCACAGCATTCCCACTGTTTAAGCAGTTAACTCACCAGGGCAATTTTAAGGACAATTATAGTTATTTGAATGCAACAAACTCAGTGGCTTTCATCTCAAGTTTTTCAAAGGCGCAGAACTAGTATTTTACAGATTCGGCTTTGTTTGCTATATTCACACAATCGGTGGCAAATCAGACTTGGCAATTTGAAATGTATTCGGTGTCCAGGACTTAAATTAGGAACAAGTCAGAACACATAATTCATACAATGACTTTATAGGTCAGCAGTGGAATAATCTTTTCAAGGAGCTTGCTATCCTGGGTTTTTAATGAAGCAGCAATCAATTTTTCCTGTGATTAATCTCAAGACCAGGCTCATGTTTTTAGTGTGGGGCAAACCTTTCAAATATCTGATTAATAAAGTTTAATCTAAAAGTTTATGAAATCGTTTGATTAGATGTTTGGAAATCAGCCTAGGTATCAAAGCACTTTCTCAGCCCTTATTATTGTTAATCACTATAAATATTCAATGAACTACTTTGAATCTTTGGGAATTGGAAGATCAATATAAAGTATTTATACTACAGCCAATAGTTTTTAAAGGCTTTATAATCTCTGTGAGTACATTAACCACTCCATGTTTCCTGCTCATGCAGTAATAGTTGTAGCTGATCTGTTCTAAAAATGGGATGAACAATAATTGATTACAGTCTTTTATTAACTAGAAAAAGAAAAGTGATGGAGCAATAATAAGAATTAATTGTAATTTACTAATTTGGAAATTAATGTGCAGCTGGGCATGAGTACAGGCAATGCAATTTGGTGATTTAGCAATCATGACAAACTATCTTCATCTCTAAGGTATAGATCTGCTGGCTTTCCTTTATTTGATTTTTAGTAACAGACCTAGTTTTGGGAAGACTTTATATGAATGCTCATGTTGCCCTTTTATCCTGGAAATGTCAATTGAAGTTTAGCATTATTAATTAGATATTACCTTCCCCCTTTGTCATGTCATGCTATAGTTTTTATGGAACATTTGTACAAAACAGTGATTACTGGTAATTGACCTGCATATGTTGAATAATCTTAAGATGCTACTGAGAGTTTAATGTACCTTGTAAATTGAGAGGCTTCCAATTAAGTCGAGTTCTTAAGATAATCACTTTCAAAACTAATCAAGTAATAGGACATTAGTAAAGCTCTTATTGACTTAATTGTGACAAATTAATAAACAGATCCAGTGCAATTACTATAATGGTCCTATCAGTGAAAACTTTTGCAAAATTTGAACATAAATCTATCCTACCCTCTGGAAGTACAATAAAAGTTACATAAACCATTTTAAAGGTGGGTATCATTCTTAATAACTGTGTGTGAGTACATCGTACAAATCCCTTGGATTTGTTGTGTGTTTCTTTCTTTTTAAGTATGACTACATTTATTTCAAAGGTCAGTGAATCTACTTGCTAAACTCTTAAAACATATTTTATAAGAGATCTTCTGTATGCCATGGACAAAATGATTCAAACACATTTTGGGTTCTCTCATCTCTGTTTTTCTATGCCTGTGACCTGGAGGTTGGTGCCCTCTTTCCTCAGACTACAGAATGTCCTGTCCCACTCTTGGTCCCAAAGAGCTGTCAGCATAGTGCCTTTTTATACCTCATAGACACTCTGCAAATGGGCTTTGGGAAATAAATGAATTATGAATTACAGATTTGCCATAATTTTTTAATATCTGACAGTGCCAATTTCTATCACTTTGCTGATTATGTTAAAGAAAATGGCAGCAGGAAGAACAAGAATATAAGTCCTGCTTTCCCTACCTTAAAAACAGTATGACAAACATAAATATTTCTCAAAACACATCAAACCATGCGTTTAAGATGCTGTGTTTTACAGATATAATTCTATTAAAAATTAACATGATCACATCTCTTCTTTCTCTTCTTTGGTTTTCTCATTTGTTGAAGTGGGACTAATAAATTGTATCCATTTTATTGGGGTAATGTCTGTGACAGAACCCTGAAATTCAAAAAGCCTGTGGTCTTTTAGATCCAAAAGACACTGGAATTTCAGGATCCTGAAATCATCATGGCAGCTCTCCATACCGTCCATTCCTACCACCTGTGTTAAAATTAGACTTCACAAAAGAGGGGATTTTCATGTAAAGAAGTGTGCACACACGCACACATGTATGTGTATATGTGTGTGATAGGTATACACACATCTGTGATTCTAACAAGCCTCCCATGTGCTCAGTTTATAACTCATAGGCTTCCTCAAGGGAAGCATTGTAGGATCCTCATAGCAATTGTCCTTATCTGGAAAGACAAAGGGAAATAAAGTACACAATTGAACTGCCCAGCTGAAGAAGGGTTATTTTTAAACTATTGGAATAAACTAAATGCAATAAGGACTAAAATTGTGATTTCATTAATTGTGAGGCATTAAAATTGTGGGTCTTGAAAATTTTATGTTAACACTGTACAAAGGCAGCACTTTTAGCCACTGATTTACATGTAATTACTGTAGCTAGCCACACGAAGGAATTTGCACCCCACTATTCTATCAGGACCATAAGCTCATGGTTTTTAAGTTTTTTTGCCCTCTTATCAGTAAAATATTTTTGAGCACTTACTCTAGAACATGCACTTTTATTTGTAAATTATATATACATATACCACTGTATTAATACGTGCTATGCATTTAAAAACACTCAAAAGTAAATTTGTAAAGGACAAGAAACAGATGAGGAAAGGAAATATTTTATTAGGAATAAATAATAATTTTAATCAGAGCAGTGTGGTCTTTTTTTTTTTTTTTTTTTTTTTTTAGTGTAAGGCTTGTGATACAATAAGTAGTAGTCAAAGGTCTTATTCTGCATTACTACGTATTTCAAAATTTGATTCTGATGCTGCCCAGAAAAGATTACGAAGTTGTGTTAGTGAGAGAAGAGTGGTACTGGCTGACCTTCCTAAACATGATGTTTGTTTTAAATCCCATCCTTTGATTATGCAAAGAATATTCTTGTAATTCTATCAGAAAATGTCAGTCTTTCCTGATACCATCCTTTGTTCTTGCAAACAAATAGAAAGATAGAAAAACCTCTGGAACTCTTCCTTTAGATTTTAAAGCAGAATAGAAACTTTCATTCTCACGATACAGATATGAGTTGTAATATGATCCACTTTCATAAATATTTTTATAAATGTCCAGTTTCTAAATGATCTTTCCTTAGAGTTCTTTACAAATTCAGATTCTTTTTCCATGTTAAACTGTTACATTTTTTTTCAAGTTGTAGATTAAGTGTGTTGTTTTATTCCTGTTTCTTCTCTTCCTCCTCTCTCTCCTCCTAACTTGTAGGGTAGCATACTACAGACAACCACTTGTCCCAGAAAACTTCAGCAAATAAAGACACTTTTCTTTTTCTGAAATAGCAACTCTTGACTAAATACTTTGCCTCAAGACAATGAGAAAATCTCTGTTGCAAAATATTTTCATGGTCACTGTCCATCTCTTTACAAATTACTGTAATACCACAATTACTCTACTGAGAAAGGTCTTGGGTTTTAAAATTAACTGTATCAATGACATTCTATAGCTCATAAACCACAACATATCAAAAGTCACTGACAGCTGTAGAACATGTGAGGTCCCCTGCTGACCTCTGCTCACTGTGTAATCTCTACAGGAGCATCGTGGGAGTATCTTGTATGAAGCCTTTTACATAAGCACCAAGGGAGGGGAGCGTGAATATCTGAATATTTAATTTGATAAAGCTTTCTTTTTTTCCTTCCAGATAAAAAATTTAGGAATAGCAGCTTTGATAGTTTCTTCCTGCACTCTAATTAAGAGTCTTGCATTCTGCTTCAAAGGCTGCTGCCATAAACAATAAATATCCAAATGTCATTTACCTTTGTCAAGCCCAGACCAATGTCTTATCACTTGGCAGTTTATAATGGGCATATTGTCTCGTTATATTAAGTGGACTTTGATCCTGTTTAGATTACTCTTGAGAATATTTTTTAAATTGGTTTCAAGGGAAGTTCTAAATTACTTTTAACCAGCTCTAAATATTATAAGACTAAATAATCTTGTGGCACACTCTCTGTTATTTGTATTAATTTTCTCCACTTTAAAATGGGTCAGCTGCGGAGGCATGCCTGAAAAGATCATCAATTAGATCAAGAAATTTTCTAAGGTGAATTATTGGTTTTAATATGAAATATACCAGAAAGTGCTTGAAGACATTAATATTTAATATTGATTGGGTAAACACTAAAATGGCTGCAGGTATCCATCTATCCTGGAAGTGTGATATTTTTTTAAATGAACAGCATATTTCGTGCAAGTATGCAAGGTTTTTGCTAGATTCGAAGGGTTTCAAGTTACAGAATTGGCTAATCTGAGTTTCTGAGGCCTATGACTAAGAGTAATTATTTCATATTCATATTTGAAAATGAGATTTCAAAAACTGGAATTTGTAGAGTAAGTGTTGGCTCTATATAGAATTTATAAAGATAATAGATTTACTTTTTGAGTTTTTCTAAAGACAGTAAAACCTAGGTCTCTTTTCAAACAAAAGGTACTGCAAAATGTATTTATTCTTATGTTTATCCTAAAGGAAAAGGGTGTAAAGGGAAGGAGATGGGAAGCAAGAGGAATTATGAGTGTATAAGCTATAGGCAGCCAGACAGCTCATATTAATGCCTTATGTGTCTGCCATTCTCTGTAGTCTATGAAGTTCCAAATATATGTGTATTTTTAAAGTTTCATTAATTTGATTGAATCTAATCTGGCGCAGACATAAATATCCAATTCTGTAATTTGAATTCCCTTTTGAAATCATTTGGAACTATTTGAACTATATATATATATTTTTTTTTAATTTAAAAGCATATATATCTACTTGGTACCTGCTAGAAAGACAGAGGGAGATGTCTAGGTATTTTACTGCCCCTATAGGCTAGTATGGTGCTTGTCTGTTTGTACTCTATTGATGATGATGAAACAACTCCAAGTTGTTTGTTTTTTTTTTTAAGGGATTAATTTTTTTATTGGAGTCCAATTTGCCAACATTTAGCATAACACCCAGTGCTTATCCTGCCAAGTGCCCCCCTCAGTGCCCGTCACCCAGTCACCCCAACCCCCCGCCCACCTCCTGTTCTACTACCCCTTGTTCATTTCCCAGAGTTAGGTGTCTCTCATGTTTTGTCACCCTCACTGATATTTTCACTTATTTTCTCTCCTTTTCCTTTATTCCCTTTCACTAATTTTTATATTCCCCAAATGAATGAGACCATATAGAGTTTGTCCTTCTCCGATTGACTTACTTCACTCAGCATAATACCCTACAGTTCCATACATGTCGAAGCAAATGGGGGCAGGTAATTTGTCATTTCTAATGGCTGAGTAATATTCCATTATGTACATAGACCACATCTTCTTTATCCATTCATCTTTCGATGGACACCGAGGCTCCTTCCACAGTTTGGCTATTGTGGACATCACTGCTATAAACATCGAGCACCTCCAGGTTATTAAAAAAGTTTTCAGTGAGTCTGGTTGAATTCTCCATACCTTCCAGAACTGAATTTCACCAGCAATTTTAGGGTTTGATATATCTACAAGAATTTTATGTTAAGCTCGCTTCCACTAAAGATAAAAAGAAATATAAGGAAATAGAATCCTTTCTAAAGAGTGAACAATGGGAAATTATATGCATAGCATCTTTGTTATCTGGGTATAAAAGGTGGGATTATGGAAATCTCCCCTTCATCATCTCTTCTAGAATAAAGAACCTGAATTCTTTCAAACCTTTTTTGACAGAACCAATTTTTCTTCCTTCCTGCCACCTTAGTGATTCTTCTTCTACTTCTGTCCTTTCTCCCCATCTTTGTGATAACATGGCCGAAATTGGAGACTGGACCCAAAAAGAGTCTTAGTAGGTCTATATGAGGCTCTCTTTGAAACCCTTTTCATGCAGGCGGTCCAGAGTCCCCCTAGATTTTAAAAGGCAATACCCACCCCTTCATACATCACTTATACTCCTGAATGTACCCCCTGTCCTTCTTCCAGGAGCTGCTTTTGGGGCCCCTTCTCCTCCCTGGCCCCTCCATCATTTTTCTTTCTTGCCAATTCTTCATCTATAATGTTTTGCTTCAATTCTGTTCTCAATTTATTTCTGGTCCTGTCTTCCTTCTCTTCCACTCAAGCCCTTATCATCACTCATTTCAACCATTGCAATAACCTTTAATGGATCTTCCTACTGCCAGTTTCCCAAGACATCTTTCAAAGTTCTGCACTGTGGAAGTATTTTTTACATGGAAACTTTATC
Source organism: Vulpes vulpes (assembly GCF_048418805.1). Lineage (NCBI taxonomy): Eukaryota > Metazoa > Chordata > Mammalia > Carnivora > Canidae > Vulpes > Vulpes vulpes. The sequence goes on from NC_132780.1 coordinate 62,585,028, forward strand.
ATCTCACTTCCTTGTGTCTTCTTCTTTCATGGTGACTCATTACCTTTAAAAAAAAAATCAAAATTAGTCAGGCAAAAAGATGCTCTGTATTTCTGTTGTACAAAGCTGTATAATTTCTCAGTTATGTCATGGTTTCTCTTTCCTCCTTGCATTTATATTATTTCTGGCTGGAACAAGATCCCCTCTCTCCCATCCCCTTCAAGACATGGCATAGCCAGCACCACTCCCAGGAAACTTTCCTACTTCCCCTGCATCTGCGGTCCTTCCGTGGTTGCTCATCGAGGGGCCTCCCTTATCTCAATCCTCCCAGGCTGGGAATGCTCTTGCAGGGACAAATGAGCGGCAAGTGTCCAGGTCCTTCTTTAGGGCATAGATGAAGAGGCCTCCCCAAAATGCTGAAAAACATAGTTACCTTTAGCCATCTGTAAAGGCTGTGGCTACAAAGCAAGGCAAGGGTGCTAGGCACACATTTTGGTGTGATCCTGACGCCATGACAGAGTTACACAAGGAGGAGCTGTTTCATTTCTGCCTTCTAGTCTTCACTGTCTGCACAAAGGTAGGCGTAGGTCTATATGAGTGAATCAACAACTGAGGCTCTCTTTCAAACCCTTTACATGCAAGCACATCCAAAGTCCTCCTAGACTTTAAAAGGCAGTAGCTACCCTTTAATCCAGATCTCCAGCCCAGCCCTCACTACAGAATTTAATCCCAATATCCTACTGAGTGCCAGATAGCTCCTCAACTTCATTTGTCAAAAGTCATGTGCAGTATTTTTAATCCCCAATTGAGTTTCCCTTCCAGACCTTTTGTTATACCAGTAACCTCAATTCAAACATCCTGAGGTCTTTAAATACTTCTCCCTGACAGCTAGTCTGTCATCAGATCCTATCTATTTCATCTCCATAGTATTTTTGACACCTCTCACAGCCAAGCTTCTTTCCCATTCTCATTTATCACCCAGTCCTAGATCCCCCTTTGGTTCTGTTCTGAGCTAGAACAGTAGCTTTGGAAATAGTCTCCCTGCTGCCAATTTCTCTCCCCTCCAATTCCACTATATTTATATAGATATATAGTTGTGAGATATATAGAGAGAGTTATCTCAAAACATATCATCCTTCTGCTCTCCACACATTCTCCCTTTAGTCTAGAATCTTTTTTTTTTTTTTAAGATTTCATTTATTTATTTTTGAGAAAGAGAATGGTGGGGCAGGGGGGCGGGTCAGAGAGAAAAGCAGACTCCCTACTGAGCAGGCCTGATGTGGGACTCGATCCCAGGACTCTGGGATCATGACGTGAGCCGAAGGCAGACACTTAACTGCCTGAGTCACCCAGGTGCCCCAGTCTCAAATCTTTAATAGCTTTACCAAAGCTCTAGTGGTTTTCTTCAAATCGGCTCTGTGCATTCAAACCCCCGTGTTCGGGTATATAGAGCCCCTTGGCCTAGGCAGACCCTTTAACTGCCAAAAAATACCTGCTACTTTTGAAGGTCCAATTATACTACTTATTCTCAAAGATTTCTTCAATCTCTTTCACTCTACCTTGTTCCTTCCCCACCCTGGACAAGTTTAATCATCTTCCTTTCCTTGTTCTTCTGGCACTTTGTTTACTCCTACAGATAAGACCTATTCCATTAAGTTGTGGGATTTCAAAAAGTTCTGTGTAACTGAGTGTTGAATCCATGGAGATAAAAACTTCTGAGTGAATTAAAAAGTAATATGATCAGGGCACCTGGGTGGCTCAGTTGGCTAAGCATCTGCCTTCAGCTCAGGTCATGATCACAGGGTCCTGGGATCGAGCCCTGAATCGGGCTCACTGCTCAGCAGGGAGTCTGCTTCTCCCTCTGCCTCTGCCCTTTCCCCTGCTTGTGCGCATGCTCTCTCTCTCTCTCTCTCTCTCAAATGAATAAAGAAAATCTTTTTTTAAAAAAAAAAAAGTATATCAATTATTTTCCCCTACAACAAAAAAAAAAAAAAACTGTGCATTGCAGTATAACTGGAAAAAGTACTTTGTTGGTAAATCTCTATTCTGTAAATATGTGTTAATTATTTAGTGAAAATAATGTGTCTTTTTATAAATCGGTATTTCACTATTTGCTTTCTTTTCTGTTTTACATAGCTAGATAAGAGACTAAGGCTTCCCCATAACCTAAACCTTAAAATCTGATGTTCCAAGTCCTGTGATTTATCTAAATACTGTCTAGAGTCTCTTATTCTGGCATGATAAGAAAACAAGACTTATAAACATATGAATCGTAAGAAAGATTTAAATTACATTTCAATACTCTAAGGGATGGAAGAGGATGTTCTGTTCAGGTAGGCTGATTTTCAAAGTAGAGATAGCATTTGGGGAAACATTCTTCATAATTTTCTCATATGAAAGCATTGTAATTAGAGGATGAGGGGGAAAGTAAGTCCGATTAAGAGTATATACACATGATCTTTATAGTCCAGTGTGTCTGGAATGTTGAAAGTGGACTATCACAGTGCCATGTGGCAAATCTTAATGTGCCATTAATCCCTGACCTGCTGCCCAGACAGTGGCCCAGCAGGGCAGTGCTCTTCTCTTTGCCTTTTAAAATCTAGGTAAATACCTTTGTGTGAAGATTTTTAAAGATTCAGGATTATGGTTCTAACACTTGGGGAACTTTATCCAATCATAATCTATTTTCCTTAGCATTTTGATAAGCAATTTCAAGGGTTAATGACAGGGTGAAAAAAGTTTCAGTAATTCTTTGGCAAGACAAAAAAACAGCATGCTCAGGTATAGAGCAAGCATGGGATGGTATAATCAGTGGAAAGACCATGTAGTCCAAGATACATTCTTGCAATTATTACCTGAGGTCCAGTTTTACATTTTATGTCTATAACTGTAGTTGCTACAGTTATATTAAACTGAGATGAGCCCTGGCACAGAGAAGCTGTTCAGGGAAAGTAGTTGGTTAGTTGGTAAGCTAGACCAGTGCTCTGATTAGGAGAAGCTGAGGAAACCGGCTCATTTATTAAAGGAACCTGTTCATTTAGTCAGCAAACATCAGATAGCCACCGTCCTCCTAAACACCTCTCTGTGCCAGGGGCAAAGGATAAACTGGTAAAAAACAGACAAATCAACAAATATTTTACTCTCGTGGAATTTATAGTCTATGGGAGCAGACATTAATTGATCACAAAAATATACCAAATTGCAGGGGAGTCAGAGAAAACTCTCCTGAAAAAGGGATTTCAGACTGAGACCAAGCAGATGTATAGATGAGATCTAGGTAAAGAGGAGAGAGTGGCCCATCCAAGCAGTAGGGCATATGGGAAATTCTGTGTCCGAAAAGAGAAGGGTGAGGGTAAGGCAAAGATGCATATTGGAATGTCAAGACTAGTTGGCTTTTCTCATTAAAAAAATATGTTCTAGGAATCATTTAAAAATGTTTAAGAACTATTAATATACAGTTGACCCTTGAACAACACAGATTAGAATTGTGCAAGTCCACTTCTATGTAGACTTTTTTTGATAAATACAGTACTGTAAGTATGTTTTCTATGAGTTTCTTTATAATGTTTTCTCTAGCTTTGCCTTATTGTAAGAATACAGTATATAATACAAAAATATACAAAATATGTGTTAACCAGTTCTTTATGTTATCAGTAAGGCTTCCAGTCAGCAGTTTAAGTTTTTGAGGAGTCAAAAGTTATATGAGGATTTTCAACTGTGACGAGAAGTTGGCATGCCTAACCACCACGTTGTTCAAGGGTCAGCTATATAATAAAGAAAACCATAAGTCAATATCACAATATCATATTTTTGGAGTGTGACCTTTTTTTTTTTTTGACCAAAGCTTTGTATTCATTGTAAACACATGAAACAGCTATAGGGTTAAAATGAAATTAATCAAATTCTTCACTCTTGAACTAAAGATAAAACTTTCTTCAATGAAGTTATCAAGGAGGAAATATGCTGGGAAAGAATCAGTAATTACCAGAAAGCTGTATTGCAAGGGTCTCTCTAAACTATGTCACTTTCACAAGTCTGATAAGTTTGATATTCCAACATTGCTTAAATTTCTAAATTTCTATTGAATATGTTAAATGAAGCGCTAGAAAATCAAGCACTTTTTCTAGTCTCCTTTTTCACTCCAATACATATTTTCAATATCTAGAAAAATTTTGGTTTTCTAAGGATTTAAAAGTGTACAGCAATGAATACTACAGGTGTATTTCTCTATAAGGACAAATTTTCTTATAATTTTAATGAATACATTTTAGTAAATATTATTTTAAACAAGTTTTAGTTTTTTCTGATTATAGAATTTTAATCTAGTGTAAAGACTTAATTCTCGTTTTTAAAGAGACACCAATGAAATACACTTTTGTGCCATTTTTTACTTTCATTGAGTTTATTGAGGTATAATTTACATGCAAAAATATATCAATTTTCAAGTTAAATTTCAGCGAATTTTGACAAACATAGACCATTTAACCATAGACCTATTATTTTAGCAGTGGTTAAATAATCAAGATCTGCAACATTTCATCACTCACAAAACTTCCATGTGACCCTTGCAATCATTCACCCCCCTTCATCTGACCCCAGGCAATCACTGATATGTTGCTGTCACTATAAGTGAGTTTGGCCCTTACTAGAATTTTATTCAAAGGGAATCATACAGTATGTGGTTTTATCTGACTGGTTTCTTTTGTACAGCATGGTGCTTGAGGCTCATTAATGTTATCCTGTGTATAATAGTTCATTCTTTTAAAAAATATTTATTTATTTATTCATAAGAGACACAGAGAGAGAGAGTGAGAGAGGCAGAGACATAGGCAGAGGGACAAGCAGGCTCCATGCAGGGACCCTGATGCAGGTCTCGATCCCAGGACTCCAGGATCACCACCTGAGCCAAAGGCAGATGTTCAACTGCTGAGCCACCCAGGCATCCCTAGTTTATTCTTTTTATTGCTGAGTAGTATTTCATCATATGGATGTACCATCACTTTTCCATTCTCTTGTTTATGAACATTTGTGTTATTTTCGATTTTTGGTGATCATGAATAAAGCTGCTTATGAAAGTTCATGTTCAAGTCTTTCTGTGAACATCTTATGTATTCCTTTCTCTTAGATTAATACTTACTTGAAACTCACCAACTTTTTTCCTATCTTTTCAAAGATGTTTTATACAGTCTCAGAAGGTAAAGTATCTAACATGTCTTTGTTTTGTATTTTGTCTTGTTGCTGTTCAGGGTAATAAAGATAATATCCCCTTCTGGAGCAATAGTTGGGCAACTTTGTCAGCAGTTCCTTTAAAAGATTAAGGTTTCCTCAACTATAATGCAAACCAGCTACCTGTGCAGTGTCTACATAGGCCACTGTACCTCACCCCTGTGTGATATCAGGATAAGGGGAACTGATGCAAATACGGAGCTGATGTTGCCTACTGTCCTCTTTTTCTCCTTTTCTGTATTATTACAGAATTTTCTTTTTAATTTTAATCTAGTTAACATGAAGTGTTATATTAGATTCAGGTGTGCATACAACACGGTGTTACATATATATCTATATATTTTATGTATTTAGATATGCATATAGATTTGCTCTAGGGATTATAGTCTACTTAGAATTTATATTGCATTTCAGATAAAATACAGGTACTTTTCAAAAGTATCATTCCTTTGACCTCCCTATCCTTTGGAAAAGAAAAAATTCAGATAAATAGGCAAACAGCTAAATAGACAGACATAGACAGGCTTTATATTTACCCCCATAGTTTGCCATTTCTAGTGCCCTTAATTCTTTCCTCTAGATCTGAGTTTCCACCCACAGTCATTCCCTTCAACCTGAGTAGATTCTTCTAGTATTTCTTTTACTGCAGGTCTTCTGACAGCAACTGAAGTCAGTTTTTTGCTCATCCAAAAATATGTTTCCCTTTCATCTTTGGAGGAAGGTTTAATCAGATGTGGAATTTTTAATTTTCAGATTTTTTTTATCAGCATTTTGAATATGTAATTCCTGTAAATTGTGGCCTTGATTGTTTCTGTAGGAAGTCAGCCATTGTGTTATCATTGTTTCCTTGCATGTAATTTGCTGTTTATTTCCTGCCTGCTTTCAAAATTTTCTCATTGTCTTTGGCTAGCAGAAGTTTCACTCTGATGTACCTAGTGAGGAATAGTTTTCCTTGTATTTATCCTCCTTGGGTTAACTGAGTTTTTAAGACTAGTACCTTCCTATTTTTTCACAAAATTTGGGAAGTTTTCAGCTATTATTTCTTCAGATTTTTTTCTGCCTTTCTCCTTCTCTCTTTCTAGGACTACAGTTACATTATTTTTGACTTCCAAATGTTACTCTACTGGTCTCCAAAGCTCTGTTCTTTTATATTCAGTCCATTTTTGCTCTGTTCTTCAGATATAATCATTTTATTGGTATCTTCAAGTGTGCTGTTCCTTCAGCCCATTTCTTTGGCAAGTTTCCCTTTAATTTTTTGAATGTATTTGAATAGTTGCTTTGAAGACATTACTAAATCCAGCATCTAGACCCACTTAGAGTCAGTTTCTTTTAACTGCCCTTCCTGAGTAAGGGTCACATTTTCCTGTTTCTTTGCATATCTAGTAATTTTTTACTAAAAACTAGATACTGTGGATATGTTTAGCAACCTTGATGTGTTATGTTCTGAAAATTATTTTGTTGCTTAGCAAGCTATGAGCTCTCTTAATTCAAACCATAAACTGTCTCCCCTGCAGTGTGCAACAGCTGAGATTTCTGTTCAGTTTTTCAGTTTCCAGCTGTTGCTGGCTTTTTAATCTGGCCTTCTGGGGACCTTCCCTATACCTGTGCAATTTAGCATTCAGTCAAGGCAAAGTTTATGGTAAATCATCATCGGGCTCTGTTCTCCAACATGAAATCATTTAGGTTTTTGCTTTCTGCCTCATGAGTTAGGCGTGGATATAGGACTACCTGAATCAGAAAAAGCAGTACACCCACAGGGTTCTTCTGGTTTCTGCCAGCTGGTTTCCTGGTGATCCACCGGTACCTTATTTAGTGATCCTCCAGGATTTGGACAGAGCTTATACCCAGATTTTTGGTCCTATCCCTCTATGGCTCAGAAGTTTCCAGGACCTCTCCCACTCCTCCCACTCCATCTCCCTCCCCTCACTAAATTGTCAGCTGCTCTGCCAATCTTTAACTCTGTCTGAAGTAAGCCTGCAATTTTGTGAGATCAGGAAGAACGGAGACTAACTCAAATCTAACCCATTGCAACTGCTGCCTTTCAGGGCTTAACACTGCTTAATTTGTGCATGCTCTTGGTCACTCTCTAGTGCCTTTAAAACACTTGCATTAAATATACATATCACAGAGAAGTGGGGAGCAGTCAGATTTTATAAATGTAACTTACTGGAGTGCTTGCCAACCAAGACCCTTCATCGTTACTGGAAGCCACAAATCCCTCCACTTTTACAAAAATATTATAAAGAATTATTCATGTTATTAAGCACTTTATTACAATACGATTTTTAATGGCCGTATACTATTGGATCTTCTAAGTGGGCATAAGTTTTCAACCTTTCTCTTATTAGAGAGCCAAGTAATGGGATGCCTAGGTGGCTCAGCGGTTGAACATCTACTTCGGCTCAGGACATCTACCTCCAGGATCCAGGATCGAGTCCCACATCGGGCTCCTTGCAGGGAGCCTGCTTCTCCCTCTGCTTCTTTCTCTGCCTCTCTCTCTCTCTCTCTGTATCTCTCATAAATAAATAAATCTTTAAAAAAAAAAAAGAGAGAGAGAGAGAGCCAAGTAGTTTTTATAGTCTTAGACTAGTATATATAGGACTTGAATGCACAAGCCAGGTATTTACTTGGGGATGTAAATATTTATACTTGGGGATAAACTTATAATTACTTCTTTAGGATGAATTTCTGGAATTGGAATTTTTAAATTACCTTATGTGACTATTATTAATATTTTTGATCCATTTTGCCAAACTTCCCTACAGAATGCTTGTACTAGCTGTCAGTGCTACCTGTAAAATGAAATTACTTCCCTTCAAGTCACGTAACTTTTCTTTTTGCTTCTTAAAAGAGTTATCTGGTTTTTATAAAGCAGAAAGAGGTTATTTCTGATTTATCCTTTTGTCTCCATATACTGTGCTTATATTAGCAAAAATCAGAATTGTAGTATGGTTACATAATCAAAAGAGTAGAATGAGTAGGAGCTTTCATTTATTTAATTTAATTATTGGGCTTTTATTTTATTAGCAAGAATACAAAGAAAACTTTTAAATTCTACTTTAGGAAACTAATTTTGTTAGATCACATTTTAGAATGAGTTTTTGTTCCCTCCCTCCTCTTTTTTTAAAAACTGCTTTATTAAGATATAATTCACATACCATACCATTTACCCACTTACAGTGTAAAACTCAGTGGTTTTAGTGTATTCACAGAGTTGTGCAACCATCACCACAACTGATTTCCCTTCCTTTTGAATAATAAGATGAGGGGAGAATCTTGGCAATTCTGTGCATGTAAAACTGTGGAGGGCAAGTCATGGTAAAAAAAAAAAGGGGGGTGGGTTCCTAGGCAAATGTCAAAATGAAGCTTCTTTAGGCAGTTGTTATTTCTTCTTTGTTTTTGCTTTTGGATAGAGGTGAAAGGCACTAAATCAAATAAGATGACAACACCACCACAATTTAAAAATAAATACTGTAAACTTTCCATATTAGATAAAAGCTATAATATTTCTCTTATGCTGGCAGTACTGTAGCCAAAAGAGCTCTGTAAAAAGTAATGGTTCTTCACATTTTGAGGTTAGTTGGCGAAACTTGAGCAGTAGACAGTAGATGATTTGAAGAAATTATTAATTTCCTTTGGCATCATAGGATATTATGGTCATATAAGAAAGTATCTCTACTTTTTAGAAATGAATGCTGAAATATTTAATAGCTTAATGTCTATGATTTTATTACAATAATTCCCCAAAAGAATACTAATATGCTTACAAATAGAGAGGTGAAGTAAATATGGCAATATAAATATTAATAGTAGTTAAATCTAGGTGGTGAATATATGAGTAAATCTAGATGCTTACTGAACTTTTGCTGTTTCTTACATGTTTTAATTTTTCTATTAGAAATAAGGTTTTAAAAGATGAGTCTGAACATTCTAGACCTGAAACAAGAATATAGTTTTAACACTGTTTAGTCTGCTATTTATGTAAAAAGAGTTTATTTGATATTTATTCATATTTGTAGTATACATAAAAAATTATCTTTGGAATGAGAATAAACAAATGATAGTGGTTATCTGTGAAAAAGAAAGAATAGGAAAAAAAAGGATAGGACAGGAATTGGAGTAAAACTTGATTTTTATGCTTTTTAATATTTTGAGATATTTTATGTACAATAAAAATATATATGTTGAGAAAGAGAAAATATGGCCTTTAAGAATTTGATCATTAAAAAGTAGAAATTTTTTTTATGTTCAGAAGACTCTGATTTTGATAAAGTGTTGGGCTTGTGGCTCTAGTAACTACTACTGACCTGGACATTTAGAGTTTATTGTTGGGGCATTAAAAAACAGAACTTGTTTTAGTTACAACATATCAGAATTATTTTTCTTTTTATCCCTTTGTATCATGTTTGCCCTGGGGATTTTTATCTTAAAGAAAAAAGTATATTTTGAATTTATTCTATATATATTATTCTTTTAAAAAATATGTTGTTTCAAATAAGACTGGTAATATCTCAGGTGCACTGCTAATAAATTCTTTTTGCTCTCCTAGCCTCCTAGAATCCAGAAATTAGTTAACCCCTAACATATATAGGAGCATGAAAAATAACGTGATATAGTATATGAAATGAGTGACCCATACACTATAAAAATAATCAGACCCTATGGAATTATCCTGTCCCTGTCCCTTAACTGAAAACCTTAGGCAAGTCACTGACCCTTGCTGAATCTCAGTTTCTTTTGGTAAACAGATAATACTACCCACATGGTTATTGTAAGGATTAAGTGCATTATATATAAACACTGCCTATCTGCCATGCCTCATTTAAAGGAGGTACCAAAAGGGTATTTTTTTAATGATTGATTGATTATTGATTGATTGATTGATTGGTTTATGACAGAATGTACAGGGGGAGGGGCAGAGAAAGAGAATCTCAAGCAGACTCCTCACTGAGCAAGAGCCTGACATGGGGCTCAGAACCTATGAGACCACAACCTGAGCTGAAACCCAGAATTGGTTACCCAACTGACTGAGCCACCCAGGCACCCCCTCATGAGTATTTTTAAAGTATGAAATACTAATAAGTCTATGAAGAACTATTATTTTTGACATTGGTTACATTGCTTCATTTATTTATAGGTAATTCTAACAAAAATGAAATTTAAACCTTTTTGCCTGCAAACAAGACATTATGTGAAACTAATTTTAATTAAAGTTCAGATTAGTTTTTGTTTTTGTTTTTGTTTTTTTTCTGAGAGAGAGAGCACACACATGTGTCTTTGCACAAGTGTACTCGGGGTGGTGGGAGAGGAGAGAATCTTAAATAGGCTTCATGCTCAGGGAGATGGAACCCATCACAGGCTGGATCTCATGACTGAGAAATCATGACCTGAGCCCAAACCAAGAGTCAATCACTTAACCAACTGAACCACCCAGGCACCCAAAGTTTAGATTAATTTTTTAAAATGTATATTACACATCTCTTCAAACTTCCTGAGTTATCAAATCTTTACCCTTTAGAATAAAGCTTTAAACTTTCTTTGGGTTTAACAACCCATTGATGCACAGTTGATTGGATCAGCAGCTAAGGAAATCACAATATCCTTTATAAGCATTACATATTATCTATAGTAAGGTAATTGCATTATGAGCAAGTCTGGCCCAAGAAAGATTCCTGTAGTAGGCTTTTAAAAATCATCCTAAATGAGTTTTGTGGCAAAAGTCCTGTTTTGGAAGAAGATAATTTGAGAGAATAATCTTTGCTGATTTCCTATGCATATGAATATTCATAAGTAGATGGATTTTTTAAATGATGATTCATTAAGGACTCATAATTAATTATTTAGCTACCTTGCAGAAAGGGTATACTGCACCTGTCCAGAACAGATTAAGATTTTGTACCTGTGGACAGGAAAAAAAAGTCACTGGACAGGATTTTTATACTCTTCCTAATTAATGCATATTAAATGTCATTGGTCTGTGCAGCTGTCTCTTACTACTAGAAATATTTTTTAAACTACCTTTTTCTAGACTACTTGTAAGACATGTAAGAGATTCTTGAAGTGCTACATATTTGATAGTTGAACAGCAATTAAATTGCTATAAGAAAGTTGGCTGTTAACAGTAGCAATTTGTTATATTTTTAACTCTTGGGAATGCCTTACGTTGTTTCATTATTACTTGTGTTATAATTTCTATCTCCAAGTGAACATTTGGTGAATTTATTTTTATTGAATAGACATCTCTAAAATTGAAGAGAAAAACCCCAAACCAGATTTCTTTTGGTTAGCTAAATGTCAGTTGCTTAATGCAAAGATAAAAATACTTTCTTCGGCTAACCTCTTTATAGTTTCAAAGCATTTTCATGTGTATTATCCCATTTGATCCTGTGAAAATCCCATGAGGTTCGTTGTACAAGTATTACTTTGTTTTAAAGATCAAAAGATTGCTGCCTTAGAGAGTTTAAGGGACTTGCCCAAGGTCACACCTCAAAATTCTCTAAATGCGTAAATAATGTTTAAAGATGATCTTGCCCATTCTTTCATTTACCTATAGCCTCTCTGTTGTCAGAATTCTTCAAAGTGTTGTCAATTGTTGACTAAATGCAATCTTTTTTCTCCTCTTTTAATTAGGAGATGTTAATGAAACTACTAAATCTCTATAGGGAAGAAATAAATCAGTAAAGTTTTGCAGTAAGATCAAAAAGAGAGAGAGAGAGAGAGAGAGAGAAATCCTAATGGAATGCCTGGCTGGCTGAGTCAGTAACGTGCAACTCTAGATCTCAGGGTTAAGAGTTCAATTCCCATACTGGGTGTAGAGGTTACTTGAAAATAAGAGCTTTAAAAAAAAAAAAGAAAAAGAAATACTAAGAGAGAACTTAAGTTTAGAATACTCAGGTATTCATTAGCTGTAATGAACTGAGCTACTAAATAGGAGAGCCTATATAATTTTTTAAAGTGATAAATGATATTTGAAACAAAAATATTTATAGTTTAGAAATACAAAATACTAAAATAAAATAATACTGTGATTTTCACTGTTAAATCCATTTAAAGAAGATACTGCTCAGATTTTCACAATTTTTAAAACATACTCTTGGGTAAAGGGAGAAGACTTTCCAAATAGAGCACGAAACCCAGGACATATATAGGGGAAAAAATGGAAATTCCTACCAAATAAAAATTAGTAGACACAAAAAAAAAAGAAGAAAAAAAAAGAAAAAAATGGCTAAAATTAAAAGACAGTAACTTGGAAAAAATTGCAAAACACATGATGGATAAAAGGTGGCAAGTTTTCTTAATGTATAAAAACCTCTTTCTAAGAGCTTTACTATAAGTATGGTTAATGTAGCATGATTATAGTATTTAAAAATTAGAGAGGTCTACCTGTTTGTCAATAGAGGACTGATTTAATTAAATGTGATTATCCATTTTATGGAATATTATTATGCAGCTGTTAAAAATTATTATCCTAGAAAGATGTCTGTGATGAGCTACTAATTGAGGCAAGTGCCTTGCAAAGTAAGGTACATAATGCAATCCTGTCTTACTGAAAAGAACAAATCCTCGATATATGCACATACCTATATGTTTGTTTGTATGCATGTAATTGAGAACAGTGGCTAACTAGGATTGGCAAGTGGGAGACCTTATAGGGGAGTAGGAATATAAAATTAGCTTTTTCTCACTGCCTGTTTCCATTGTTTCTTTTTTTTTTTATTGAAGTTCTGTTTGCCAGCATATAGTATAACACCCAGAGCTCATCCCATCAAGTGCCCTCCTCAGTACCCGTCACCCAGTCACCCCAAACCCCGCCCACCTCCCCTTCCACTACCCCTTGTTCGTTTCCCAGAGTTAGGAGTCTCGTGTTTTGTCACCCTCTCTAATTTTTCCCACTCATTTTCCCTCATAATAGTATGCACTTTTTAAAATTCATTTTTAAATTTGTACAAATTTCATGTATTTTTTTAATTTATAGAAAAATAATAGAGTGGGAGAGACAATAACACCAATACATAAATGAGACAAGTTCATAAACATGCTTCCCAGAAAAGATCTGCATTGGCCATTGAACATCAGAAGCTCACAAAGAAAAATGCAAATTAAAATAGCATTGAGATGTTATTTTTTACCTAGCAGATTACCAAGTTTTTAAAAACTTATGTGTTACATATTATTTGTTTATTGAAGTATAACTAACATGCAATGTTATATTACTTTTAGGTGTATAATATAATGACTCAACAATTCTATACATTTCTCAGTGCTCATCTTGGCCTATGTAGTTATCTGTCACCAAACGATGTTTTTACAGTCCTATTGACTGCATTCCCTAGGCTGTACTTCTCGTCTCTATGACTTATTTATTTTGTAAGTGGGACTTTGTATCTCTTAATCCCCTTCAGTTATTTCACTCATCACCCTGCCCCCAAGTTTTAAAATTTGATAAATACCCAGAGTTAGCAGCTAGGATATTCTCACACATAATTGGAAGGAATATGTATTGAGGCAAACCCTTTAGAAGGTAATTGAGAGATGTTTATTCAATTTAAATGCATACTTTATCACCTGGAAATTCCTCTTGTAGGATTTACTCTGGAAACCAACTCATGAATGTGCACCATTGTTTTTAATAGTAAAACTTGAAACCCAAAAAATGATTAAGTCACTGTACCCCACACACACACTGGGATACTGTGCAACTAGAATGAGGCAAAACAACTAAATACTTTACTTTTTTCATGAAACACAGGATACAGTACCATGTAGAGTATACTTCTGTTTATGTTTTTAAAAATTTCATCTAGCGATCATGCACTAGGAAGTTTCGGGAGAGAGTCCAGTAAATTATTGATGATGTTTATTCAGAAATAATAGTAGGATCTGGAGGAAGAGAGATTCATTTACATCGCATGATCTTTTGTATTTTTTTCACATTTTTGCAATTCGCGTTATTTTCATAACCTTAAAATAAGTTCAGAAAAGCCATTGCAAAAGAAAAGTTTCTCATAGAGAATAAACTGATCTTTCTAAAAAGCTATGGAAAAGGAAAATTAAAATGATCAGATCTGTCTTTTTCCTTGTAATCATGAACGATGGCTACTCTAGCCAAATCAGAAAAACAGAACCCCTGCTTTTCTTTGTCATGCCTTTTCCTGCCTCTTTCCCATCTTCTGAAATGGCACCAGTACCCATCCAGCTGTGAAAGCCAAGAAAACTAAAAATCATCCTTGATTCCTGTCTTCCCTCATCCCCAAATCAGTTCTTCTGACAATTCTTACCTCCAGACAGAGCCCAAATCCCTCCTCATCTGTCCGTCTATTAGCACCTAGTCCAGGCCACAATCATCTGTTTCTTGTCTGAATACCTGTTTGCTTGCTTACTTCCAGTCTTGATCTCATCTCATATTTGTTCTTCCCATGGTGTCCAGTGTGAACTCTAAAAATGCAAATCAGATATCATCATCTTCTACTGTAAAACCCTAGAGAACTTTCCATTGTACTTAAATCCAAACGTTTGCCCTGGCCTTACAGATGCCTTTATCAGCTTGCTAGTGTCCCCGACTAGAGTCCCCTCACTGACTGTCCCTCAGCCACACAGCCAGCCTCCTGTGTGCATATCTTGCAGAGTCCTGCCTAACTTAGGGCACTTTCAGGGGCCGCTCCCAGGTCTTTATGGATGGGCTCATTTTATCTTGCTGTTGTCAGCTTGAAAATCTTCTCTTAGCCTTTCCAATGAGCCCATCTTAAGAAACTCTGTGTCAGATTCATCACATCCTACTGTTTTATTTTCTTCTTAGCGCTTCACATTACAGGATAATCATGCCATTTTTCACACTGGCATTCTACTATTAACTGAAGTAGGTAATCTTAAATTCCAAGAATGTTCATTTTCCCCAAGGGAACATTTTCATTTTGAATGGAGGGTGGGCAGAGCCCAGGAACGTTGTTATTGTTCTTATATTGGCATTCAAGGAACAAGACAGCACTCATCAAAGCTGTGAGATTTATTTTGCACCAAGAGTGGCCTCAGTCCATAAAACCTTGGAATCCTCTTTCTAGTTCATTGCTTTATTTCACAACAATTCATTTCAGACCAGATCTATCTGGAAAGTCTGGTCTTACTTGGTCGTGCTTAGGCTTAGACTAATTTGTCCTAAGTGAAGCCTCTCCCTTTCCATCCCAGATTCCTCTGCTCTCAGAGATTCTTTTAATGACATCACCAAACCCCATCTTCAATAAGTTTAAGAATACCAGTGTTTGGGGCCGAATTACTACACAAAATTTTCTGGGCCAGCACCAGACCCACTGCAGTGTAAAACCAGAGTCCATTAGCCAGAGGTAAAGAAAGGGTTTTTTTTTTTTTCTCTTCCTTTTTCTTACAGGTAAAATGGATGATTATCACTTCCAATTTCAAAGTACTATTTTGACATTTTCATTTTTGCATTTTACCTAGCTAACACATTAAATAAAGATTTTTAAAAAGCTATAGTTAATATCTGCCAATACTCCTACATTTTGAATATTTCTTCCAGATAATAGGTAGTTTTACTACTGAAGTTCCTCGAACCATTTACTTAATATTTTAAAACGTTGCTAAATGTTAATATCAACAATAGGAGGCTACCCCAAAGTTCAGATTATGTAAACTGTCCATTTTGATTATTCTCACTTCATAAAAATTAGTTCAGTTATATTTTTCAGTATCTTTTCTCTATAGTATAAAGAATCTTAATTGCTCAAACATATAAACATGCAAGTTAAAGTTAAACATAAAAGTATGACTACATATAAAATAATTTATGAGTTATAAACCTTGCTTAGAGTAATAACCAAATTTTATAGAAAACATATGGATTACAGTAATGTTAGAAATGGATTTGTTGCTGAGCCATATAAATGCAACAATCATCAAATTATAATACCTGTGTAACTATCTTGGGAGTGGGGGTGGCAATAAAGAAACAGAATTATATCTCTGCCTTTACATCTTATTCTCCAGTTAAGGAAATAAGCTAAAGCATATAAAAAGTTAAATAACAGAGAAGATGTCACAAGGCAACAGATAGCTAATTATACACAGACAATCCTTTAGCATTGACTATATTTATGTAAAGATGTCACCAAAGACCAAACAGAAGAGTTGCTGATTTCAACTGCAGTGGCCCATGCTCTGTTGAGAAGGATACCTATCTCTACTGCTGGGTCTTCCTCAACATTGGTACTCTTCCTCTCTATTCTCACTGACCTCTTCATTCCCTTGTCATGACTTTTTCTTCTTTATATTCTTAAGACTTTAGTTGCCAAACTGTTTCATAACACCGTATTCCACAGCCTCTAAACCATAAGTTGCAGGCAGAAGGCAGGAAAATGAGAATGAAGTAGTTGGATAGCTTTATTCTCCAGCATCCATTCAGAGTAATCCCTGAATCTATTTGTTCTTACAAGCTATGCACATATCTTTGTTTGTGTGATACTTCTTACGTAAAAATTCAAAACCAAGAAAAACTACCATTTTAAATTATAAGGTGGTTTACTCAACCAGAATTTCTTTTGGTTGGTTAGAGTTGCATTACATGTTCAAAGAAACATCTGAATTTACATAATGGAGCCTAAAAGAACACACTAATTATTGGCCCTGATCACCTGAACATCATCTATTTTCTTGAACTTTCTCCCTGTTAATTCATCATTGGGAATTTGAATAGCATTTGCAGCATTTAGCTGCATTTTCCCACTGCAGGTTCTTTAATTAAGCAATTTTTTTTTACTTTAAAAACAATCTATTGCCCACTCTGTAGTGATAACTAATTTATGAAGTAAGCATCAGGGAATGAATCTTTCCCAGTTACTCCCCAGTAATTTAATATCTGGAAAAGACCTACAGTGAGGATCTGTGGAGCTTGGTAATGAAATATCAATGTACTTCATATACCAGTCAGAATGAATCCACATTCTTTCATAAAAATTTAATTAGACTTGATTTCTTTGCTGAAGACTTCTGAATAATGCCCAAAGGAAAAACAGAAATGGTTCTCCAAAAATTGTTTTGCTTCTACTCAGGTGTGTAAACAAAAATTTAACTGAGTTGCAGTTGATATCCCAACCCTCCAAAATTTCAGAGCAAGCCATCCTGACCAGTATGATGCTGCAAGGATAAGATTTCAGCAATCTCTAGGTACTCCACACATACTCACTGAAAAATCCCATTGATTATTTCAACTCCAAAGTCAGGTGGTTCTTTAGTAAGTTGAGGATTTTTGTTTCTTTTTTTTTAATTTTATTTATTTATTCATGAGAGACACATACAGAGAGAGACAGAGAGAGAGAGGCAGAGACACAGGCAGAGGGAGAAGCAGGCTCCATGCAGGGAGCCCGACGTGGGACTAGATCCCAGTTTCCAGGATCAGGCCCTGGGCTGAAGGCGGCGCTAAACCGCTGAGCCACCCAGGCTGCCCCAGAATTTTTATTTCAATGTTCCTTTTCTAAACCTGTATTCCAGATGAAATCATTATCACCCCCAGAACTCTTATTTATATATACTATGCCTTCAGAGAAAAGTTATCTGAAATTTGATAATAAGGCAAAAAGGTGGGTATGCTATCAAGTCATGTTACAGTAAAAGATTAGGGAATTGGATTTAATTCAAATCCTTATATACTGTTGATTAAAGGTCCTAGAACTAGTGAGATTACATGTTAAATTGTGGAATTTTGATGAAATATAGATTTTATAGAGTTGCGAATAATTTGTCTGGTGGAAAAGATAATCCAAAAGTTACAATTTGTGATGCTGTTGGACATGATTTAGTGTTATAGCTGGCTAGAAAGGTATTCCTAGCATTGCCTAAAACAACTAATTTCTCAAATGCTCTTTGATTGTTTTATTATCTTACTAGTTCCTTTCTTAATTGAGTTCAATAAAATATTTGACATCTAAAAAAACTTTAGTGTGTTTCCTATAGTGTGTGATGTTTGCATTGCACAGTATCTGGCACATGGAAAGCGCTGAATAAATTATGGTTAACTGGCTCAATCTTACTGGACTTTGGCAAGTTGTACCCCCAGAGTACTTATGTTTTAACCTGTTGAACAAAATCATTTAATATTATCCTCTTATACCGCAGAATTTCTGCCAAAAACTAACATTAGTTTTGGCATAATTGATAGTGAACTGCTCTTTCCAATAGTAATTGTTGTATAGCTTCAGCTGTGTCTTAAGACCAATGGTGCCAGGCTTTTAGCTTTCATGGGCCACATAAAATTGCCCTAATTATTATGAGGCTGGCTTTAGATTACCAATGTTTTCATTTTATCAAAAAACCAAAACAAAACAGTACCCTACCTATTAGCATCATTACTTTATTTAAAAAGGAAAACCTTAACATCACAAAACTAGGAAGGAAGTAAATTGGAATCAAAGATGATCATTTAAATAGAATAAAATTTAGCCTTCGTAATTGTTAACCACCCTGTTCTTCTTTTCCTCATTTCACCATATCTCAACTAGAAATCACAACTTCAGAATAATTCAATTATCAATTTCTGTGATAGAAAACTATCAGCCTAGAAAGGAAGTTTTTCTTAGATTGGCTATAAAAAGGCTTGTGTATGGTAATGCTAAATATAAGGATTATATTATTGAGCTATAAATTTAAGGGTAGGAGCCAATGACATAGACCTTTCATTATTTTTTTAATTTTATTAAGTGAAGCATGTGTTAAACACTTTTTGTTTCTTAGTACCAACTTAGACTTTGGGATTAGACTTTTAGTGTATAAAGCAGAATCTTTGTCTGTGAGGATCTTAGAATCTAGAAGGGAACAATCCTGGCCATTCTGGTTACAGAAAGAGACTGAAGAACAGAATTTGAAGAATTAAAAGCCTGGAATCTGTGCTGATTTCATTTATCTTGATCCATAGATGACCCATGGACCCATAGACCCATAGAATGAAAGTCAAATGGATAAACATAGCCAAATTTCACTGTAATCTCAGGTCTAAAGTCATGTCTTAGAGTGATGATATATGTTAAAGTAATGAAACAATTGTGTCTAAAATGTCTGACAAATTAATATCAATGAGTTACCATTTCTGAAGATGGAATACAGTATGCTCCTATTCCATCCTAAGGTTTATTAGAAAAGTGTCTGGATATAAATGCTTGTTTGTGGTTCCTCCTTCCTCAGTTTTAAAGGACTTAATGCAATGATTTATAGCAGATGAAATGCAGATATCCTAAGATTCTAGAGGCTACCAAATGTGGCAAGATATAATAGGTCCACACCATTAAGAAATAGCTCTATAAACAGTAGACATTTATGCCTCCAATACACATTCCCAAATCCATCCTCATTATCAGTTTAGACAATTAAATTAACATCTTCCAGTTGAAATCTATATAGACATGTTTGCATGAAAATTAGTTAGCTTTAAAAAAAAAAAAAGGTAGACTTACCCCCAAATTGTTTACAGTGGCAAAGAGTAAATGAAAAATAAATTGGTTTCAATGTCTATCAATAAATGTACATTTAAATAAATAGAATACAGTTGACTCTTGAACAACATAGGTTTGAACTGTGTGGGTCTATGTATGTGTGGAGCTTTTTCCAGTATATACAGTATAGTACTATAAATGTATTTTCTCCTCCTAATGGTTTTCTTGACATTTTCTTTTCTCTAGCTTACTTTATCATAAGAATACAGTATATAATACATATAACACACAAAATATGTATTAGTTGTTTATGTTATTGATAAGGCTTCCAGTCAATAGTACACTATTAGTATTTAAGTTACAGGAATCAAAAGTTATACATGGATTTTCAACAGCATAGTCAACACCCTTAACCCCTATATTGTTCAAGGGTCACCTCAATATCCATTCAGTCAAGTATCTTCACTCAACAACAATGTACATTGATCAGTATGGGAAATGTCCATGAAAAATATGATATACGCTTAAAAGAAGATGTAGAATATAATTCCTTTTTTTTTTCTTAATACAATAGAGTAAATGTGTGTGCATGCCCACAAATTTTAAATGCATTCTAATGCTTTCTAATCAGTACTACTAGTCTCTTCGGAGTGTTCCCCAAACTTAATAATAGGATATCCCAGTTTGCCCAATAACTAGGCAGAAACTGCACTCAACTTATTTGCAGTCTGTTGATAATGGCTAGCAAGGAAATCTTACCCAAAGGACAGCTGGAAAACAGAATTTTAGCATCTTTGGACCTGTGGAGCAGATTATTTATGGAATTAGAGAGGGCTTCTCACCATTTATATTTTTGCAAACCCCAACTTCTCCTCTAATCCTAGTAGATAGTTAAGTACAGGGACTGCAGTATTGTCAGAATAACTAAAATAATGAGTATTTAGTTTCAATTCTGTCTAAAATAACTACCCATAAGGCGAAGCAAGGTAGCTAATTTTAAAATATTATTTTAGCCATTGGTTCAAAAAATTAAGTGTGGAAATTCTTTAGAGATTTAACCCACATGCTGCTGTTCAGAAGCAGTAAACCATGGGTTGTGAATTAGTCAAATGGCTCCCCTCAGCACCATTTCCCTGTAGATGGCTCTTGGGGAAGTAGTCCTCCCCAGTGGAATCTTCTATAGTTGAGCTATAATAGAATCTTGACTCATCCTAGAATGCCAGCCCCTGAAATTATTAGTCCCACTCTCACTGAAGTCTCAGACTACAAACTTGAAAGATCAGCATTGTGTGAATCTGTTCAGGAAGGAGGCATTGGTAGTAAGTGAAGCTGAAATTGCTTAATCTCAAAATCAACTCACTTGGGAAATACAGTTAAAATGAAACAGTCGTTCATGAACTTTGTAATTATTCTTTCCTAATTTGTGCTAAAATCCAAAAGGAATAATATTGGATTATCTGCTCTTTTGAATTAAATATCCCTATGCGCCCCCTAATTTGCATATGTAAGTAAGGTTTTACCATAATATACAGAATGTGGGGAATTTTTTTCTCCCAAAACTTGTTAACTCCATAGCCCCAAGGAGTAACCTGTGTTTTGAACTTTGAACTTGAAAGGCGTTTGTTTACTGATCAGCTCTTCAGAAATTACTCAGACAAGAATCCTCAAGAAAATTGTTTATTGGCCCATTTCCCATTTTGCATAAAGAAGCAAGCAGCAAGAAAGAATAAACTGAAAATCATAGCGAATCAAGACTATATAACTGTTTAATGCTTTGTTTATATATTCATCTGACAATTTTTTAGAATTGTTTCAGTTCTGTAAATTCTTTATTTGTTGTGTTTGATTATGCTAACTGGCCAAACGTATTTCTTAATGATCCAAATTGTATCTGGACAGCGTCTATAACCTTTCATTGTGGGTACCTTGGTTTAAGATTATTTTGAAGGAATATACCATCAATCCTGAATAACTTTCCAGCTACTTGATTATTAGAAGCTCTAGGAGGAGGTAGCAGCTCTCCCATGAGATTTAAACATGAGTAGAATAGCAATGTTAGTAAGGTAATTCCTTTCTCTGGTGTTACTAACCATTCCTAGGAAAAGAAAAAAAAAGCATAATGCCCATTGCTAATCAGAGCTATGAGGTCAGTAAATAATTATATCTTCTTGTTTTTGAGTGTAGTAGGATGTGAAAGTATATTACTACTGCTAAAGAACTACGTTCAAGTTATATTCTCTAAAGCAACCAAATAGTATTTTTCATTTTCAAAAGAATCATAGTGACTCAGTCTTTTAAAGACATGTTTCTAGTTGCACTTGCCAAAATCAGTTATTTTTTGTTGTGATGTTTTATCTTCAAAGAATTATTACCTTTGTAGAATACTGAAAATTTAAATTAAAAGTTGAAAGATATGTATTAAATAATACTCCAATTTAAAATGGAAGAACTGAGGATTGGAGGAAACAGAAATAAGTGAAATTAGAGTGATACAAAAGTTTGAAGTTCTGCTTCAGGATCCTTTGAACCACACACTTGGCAGTTTCCCAAATCATGTTAATTGCCTTTTTGTGTATACATTTCCATATGCTGACTCATCATTTTGGCTTAAAAAGCAATCATTGTAACAAGACTGGGAATATTTAAATATTCTTCCCTTTTATGCCTGCCTGATGGAACTAATGGTTTCTGAACACGAACTGTTATTTTTAAAATATTTTTCTAAAGTATTAGTGTTTGTAAAATAAGTAAAGAAAAAATAAAGAACACCATGACTACCTTTAAAATATCATGATAACAGAACTGAAGTTGAAAACGATTTAAATCCCCTACTCTCTCAAATGAGATTGATCTTGACCCAGAGGTCTAGAAACCTTTAGCATTTGGTATCATGGGATGCCAAGGGCATCCTGACCCCCAGACCAAAGGAGCAGAACTCTGTTCTGTACTCACTTACCATCATTTTGATGTCAGATGCCCAGTGTCTGACTGTATCAGTTTAGAAATTAGAGCGACACAAATATATGGGTTCCTCAATAGACTTTTAGAATTTAGAGACAAAAAGACCGTAGGAATCATTCTATGAGTGTCCAAAACTGGTTCTGATTCACTGCACATGTGCCATGCAAACAGGTAGCCATTTCCCCTAATACACACGTAATTTAGCTGGCATGGCCTATGGCGTGTGCCCCAAGCCCTCCCCCAGACTAACCTCTAGTCATTGCAGCTTTGCCTAAGAAAAGGATAATGACCTTATTAAATATCTAGATATAACAGTGGCCTCTCTGACTTCTTGGAACCCTTCTCTCATTTCTGTTTGAGAGCTAGCACAACTATCGATCTTACACTTTTACTGAAATACATTAATTCTGTAGGTTGCAAAAATGGTAACCAAAGCCGTTCTTTCATATAAACATACCATGCATTCTCAACTCAGCTTTCTGTTAGCAGGATATATCCTTTGCTAGTGCATTTACTGTTCTTGCTCCCTATGTAATTAAACAGTGATAGAAAAGTATGCTGTTTTCCTTCTGATATGAATGGGTCCAAAGGAGAAAGAAAGAATACATATATAACCCTTTTAAATCTTAATTTTTTAATATATTGAAATTTTTTCCAGTGTATCTCTGGTTTTCTCTTAATTAACCACATTAATAGCAAGGAACAAATGCATGAATACAAAAGTAATTTGAATTTTATTTTGGTACATTATATTACTTGAGTTTCTCATCTCAGTGTGCCACCACACTCTCATACCCTGAATTGAAAAGAACTGGTCTTTGAAGATCTGGAAACTAGGTGGGTTCTTAGCACACCATCCTCTTCCTTTTCCAGGACAAAGTCATTCCCTCTTACTTTGGTATTGTGACTTTGATTTTAGTAGCTTCTCTAGAACATAGAAATTTTTAGTTTTGCCTAATTAGGTTTATTGACTTTGGTCAGTGAGAGAATGGTTGGAACAAAAAGAAATGTGTCTTGACAACAAATTGATGACCAATTACCATGTGCACTTGCCATATGTTAATAAAATTTGAAAGTAGTTGTTCATCCTATTTGGATGATTGGCTATTCCTTTCATCTAAGCCAACCATGAAAATAAATCCTGATTAACCTTCCCAGAATGGAAGAAATATAAGACATTTTTAAAGACAAATGAATATATGATTTTCAAATCTCCTTTATTTCTGTTTACTTTTTTATTATATTTACTACAAATCTATGTTTGAAGATAAACATCTAGGTTTTACTCTCAAAAGCAACAGAAGAAGAGTGAGGCCAATCTAGATTTTTAGAGACCAGTTGTCCTCGTTGTTTTCCTTTTCTTACACATTCCTGAGCAGAAGTTAGGACAGCTAAAAAGAGTTGTGAATGATCTAATGCATAAAACAAACAGGGAAGAAAATCTAGGGACACCCAGAGCAGTGTTCAAAGAGAGCCAACTTGGAAAGGGAAGAAAGTGAGAAATCCACAAGCCTCAAAGACCTGCCCCCAATTGATCCTTAGAGTCTTCTCTCCAGCCACCCTGCTTCCCTCCACTCAGCAGTATCAGGAGGTTCTTCTGGATCCTGGCTGTCCCTTCTGTGTACTCTCAATATCCAGATGCTCCCTCTCATCATTCTTCCCTCACTAATTCA
Organism: Vulpes vulpes; assembly: GCF_048418805.1. NCBI lineage: Eukaryota > Metazoa > Chordata > Mammalia > Carnivora > Canidae > Vulpes > Vulpes vulpes. Next base: position 62,609,299 of record NC_132780.1, read on the forward strand.
TATTCATTCTTCAACAATCAACTCAGGAGTCTGCTCCTTGCAGAAGCCTTCTGTGCCCTCCACCGTGTAGGATTACATGTCCTGGCCCTAGGTGCTCAGAGACCCTTTCACATGTTTACTTATCTTGGCACTTAACCATATTTAATTGGAATTATCTCTGCTTAGGGTACTCTCTCACATTGCACTATAAGTCTTTAAGAAAAGAGTGATTTGTTCATTATAATCATCCTTGGAACCCAGAGCCATGCAGGGTCCCTGGCAAATGAGAGGAATGCAATAAATGTGCATCTGAAATAAAACCAAAATGTTGGTTTTCAGCTTTCTGCAAGGGAACTTAGCAGTCAGATCCTTGACTTTATTCTTTATTTCAGTTATCACTTTAATTCCTGACGTTTTAAGTGGCTCTCCAAAAGTAAACTGAACCCAAGAGTATGACCGTGGCTCAAAAGCCACTTTATGTGTAGTTGTGTGTGTGGACGTGTAAAACCAACTCTTTAAAAACCATTTCTCTGTGATGAGGCAATAATTTTTGCAACTCATGCCTTTTGATCCCTTTCATATTTGAATCATATAGTTCTGTTAAAATTCTTGAACATAGATTAAATGGGTCACAGGATAAGTGAGTGCCCTGGATAATATACTTAGAAAATTGTGTGAAGGAAAACAAAAGAAAGCCTAGTAAGTGGAGAGAAGGCTTGACAGAGGGAATGAGTATATAACCAAGGAATCTTTGAAATTTATCTTATATCAAAGAAAAATTGTAAATATAATATGAATGTCTATAATAGTGCATGGACTCTCAGGCTGAAATTAATTAAAATATTGGAGGGCTTTATGGGGGATTTGGGGCAGGGGAGATGTGTGTTTTATATTCTATTTGGAATGGGTGTGCCTCTCTATATGGCACCTGTACTTTCCAAAGTATTTGTTCATCAACATCAAGCACATAGAAACTTTTTTCTGACTTATGTCAACACTGATTTTCAGTTTATAGGTAAGAGTCAAAGCCTGAAACCAGTAGCCAAAGACAACAATGCTGGACATTTTTTAATAACCAGAGTAGACTATTAGCTGAGATGCCATTATTTGGAACCGGTCTCTTTCACTTCTATTTAAACCTGCAAAAATCGGAATTGTTCTGACCCATAACTCTTCACTCTCTTCTCTTCTTTAGTGGAATTGGAAGGAACTGGCCCTGGGCCTCAGGAGGCAGCAGTATTTTGGCAGAATTTGGAACTCTGCATTTGGAGTTTCTCCACCTGAGCCACTTATCAGGAAACCCCATCTTTGCCGAAAAGGTGAGATCCCCCAATACACCTTGCACTGCAATGCTGTACTTAATGAGAAACAAATCCTCTCCTGGAAGATTTAGTAATATTAGATATGGAAAAGAATAACCAAGTTTAATAGAGTTCTTCAGGAAGTTTTGTTACATGCATTTCATTTTACCAAACTGTAACCCCGCAGTCTTTCCATGGCTCCGTCTAACTCAGCATGAGACAGTGTGGCGTACACATCTGATTCTCTAGACCTCGAGCAAGTCACTTTCCCTCTCTGATATTTTTTTTCCTGATCTAAAAATATATAGTGTTGTATGGACCATGTGAAAGACTTTTTAAACTCAAAGTATCATACAAATTCGAGTATAATACAAATTGAATCTGTTTCTAATTTTCAAGAAACAACCCATAGATATGTGAGTAAATCTATATTCCGCCCACCACTCTGCTCTCAGCTTTTGTCCCACTTGCAGTTCCTCTTCATAGCAAAATTCCCTGAGAGAATTGTCTCTGTTACCCGCTCTTCTTGTGTCCCCCACTCTTGAACACTTTCCAGCCAGGCTTTTCTGCCCACCACACCTGTCTCGGTGACCAGTGAGCTTTGTGTTGCCAGGTCCGGTGATCATTCTCAGCTCTCATTGTCCTCACCCTCTCAGCATCTGAAGCATGTGGTCACTTCCTTCTCCATGAGATGCTGCACAGGGCTGCAGGCGTACGGTACTACCCTGGTTTGCCTCCTTCCTCAGTGGAGTGCTCCTTTGCAGCCTTCTTTGTTGGTTCTTCCCCAATGCCCCAAGCTCTAAATATCACAAAGCCTCAGGACTCAAACTTGAGCCTCTTCTTTTTGTGGTCAGTCTCGACATGATTTCATTCAGTGTCATGGTTCCACATACTATTTATGTGCTGTTGACTCCAAATTTATCGTTGCAGTCCCAACCTGTCCCCCATTCTGTATCCAACCTTTCCACTAAGAGGTCTGATGACAGCTGCTGCTCAAAATGCCTCAGACTCAACCCCCAGACCTTTTTCTACTGCAGTCTTCACTATATTGATAAATTCCACCTCAGTTTACCCAGTAGCTCAGACCACAGATCTTGAGGTCATCCTGGTTCCTCTCTTTTTGGTAAACCTGAGGTTGACTCCATCAGGAAATGCTTTGGCTCTATCCTGTTACCCTGCTGCCACCCTTTCCCGGGACCCACCGTCTCTTGCCTGGACTCTGCTGTACCCACCTGAATCCCGCTTCCTCTCCTGTCCCCTTAAGTCACACCGATCCCGCAAAAACACAAAACTTCAGTGACTTCCCATCACATGTGGAATAAAATAAGCCCTCATTTTGGCCCATGAGGCTTTCATGATGTGGGCCGTGGCTATCTGTCTCCTCTCTGACATTTTCTCCTTTTCTTCCTTACCTCTAGCCTCAGCAGTCTTGCCAAACCTTCTCTCAGGGCACCTCTGCTTGCACCTCCCTCTGCCCCGGTTGCTCTTCCTCCAGCTTTCCACATGGTTATTCCTTTGCCTCTTTAAGTTTCTGCTCAAACCTCTCCCATCAGGCTCCCCTGACCTCCCTAAGAATGTAACCTCACAACCTCACATCACTTGTCCCACTGTTCTCTATAACCTTTTCATAGCATTTATCACCATCTGATATATTTATGTGCTTATTATCTGTCTCCTCCCACTAGAAAGTAAATTCCAAGAGGATAATGACTTTGTTTATCCACTGATAGATCCCCACTTCCTTCTGCAGCATGTGGCAGATCCGTGTGACCTATATTCACTTACTGCGAATATTCTTGTAAGCTGGTGGCAACCCTCGTAGTTCTAATTCTTTTAAATCAATCTTCTTCCCTAACATGGAGAAATGTAATGGAGAAAGAGCGGAGAATGGCACCAAAATTGTTTTGTAGATTTTCATAGTAACATTTCATTTTCTGTTGTAGGTAATGAATATTCGAACAGTACTGAACAACCTGGAAAAACCACAAGGCCTTTATCCTAACTATCTGAATCCCAGTAGTGGACAGTGGGGTCAATGTAAGTCAAAAGATTAGTATGGTTTTAGCTCTTTATGGTACCCAGCACTGTTCTAGTAACAGAGAGAAGGAACACAAAAAAAGCACAAATTGTTTTGGGGAATGTTTCAGGAAGAGGAAAGTGGGCATGGTTCCTTTAATAAACAGGCCTGTCGTGAGAGAGACTATAAATGTTACCATGGGTCTTGATTGTTTATTTTTCGTGCATAACTGTGAGCATGATGACATGTAAGCACATTTAAATTTTTAATCAAGAGGGGAAGATCTGGTCAGGTTGTTTGGGGATGTTAGCCCATAACAAGCTGGTCATGTGGATAGAAGGGAAAATTGTTCCTTTATGCTATTGGCTATCATAGTTTTGCACGGAGTAACTAGATCATTCTACTTCATAGCATTTTCTCTTTCTTCTTGGCTCCAAGATGAGAGAGGAACCCGAATCTTTAAGGGTTAGGAAATTGAAAGAGCAAACAGGATGTTTTCTTGACTTAATTTTAAGCCACCAGATAAAAGTTGCCTCCCAGGAGAATTATCTTCAGATTAGGAGAAAGTATTATACAAGGAGCCCTCACTTCAGATCCCTTAGGGACCTTAGGGATATGAAGATCCAGAGTAGTTGAAATAAATGTTCTCAGGTTGATTGGAAAAACAGTGGTAGATTAACCCAGCAACGGAGAGTCAAGTCCAGAATATTAAGTGAGGTGCCTGTCTGTGCTGGGGATATTAGCAATGCCTTGCAATTTTATTCTAATTTGAGTATTTTCTTTATATGTAACATTACATTCTTAGATGAACATGCCTCCCTGTTGCTTTAGAAGAAGTACTTTTCGTAAAGAATAATTTAATAGAAAAAAAATGTGCTAAAATCTATGTTTGTTGCCATTTAGCCAAGTGTGGTCTGCAGGTCGCTGGATAACCCTGAGACCATTCAGGGAGTCCACAAGGTCAAAGCTATTTTTACTTCTGCCTTTTTGCTGTGTTGATGTTTGCACTTCTGTTGCAAAAGCAGTGGTGGGTAAAACTACTGAAGCCACAGTGAGAACCTGGCAGGGGAGCCAGATAGTACTAATAATTGTATTCTTCGTTGACAATAAGAAATAAAAAGATGCCAGTTTCACTTATGAATATTTTTAATGAAAAAATTTATTGAGTCTAGTAGATCTCAACCATTGATTATGCTTCTTTGCTGTATAATAGGAAATAGTGTCTACCTCATAGAAAAGCACTTGTGTGATTGAGTCAAAAGCTGAGCCACTCACATACTGCTTCATGGATTAGCATTTTTGCTTAAAAGAACAACTGAACACCATCTTTGGTTATTCAGACTTGGGTAATTGGTACATGTTCTCAAAAACAAGCCTGCCAATTCAAAGAAAACTGACAGTATCTTTGCCAATGATAGAATTTTAATTTCTAAATGAAAATTAGAATTTTGAGAAATGTATATATGCTACCATGACCTTAATGCCTTTAACTAATACTTAAAGACTTTTCTAGGGCACCTGAGTGGCTCAGTTGGTTAAAGCATCTGACTCTTGATTTCAGCTCAGGTCATGATCTCTGGAGCATGAGGTGGAGCCCCATGTCGAGCTCCACACTGGTCATGGAGCCTACTCAAGACTCTCTCTCTCTCTCTCTCTCTTTCTCTGTCTCTCTCCTTCTTCCTCTGCCCTTCCCATCCTCTCTAGAAAAACTTTTCTGTTGAGATTAGTGTGATATTAACAAATGCAATTTATAGGAACCCCTGGGTGGCTCAGCAGTTGAGCGTCTGCCTTCGGCTCAGGGCGTGATCTGGAGTCCCGGGATCGAGTCCCACATCGAGCTCTCTGCAGGGAGCCTGCTTCTCCTCCTATCTATTCTCTGCCTCTCTCTCTCTCTCTCTCTCATGAATAAATAAAAATCTTTTTAAAAATGCAGTTTTTTATATTATGTACTGAACTATGTCACCGTTTGGAAGATCTGTATAATTCAGTGAACCAGTATTTTCCAAATGACCACTTCATGCTATTACAAAATCATGTGAGGAAAAAGATCCATGCAAAGTGCAAGATGGACCAATGGATTCTAATGTAACAGTATTCATTCTAATGTAACAACAAATTCATTGATGTGATTTCTAATTCCACATTACAACCAACCTTTAAGAAATTGTAACCTTTAAAAAACTATTTGTCAAGTTTTGTTTTAGTATCAGAAAAAAACATCCACAATTATCTGAAAAGGCTCTTTAAATACTTCCCTTTCCAACTGTGTAACAGTGTGAGGCTGAATTTTCTTCATGTATTTCCACCAAAATGATATATATCAATGGATTGAATATACAGATATGAAAACCCAGGTATCTTCGAGTACAGCAAAAATGTAAGATTTGCAAAACTGTAAATCAGTGTCAGTCTTTTAGCTAATCTTTTTAGTTTATAAAATATAACATGTTTATATGAAAAATGTGTTAACGTAATGCTTGTATTATTTTTTTAATTAATAAAATATTTTAATTCAATTTAAATATTTTAAATTTAATTTTCAATATGATAAATACTTATAGATATTACATAAACAAGTTATTTGGGGGCATTTATTCATTTTTAAGAGTGTAGAAGGTGCTCAGACTAAAAGTTTGAGAACTATTAGGGTATTTGAGAGAAAATAGTAGCTTTCTGAGTACAAGGACCAGATAAGATTCTCTGAAAGGACAGGCATTTTTAGCATTTTCCTTCTCATGAATGACTTTAAAAATTGAAAAAAATTCTCTGTGATTGACTGTTTTCTTCTTGTGACTTAGGATTTAGAAGTCACTGTGAAGAGGGACAAAAAAGTATCAGTTATACTGGAACTGGAAATCCAGTTTCGCCTTCTGGATTACCAATATGTTGTGTATTTGGCCATGTTTCCTGGTGCAGAGGGCCCTTTCTATTTGGATTGCACATGGGCCAATTTTATGATGGCCAACAAATAGGGTTGATGACTCTCATCATGATGTCTGCTCCTCCACCCTCAACCCCACCACCACCCTGTGTTCCAGCCACAAGGGAGACACTTATTTTTTCATTCTTTAGTTAAGGCCCATTGATCATATCTAGGTCTTAGTTTGTGCTGTTTCCTCAGCCCTTTTACCTCTCTTCTGACGCTGCCAAGGTCCAGCTGAATTGCTCTTTCTTCTAGGAAGACTCTCTTCTTCAAGACGGTGGTTGGCACCCATTCATCCTCTCCTCACCCTCGTCCTCCCTTGCCCCAATACTTTGGGTGCTTTCCTATCCTTACCTTTTTCAAAATGATTCATATACATCCCCATCTTCTAGGGATCCAAAATGTTTGAGGCCAGTGAATTTGTCTTAGTGACATTTGTTAACCTTACTCACTGTATCTTGCACTAGTAGGTGTTTACTTACTTGAATTTTGTGAGTATTCATGCACTCTGTATCCAATCTATCTTTCCTCCTCTGCTTTTAATAATGGTTCTGTTTATTCTCTGCTCCTCAGTTGTGGCTGAGAGGCAGCATCAGATCCTGGTAACTGATGATATAAAGAGATCTTGCAACTGTGGAAGCCAGATGTGGGACTCCGTGTCTATAGACAGAACAATTATCATTCTTCCTTGATTAATATAACAACATTAATATACATATAGTGTCACTAGCATCATTGGGGGAATGCTTTGAGAGGTTTAGGTTCAGATGAAATATACAAAATAATAAAAAATAAAGATACTGAGTTTTTAATCCTTTTTGTCTTGATTCTTTTGCTATTTGTTTTCTCTCTTAAGTATTAGGAATTCCTCTCGGGAAGGAAAGAGTAAACTGCCTTCTATAAAGAAGAGCATAATATTTGAGTGACTGCAATACACATTACCTTTGGAACCTTTGGGAATAAAAATACCATATATGTTCTTTGTAGAAGTAGGAGGTCCCTTCCTGCTGATAAAATCAGGCATGTTCTCTCCCACACCCACTAAATATTTACACAGGATTCTGTTGCCAACACAAATAGTCCTTCAGCCATAAGGAAGCATAGTGAGTGATATGCTAAGTTATCAAAAAGGCTTGCTCTTGTTCCTCCTCCATGTTCCTTTATTTTGATTCTTTCCAAATATGAAAAATTATAGGCAAGAAATAAAAATATAGAATATTAACCTGCATTCACCAAAATAAATTAAACCAAATGTATTATTATGTAACCCTTTTCCTTTTTTAAAGGAAATGCCCAAACTTGCTTCTTCCATCCATTATAGAATCATAACCCAAGGGGAAAGAAAATGAAGCTGCTTCTGGCTGTTAGCGTTCAATTCTCATTGCTTAACTCTGAAGGGCATGTCTGGATCACGGCCATCATTTCCTATTACTTCATTTAGTCCTTGTTGTTTTGACAGTAACCGGACAGTGATTTGCTTTACCATGCTCACTTGCATTTGTCTCCTGCAATCATGTTTATAACAACAGGGCTTGTTATTGATGAGATAGTACTTAGTGTATTTAGTTTGTAAATGTCAGAGGTTTCTGTGGTAATTTCTTGAGGAAATTGCAAAGGTCACTTCAAGCACTGCTGTTTTAAGAATCAAAATTATAAAACACTAATTTTACATTAAAATTAAAACCGTATATCTGGACTTTCTGCAATAATAAAAGTCACATATTTCACTACTTAAAAATATAGCCCTTCTCGCTTGAATGGGAATAGTCCTTTTTAAGGTTGACTTACGAGACTTTTCTTTGTTCATCAATTATTTGCTGAGTACCTACTTATATGCAGGCTACTTGGAAGAGCTGATGTGGACCAGGAAACATGATGGGTCTCCTGGATTGTGATCCTTCCAGATTGTGATCCTCTGGAGAGGATCAGACAAATCCTCTGGAGAAGACAGAGAAAAAATTCTATCATTTTAGGAAATTGCAGAGTATAGTAGACATGGGCTATCCCAAAGTGTATAATGAGGGAACCCAGTGAGTGGGGGTCAGGAAAAGCATCTTTGAGGAAGCAACATTTAATCCTAGATATAAAGTATGAGTAAGAATTACTAAATGAAAGGGAAAGGAGGCAGGGAATGTATATCATGCAGAGAGAACAAGGCCTTTAGAATTCCTGTGGTGGAAAGGAGCCTACTGGTTTTGAGGGACCAAAAGAAGAGCCATATGACAAGGGAACAGAGAGCAAATAGATCAGAACCGATAGTGATATAGGGAAGGTGGAGACCACACAGGGCCTCCCACTCTCCAAAGACCCAAGATTTGAGTCTCTGCCATTAAAGGCTTCCAATTCCGGAGGATCCAGTTCACATGTTAAAAGAGTTGCTCTGGCATAAATGAGGGAATAGATTGCAGTGGCATTGCCATTAGAACTTTGTGTGATGATGGAAATGTTCTAGATCTTCCCTGTCAGTGCAGTAACCAAGGGCCACTTGTAGCTCCTGAGCATTAGTATGGCCAAGGAACTGAATTGTGTTTATTTTATTTTAATTAATTAAATGTAAATAGCTACACAATATCAGAGTACAGAAGGCCAGATAATTGGCCACTGCAGACTCAGAAACAGGAGATACAGTAACTTCCACCAGGATTGGATTGGTGAGGACGCAGGAGTGGATAGATTCAAGAGATGTATAGGAGGTACAATTAGTAGGGTTCAGTAGCTCATTGGATATGGGGGCCAGGGAGAAAAGTAGTAAAAAATAACTCTCTAGTGTCTAACTTGCACAATTGGGAGGATGGTGGTGCCACTTGGTGAGACAGGGACCAATGGCAGAAGGTAAGATTGAGAAGGAAAAGAGAATGAATTCAGTTTTAACCTGTTCAATGTAGAGGCCCCACATAAAGCTCCGAGTGGAGTTGTTGGGCAAGTGTCAGGAGAAAATTGTCTTGATGGCTGTATAAAAACAGATTTACTTTTATATGGCAGAGTCAACAAAAGCCTTATTTGTAAAAAAAAAAAAAAAAAAAACATGAAATTCACTTTGAATTATGAAACTTAAAATACGGATTTCCAGAATCAAGCTGTCTTATTAGTGCTCAAATTCTCCATGAATTCTAGGGATGATATTTCAAATAGATTATGTCTCTGCTTTCGTAGGTAGATGTGCTTTAAAAATTGAAGTATTGATTCAAGCAGTAGGCAAAAGAATACGTTTAGTGTTACATGGTAGAGAGCAAGCAGTTACAAGTGTGAGATCCCGAGTGGGCTATGGTGTCAGGTGGCCCTTATCAGTGTTGTGATCTCCTTTAGCCTCACTCATCATTCTTTTTTTTTTTTTTTCACTTTTAATGAGGATGCCTACCCTATAAACTCCAAGGTTGTTGGCACTATATGTCATGGATCTGGTATAATAAATAACAGTGGAGGAGGATTGTAGGAATAGAGTATTAGGAAGGATATGTCCCGCCCCATCTTCTTTCTTCCTGGCCTCTCCCGAAAGGATCTTGACCCTACAGATTGATAACACTAGAAAACTCATCAAATAATAATAGTAATCATAAAAAGCTGAGGAGCTTCTTGTTTTATTGCAAGCCAATTCTTTTTAAGGTTTGTTAAGACTTACAGTATTTGACGTAGTTTATGTTATTGAGAGCTAAAGCAATTAAAAACTTGTATAAATATATACTGTGAAACATTTTAATTTGGTGGTTTTAACTAGAGAACTGATTTTTGGAATTACAGTTGATTATATATTTTTTATCTCTGTGATGACAAAACTACCCTGGTAATTATTTAGAGTATAACACATTAGTTAATAGCACATCTGCTCATTTCAGAATATCTTTCTGAAAACAAGAGATTTGTTGGAATTTAAATGTAATGTTGAGTTGCAGTTGACGTAGGGTTTTTGCATCCTAGTTGTTAATGTGATTTTGCTGCATTATCTGAATTAAAGCCTCAATCACTCTGAAATTCATTTTCCTCTCTTTGCAGATCATGTATCAGTTGGAGGGCTTGGAGACAGCTTTTATGAATATTTGCTAAAGGCGTGGTTAATGTCTGACAAGACAGATCTAGAAGCTAAGAAGATGTATTTTGATGCTGTTCAGGTAAACCCAATATTTAAATCATCTTTGCCATTAAACTAACATACAACTTGCAATATTAATCAGTATTAATCAGTACTCTGGGAAACAAAGTACTATATAAGTGAGTTACAAAATATTTCCAGTTAGGCTGAGTTCAGTGTCTGCTAATATAATTATAACAATAGTAATCCCACTTGATGTGTTTAGTTCTAACAGGGCAGTTGAAGTGTTTTATGTGGTTCACATCTCAGTAATGATTCACATACCTGAAAAAGAGGTATTTTTCTTTGAAGGAGTAGGAATTCCATGCTTAGAGTCACAATTATAACCATAGGGAGGAAAAAAAAAACCCTAAATTTATATTCTGAAAAGTGACAAAGTTAACACTGTCCTAGATTACAGACATTCCTAATGGCTATCTCTCCATTTGAAGTAAACTTATCTCCAGAGATAGACAATGCTCTCAAATAAAAATCTGAACTAATAGTTTCCTGTGATCCTTTATAATGGAGGAAGAATGAGAGGGAACAAATATTTGTTGCATTGTCTACTGTGAGCTAAGTATGTTAGGCAGATACTTTAAATGAAGTGTTTGTCTCCTCACAATAGCTTAGATACTATTTACCTAGTTTTACAGATAAGAGAACAGAACCTCAGAAAGGTTGAATATGGAACCAAAATTCAAACTAAAATTTGTGTCAACACTAGTCTCTTTTTACCTCATCACTATGGATTTATTTGTGAATAACAATTTCCATATTACACTTAAATGTTCTTTGCATTCATTAAGTTAGTAAAAATAAGTTAGAAACTGTTTAGCAAAGTATATATGAGGTGACCAGTGTAAGAGTAAACTAAGCCTCAAGCAAATGTAAGCCCCATCAAAAATGAAAATAAAATTTGAAAGTAAATAAAGTAAAAGAAGGTTATTTTATGTAAAATACTTGATCTCACACCCAACTTTTCAGAAACAAATTTTTTTAGCAGAACCTTTGTGATTGTTAAGCATTTTATACGGTAACTCATATTTCTTAAAAATTATTATCAAGGCATCACAATAAACCACATTATCACAAATAATGTTTTAAAATTGTGGCTAAATAATCAGGAAAATGACTTTTTATTGACTATTTAGAATTTTTTTATAATCGAGAGTATTAATTTACGGGGGGCGGGGTGGAAATTTGCAACTCTAATAATGTAGCCGCTGTTCTAAAATTAGTCTTCATGAGAGGCGGTCAAAATAATTTAGACATAGTCCAGTTTATTCATTTAAATATATGGGGCGCCTCGGTGGCTCAGTTGTTTAAACATCTGCCTTCAGCTCAAGTCATGATCACAGAGTCCTGGGATCGAGCCCCACATTCGGCCCCCTGCTCAGCAGAGAGTCTGCCTCTCTCTCTCAAATAAATTAAATCTTTAAAATAAATAATTAAATAAATACAAATGCAACTTGCTTTGTTCTGGTTGGCCAGATTGAATATTACTGTGGTTCCCTCCCAAGGTCAATTAGAAGCATCACTAAGCACAACAGGTATGACTCTTAACTACTCCACCTATAGGAACCAGGACACCTTAGTTAGTATGCTGGCTTTCACTTAGGACAGCCTTAATTAAGGCACACGATGAACATAAAAAGCAAACTAGAATATGGTCCACATGGCCTCTTCCAGGTCTGTTTTTTCTTCATTCCTATGAGGTGTCAAGTTTGAAGCTAGGGAATTTTCCATACAGTATGGTTTCTGCTGTGTCGTTTTTTCATTGCTATCCTGGCAGATATTTCAATTATTCTAATCATAAAGTGGCCCCCTAAGATCTTGATGTTCTAGGAAAGGCAACTTTAAAATGTTCCATGAAATATTTTCCTCCAGTTTCTAGAACTATACCCACACAGCTTTTAATATACTGTATTTAGACAAACCATGGACAGGAAAATCCATTAAGAATAAATGAAGGAAAATGTTTCCTGCTTCTCTTAATAGTGAAAACATTTTCAAGCCATTGTGTTTCAACTTAGAAAGCAAAGCTAGAACAATTAAATTTCTGATTTGAGAAGTAACCATGTCTTAGAGCAAAGTTTCTTTCTGCTTTAAAAAAAAAAAAATTCTTACTAATAAGAGAAGATACTGTATATTATTGTCCTGGACAGTTGAGTTACTGGGGATATGGCTCTTCAGTTTTAGCTTCAAGTCGATTTTGGAAAGCATTTAATTCCAGCATGGTCTATTTTCTTTGATTGTTTTAATAACAAAATACTTTGAACTTTCAACTGGCTGTTGTGTTCTCTAGAGACCACACAAAGAATCCACCAGAGTGAATGGGTACATGATGTATTAGACATTTAGGTTTCTAAAAGTTTCATCAAACTAATTTTCTTTTTCAAATATGAAAGGCTAAAATCACAAAATACATGATATTCTTTTTACCTAATCAATTCTCAGTAGATTTAACACCTGTTTTTAGAACCACTAACAACTGTTTTTTCCTCCTTTATATTTATTTACATTTTCCCACGGTTACACAAACATTACTTTGAAGGTCTTGGAACTTCATTGTAGTTTATTTTAAGAGGTAGCAGCTTGGTCAGAATCATGCCAAAAATAATACAGTTCTTTATTCAGGATCCATCTCTAGTCCATGCTCAAAAGCTGTAACTTTTGCCATGTAGAAAGAATAATTTCTTGGGTGGTGAACAGGTATCTGCTTGAAGAACTTTATTGTAGTTTGTGCTATGAGAAGTGTAAATAGTTAAGGTGTTCAGTTGCATTAAATAAGAATGAAATATTAATAAAATAAGTCCATCAACAAAATTAGCTAACCACAGTTACTGAGCACAGCAGTGTGTTCATTTATTTCTTACCACCTTGTTTCATTTGTTTATTTCCAGTAAAGGTAGTAAAGGTATTATCTGTGTATTCATTTTCATTCATTCTTCTCTATCACAAGTTTTGTCTGTGTCTACGAGTCCCAAATGTGCATCCTAAAAAAACTCAGTTTTTTTTTTTTTTATTATAGCGTAACAGGTATAGACATAGCTCTTTTTCTTCTAGGAAGTCATTGGGAGGGAAAAAACCTTTCCTCTGACAGTAACTAGAAGTTAATAATTCCAAACAGTTACACTTCATTTTTGCTTTTTAAATATAAGGCTTATTTTATGTTTTCTAGCTATTGTAAAAGAGTATTAACAGTCCTAGGGCAAAAACAAAAGATATTTTACAACTCATTTTTGTAAACATCACTTCTCCCCAATTTTCAGACCTTTATTCTTTTTTTTTAAGTTTTAATTTTAACTCCAGTTAGTTAACATACAGTGTGCACACATCATCTGGTGCTCATCACAAGTGCCCTCCTTCATCCCCATCACCTATTTCATCCACCTACTTCCCCTCAGGTAACCATCAGTTTGTTCTCTGTAAGTAAGAGCTTGTTTGTTGATTTGTCTCTCTCCCATTTTTACCCCTGTACCTCATTTGTTTTGTCTTTTAAATTCTACGTATGAGTGAAATCATATGTTATTTGTCTTTCTCTGACTTATTTTGCTTGGCATTATACTCTCTATACTTCCATCCATGTTATTGCAATGGCAAGATTTCATTCCTTTTTATGGCTGGATAATATTCCGTTATTGCCACATCTTCTTTATCTATTGATGAATCAGTGGACACCAGGGCTGCTTCCATGTCTTGGCTATTGTAAATAATGCTGCTATAAACGTTAGGGGTGCACGTATCCCTTTGAATTAGTGTTCTTGTATTCTTCAGATAAACATGCAGTAGTGTGCTTGCTGGATCCTAAGGCAGTTCTATTTTTAACTTTTTGAGGAACCTCCATATTGTTTTCTACCGCTGCACTGGTTTGCATTCCTACTGACAGTGCAAGAGGGTTCCTTTTTCTCCACATCCTCACCACCCCCTGTTGTCTCTTGTGTTATTTTTAGGCATTCTGACAGGTGTGAGGTGATATCTCATTATAGGTTTTTTTGTGCATTTCCCTGATGATAAGTGATGATGAGCATCTTTTCATGTGTCTTTTTAAAATTTTTTTCATTGTATGCTAATGTGCTTTTTACTAGAATTCCTAGGGAGAAATTTTTTTTAAGATTATATTTATTTATTCATGAGAGAGACAGAGAAAGAGAGAGAGGGGGAGAGACATAGGCAGAGGGAGAAGCAGGCTGGATCCCAGGACCCTGGCATCATGACCTGAGCCAAAGAGAGATGCTCAACCACTGAGTCACCCAGATGCCCCTCCTAGGGAAGAATTTAATTCACATGTTATCACACTGGAGATGTGAGGGATGATAAATAAACCTTATCAAGTGCTAGGCACACTACTGACTGCTTCATAAAATAAATATTGCAGAGTTTTCTCCATAAATACTATTATTCCCATTTTATAGATGAGGATTCTGAGATTTAGGGATACAGCAAGCAAATTACCCACTAAGTCCATAGATAGCAAGTTGAGTTGGAATTGGAGTTGGAATTTGAGGCCAAGCAATCTGTTTCAAGAACAGCACATCTTTCCTACTCAGTTTACTACCCTCTGAGCCTAAGAGAACCAAAGGAAGGGTAATACCACCAGCCTGGATTTTATACTCCAGTATGCTCTATTCCTCATCCCCAGAAGAGCTTGTGCTTTGTGTTTTCCATTGTGAACATGGGAATGCATTAACTGTTACCTCTACACCAGTGGCCTACCTTTGAGAAGGGGACAGCTTTTGAGGTATGAGGACTATGTTTGGTCATGGAATCAGGCAAAACCAACTGGGCTGGCGTGATAGCAATAGTCCTAACTAACCAAACTAATAAGGCATAGACTAGAGGAAGAATACAGAAAGCAGTAACATAACATTGCAGGTGAGTGGGATTTATGACGCCAAACCCAAAACTGGGAGTGAGGTTTTATCCTTTTCCTCTCTTAGTGTTGAGAATGTTTTTAGTATAAATTTGGAAGTGGATTTAAAAATGTTGAAAATAAGTATTATTTACAGGCAATCGAGACTCACTTGATCCGCAAGTCTAGTACGGGCCTGACTTACATCGCGGAGTGGAAGGGGGGCCTCTTGGAACACAAGATGGGCCACCTGACCTGCTTTGCTGGAGGCATGTTTGCACTAGGGGCCGATGACGCTCCCGCAGGCCTAACCCAACACTACCTTCAGCTCGGGGCTGAAATTGCCCGGACCTGTTACGAATCTTACAATCGCACATGTGAGTCCATATTATTCTTCATTTTCAATCTATTCCCATATCCTTTTATTCTGTTCTTCTGCCACCAGAAGAATGTTCACTGTGCCTCATGAGACTGGAAGCTCATGATAAATATGTTAAATGAATGTCTGTTTTTTACTTTAAGAAGCACTGTTTTTCTACATAAAAATATCTACCCTTGGTTTACCAAGCAACCAAAATGGAAGCCATAAAGCATTAAGCCAGTCGAATTTGTTGATCCTGCTTTAGGTAAATCACATTGGGTAAGAATGCCTGTCCCAGGTGCAAAAGAAACTTAATATTGCATTATTAAGCTTTTCAGTATCTCCATGAAGAGTCTGGCTCCCTTCTCATAAAATAGGAGTTGAAATTTAAATAACCTTTCATGACATAATGATTAACAATTCTCAACCAGCTAACTGGTTTTCCAGCTAACTGATGAGAGGTGTTGTGCCTGGTACCGACCTGGGGGGCACTCAGTAAATGGTTAAATGAAAGAAAATAAAAGATCATTGTGATTTTCCAAAAAGGACTCTCAGATGACTGAATTTTAAAAGGATATTGAATATTAGTTATTATATGATGTTTATAACTGTTCCTTAAAATGATTGTTTTGGCATCTCTCTTGAATGTTGTAAAGTACTTTCTAGTTTAATTTGAGTTGTAGAACTGAGGGGTGTCCAAGACAATAACCTTTGTCATCCTTGCATGCCCTTTAGATATGAAACTGGGACCAGAAGCTTTCAGATTCGATGGCGGTGTTGAAGCCATTGCAACAAGGCAAAATGAAAAATACTACATCCTACGGCCAGAGGTTGTTGAGACGTACATGTACATGTGGCGACTGACTCATGATCCAAAGTACAGGAAATGGGCCTGGGAAGCCGTAGAGGTGATGTTTTAATCTGCTTATATTTCTTATATATAAATGTTGTAGGAAAAAATGTTCAGTAATTTCTATAAATACAGCATATCAACCTTTCTATGATTTTTACAGCTTTTTTGGAGGGTGGCAGGGGGGTGGGGAGAAGGACAGAGAATCTTAAGCATGCACCACACCCATTGCAGAGTCCAGCAGGGGCTCAGTCTCACAACTCCAATCATGACCGGAGCCGAAATCAAGAGTCAGCTGCTCAAATGACTGAGCCACCCAGGCACCCCTGGTTCTTAAAGCTTTAATCAGACTTCTTCCCAATTCAAGACTGAGTGCTTTCCGTTGTCATCCTATATCCCTGGCTTCAGCTTTGCTTTATGTAACAGTGATATTAATATTAATACTTTGATAAAGAAGGGGGTATCTAGAAAGGCATAATATAAAATTAAATCCTCATAGCCATAGAAGTGATGATCACTTAAGTCCACAGTTACTGACAACTTGGGGATAATCACCCCTGCCTGTTGTCTGTTTCAAGAAGCCACTGTGGTTTTGTTTTTGTTTGGCGGAGCGGGGGGGTTATAGTCTTTGGGCATTGAAATGAAAATATATGCTTCTAAAAAAAAAAGAAAGAAAGAAAATATATGCTTCTACTTAGAGTTTCAACCTAAATTAAAAGGCAAACTGAGGCAAACTCAAAACTGTCCAAAAAAAAAAAAAAAAAAAAAAAGGTTTATTCAGGAACAGCAGAAGAATTGCAATTCAGGTGAGTCAGTCGAGGATTCAAGGTAGGCTGTACTTATGGACAGGGAATGTAAAGAAGAGAGAATTCAGTTAGAGTCTGTTATAATAAAAAACGAATAGAGACCAGCTTTGGGAATTCCCTGAGCAAAGTCCGGTCATACAAATAAAGCTCAGTTGAACTACTTTGTGAGACAGCCCGACCGAGGTCATTTCTAATTCATTTCTCTGAAAACCATAAGTAAAACTTCCCAAGTGGTTGATATAAGGCAACCCCCAGCCAACTCCTTACCATCCCAGTATTATTAGGTTTCCATAAATCCAGCGTGTACAGGAAATCAGTCTCTGAGTCCTTAAGTTTTGGTTTCCTGAGGGCACATGAGTAAGATTTTCTGTTTTCTGTCTTCTACTTCCATTTCCATTTTAGAATGAAATTCGTCCACAGAGTAAATTAGCTTAGATCTAACTTTTAGAAAGAACCTATAGAAGAACTACTTTGTGCAACAATATTCATTCACTGATCTCAGCTTTCCCTGGATATCTCTACGCTTTCCGTCTGTCCAGTGTGCTGTCTGAATTGTCTTTGTCACCCCTTGGGTCTCTATGTACAAAACATGGCCTATCATCTTCCTAAACTAATCTGGTGAATTCTCTGTGCTGGTGCCAGGGGCTGTGCCCACCAAAATGCATCAAACAATGATAGTTTGAGGAGCTATCGTTCTGGAAGGAGTTGTGGTGGAGCATTGAGGGGATAAGAAGAAGCTAACGCTTTAATTACACTCACTGTTAGAGAGTTAGCCATCTTTAAAACCTGACCGTTAGAAATACCTTTTCTCGGGAAATCTAAAACAAACATATTGCCTTTGTTTAAGTTATAACTAATCTCTTAGAAGCCGTTGTTGAATCTTGCTTATTACTCCCTTCCCGTAGTGTGTGTCTTATCACCAGTCATTAGTCATTTTAAGTAATAACGATTCTGTAGGCCCCTTTTTGTCTTTTTTTTTTCTTGCGAAGTTTTCTAATTATGTTTAGTCAGTGGTAATTCCAATTTCTTTAAATTTAGGGGTTTTTTTCTCTGAAAAAAAAAATGTATAAAAATTGAGGTTCATCTAAGCTTTGGCAATAGGAAATTATTTTGTTTTTCAATAGGCCAGCAAAAGAATTCAGGCTAATAGTCACTTTGGAAATACCAGTTTAAATTGAAAATATCAGGAATAATGTATTTCATCCAATGTGAAACAGCGTACTTGATAAGAAACATTATTATTTTATATCCCACTAAGAAAATACAACACTACTGGGTAAATTATGACACGCCAATTTTGAAGATGTTAAAATGTGAAAAATGAATGGCAGAGAACTGACAAAACATGGAAATGAGTAAACCTCTATTGCCATGTGGATGGGAAGCTTTGGTTTGCTTGGTTCTCCAGGGGAGCGTGTTCGTGGGGTAATTTGGTTTTAGGGGTTGGGATTTTTGTCCATTGTTAACGTCTATGATGTAAGATGGTCTCTCTGCGCACAACATAGGCACCCCCTTGCCGCCCCCCCCCCCCCCCGCCCTCACTTTTTGCCACTAGCATTTCTGCTAGAACTTGAGGTCTAGGGGAGGGAGGAGTGCTGGCACGCTTGCCTTTCTTAAAGTGCAAAATCATAGACACAGAGAGTGTGGTGGCGCTCTTTCCCTCGTGTGACATCCAGTCAGCCCTCCTTTGTTTGAGCCCTGCCTGCAGGGGCAGCATCCCCGCAAGCTCCCCAAAAGCTCCCACAAGTTCCCCGCGTCTCACAGCCGCCCTGGCTCTGAGCCTCTCCCCAGGAAGCTGGCTGTGCTCTGGGAAGTGGGAGGGTTAAAGCCCCCAGGGGACCACCCTGAACCAAGGAGATTTCAGAGTTGATAAACAACCCTCTCAGTCTTCCCCCTTTGAAGAAGAGTTCTGAGATGCATTCTACATGGTTCCTCAGAGGGTTTCCAGCGGGAGGGAGCCCTCGTGGCCCACGGCTCAGCGCATTTCCCTGGCTCTTCTCCCCTCCCTGTTTCACTTGGCCCACTCATTCCCTTCCTGATATCACCTCCCCTCAAAAGTTCCTGCATCCGACCCTTGTGTCATGCTCCGTTTTTAGGGGAACACAAACTAAAACATAGGAGTATATCTTAAAAATCACATAGACTAGCCTTCCACTCATAGAAAAGATTTTATCATCTTTTTTTTTTAAGATTTTATTTATTTATTCATGAGAGACATCAAAATAGAGGCAGAGACACGGGCAGAGGGAGAAGCAGGCTCCCCTCAGAGAGCCTGATGTGGGACTCGATCCCAGGACCTCAGGATCATGCCCTGAGCCAAAGCAGATGCCCAACCGCTGAATCACCCAGGTGCCCCAGATCTTGTGGTCTTTGCCACATGGCTATTCCTCATCGAGTCAAGGACTTTGTAGTTAACAAGAACATACTACACATAAAGTAATTCCATTTTTTACTGGCTGGAAATTAGAAAGTTACCCCTTTAGAAACCAGAATTTAGGGTGTTTTGCGTTCTGGAGGTCTGGGTCGGGGGGCGGGGGGGTGGGAATGCCTTCTCTTTTCACACTGCAGCTCCTCAGTTATCTGAAGACAGCACATTGTGTCCACAGCTCCATCCTCCTCCATCACTTCCCTCCACCTCTTTGTGACATGTGTGGTCTCCCAGGACTGAGTGGTGTGACCCAATAACCTGTCTTCTGAGTGTTATTTCCCACAGCCTGTGGTCCCACTTGTTTTCTTAGTAGATTGTAAAACCCCTGGCTTATGTTGAAATTGTGGTCAAATGATACTAGCTACTATATTAGTTCTTATCAAGACATCTCTTTTTTTCCATGCTTGTTTTCACCCACGCTTGCTATTTCTAAAGTATTTGTCGGCCATCCTCCTATCTTCTCTTGAAGCACTCCCTTTGCAGCCTTCTTCCAGCGACACACTAGATAAACCTGCTCTCCATGTCTTAGCCAGATTTCTGAATAGTAACACTGAACACAATAATAATGTCGAACAAGATAGCAAACTATACAATCCAGCATACAGCACTAGAAGCTTCTCCACAGGTTACCAATAGTCCATTAATCACAGATGTTCATGCGATTGTGAATCTACATAGCAGAAATAACATTTACCTCCGTTCTTTTACTTATTCTCAGTGATGTCATAAAAACTTCATTAAATTCCTCCCAATTATGTATAATATTCTGATGAGGTTCTGCTATAAGTTATGCTTATGTATTTATATGTGTTGGTAAATATAGATTTTACAATGTCTATAAATCTGTGTGTATAGATTATATGATGTCTCCCCTGGTTCACAGATAAGTCTTATATAGGGATTTTTTTTTTCCTTCTTTTGCACAGACATTTTTTTTCTGATCTCCTAAATCTAACCTTTTCCATATGGACATTCTGGCCCTGAAAAAAGTGCTTTGTCTTCCCAGTCCCTGCTTCTCCCTCCCCAGGCTTGATCCCCCTCCAGGCTCTTTGATATGTCTGTTTTGCTAGGTTCTACCTTTGAGCTCAGACCAGACTCAACCATTCAGCCTTATTATTAGCACTATTCCCTAGAATCCACTCTTGGAAATCCCCATGGATCAGCTGTTTATCTAACCTGTTTAACCTAAAGATAAGAGAGTGCTTTTCTATCCCTTTCGGACTTAAGATTTAACTCATGCTGCTTGCTATTCTCTTACCTTTCTTTCCCCTAAAAAGATATAGTCACTTAGGATCTGGGTTGTCCTTCATCCTTTATTTGGAGCTCTGATAACTAAATATTTTCCTATTTTTCTTTTCTCTGCTATTTGTACATCCCAGACACACATGGTCACTAATAATTTAAGAATTTACATAAAATTGAGGTGGTCCCGATGCCTAGAGTCTGAGAGCCCCAAGAACAGAGTATAGTAAAATGATGTTCTGATCCGACTATGCAACATAAATACATAGCTGCTTCCACTGTTGAGATACTATAATATCAGTAATGTCAGGGTCTGTTATGGGTGCCCAGGAGGGCTGCTTATCCCCAGCTTCATATCCCTAAAGTTTTAAAATTTAGATTTAACATGAAGGTTTTTCATTTTTTAAAAGTAAAAAAATAAAAATAAAATAAATAATTTTTAAAAAGTAAAAAAACAAAGCCTCTTTGGCATTTCCCTTTTTTTTTTTTAATTTGCCAAAAGCCTCATAAAATGAAAATAGCTAGGCTTCTCTAAACCCCCAAAAGGTCCCTGTCACTATGTGAAGTGTATCTTCTTCTTCTTTTATTCTCACGACAACCCCATGTTGAACAAAGGGACACTGCCTGGGTCCAGGAACGTCTATGGGCTCACTTAGGGAGTCCAGGGCCAGGATCCAGCCCCCTCTTCTGAGATTCTAGAATGTGTTCCGGACAACTGTGGCTCACCACATTAGGATGAGAAGAATGAGGGTGAACTGAAAAGAAGAAAAATGTTTGGGCACTGTCCACCCCACAAAACAACTCTTTCCCTATAATGAAAGAAGGAGCTTGTAGAAATTTCTGTGGGAGAGAGGAGTGGCAGTTTATCATGACTGGTCCTCTCATTAACTTATCACCAAAGAACTTCAAGGGTGGGGAAAAAAAACATCTAAAAGTTTTGTTGTTAAAATCTTCTTTAGGAACTGTCTGGAAGTAGAATTTAATTACGTTCCATAACAACAAACTTGTCCATTTCTTCTAAATCCTGTTTGGTTTTTTTTTCTACAAATAATCTTGGGCCTGCTCCAATGTATCTGGTATTTGACTTTTTAATCAAAAAGAACTTACAAAAGAGGAAGGAAGGAAAAAAATAATACAACCTGAAAGTTCCTTTCTGCAGGCTTTCCCCCTGCTTGGTTTGTTGTATGCAGCAGAGACTATAATCAAAGCAGTTTTTTTCAGTTGATCTTATTTTCCCAGTGGCTTTTTAAAAATACCAAATCAGGAGATATTTTCTTTGTTCATGGAGCCTGCAAGTTGATAGGTTATTACCCAAATTTTCATTCCCATACTGCCCAACCCATCTCTTTCTCAAATACTCATTAGAGCCAGAGAACTTCAGGAATGTAGGATCATTTCTCTCCAGACAGTTAAGAAATGAATTCCTCCCATTTTCTTCCATCCCAAACTAGAGAAAAGAAAAATATGTTTTAGAAATAGATATGAGCCACATTTTTTTTCACTGCTATCCATTTTCTTCTTTGCTACCTGTCACCAATATCACTAATTAATACTCCACCATCGGTGTTTACAAAATAAGATGACCTGGGTCCAGTTGCAGCTGTTTTTGATCCAGTACCCTTTCTAAGTTCTTGGGTTTTTAATCCCAGTTGACATTCACAGTCTCTATCAATCAGGGGTCAGCAAACTTTTCCATAAGAGCCAGAGAGAACTAGGCTTGGAGGCCATATGCAAGCACAAGCATGCATTTTATCGTGCTCTGCAAATACTGTGCTTTTTACAAATTGAAGGTTTGTAACAACCCTGTGCCCAGCAAGTCTAATCGGTACCATTTTTCCAACAGCATTAGCTTGTTTCCTATCTCTGTGTCACATTTTGGTAATTCTCACAATATTTAAGAGTTTTTCATTCTTATTATATTTGTTACAGTGATGTATGATCAGTGATCTTTGATGCTATTATTGTAACAGTTTTGATGTGCCACAAACTGCACCTTTATAAGACAGAGAACTTTATCAATAAATGTTGTGTGTTCTGATGGCTCTACTCCTCTCTCTCCCTCTCTTCGGGCCTTCCAATTTCCTGAGATATGACAATACTGGCAGTAGGCCAGTTAATAGCCCTACAGTGGCCTCTAAGTGTTCAGGTGAAAGGAAGAGTCCTACATCTTCCAATTTAAAGCAAAAACTAGACACAGTTAAATTTAGTGAGGAAGGCGGGTCAGAAGCCAAGAAAGGCCAAGAGGTAGGCCTCTTCTGCCAAACAGTCACATTGTAAGTGCAAAGGAAAAACTTCTTGAGGGAAATTAAAAGTGCTACCTCAGTGAACACAGGAATGATAAGAAAGCAATATGCTGATAGGGAGAAAGTTGAGTGACCTGGATAGAAGATCAGCCCAAGCACAACATTCCCTTAAGCCACAGCCTAACCCCGAGCAAGGCCCTAACTCTCTTCAATTCCGTAAAGGCTGGGAGAGGTGAAGAAGCTGCAGAACAAAAGATGTTTCATGAGGCTTAAGAAAGAAGCCATCTCTGTAACATCAAAGGGCAAGGGGAAGCAGCAAGTGCTGATGGAGAAGCTGCCGGAAGTTATCCAGAAGACCTAGCCAAGATCGTTAATGAAGGTGGCTGCACTACACAACAGATTTTCATTGTGGTTGAAATGGCCTCCTATTGGAAGAAGATGCCGTCTAGGACTTTCAAAACTGAAGAGAAGTTAGTGCCTGGCTTCAGAGCTTCAAAGGACAGGCTTACTCCCTTGTTAGGGGCTGATGCAGCTGGTGACTTGAAGTTGAAGCCAGTGCCCACTTACCATTTCAGAAATCCTAGGGGCTCTAATAATTATGTTAAATCTACTCTGTCTATACTCTATAAATGGAACAACAAAGCTCATGTGTCTCCAGCATGGTTTACTGAATATTTTAAGCCTGCTGTTGAGACCTACTGCTCAGGAAAAAAGATCCCTTTCACAATATTATCGCTCCTTGACAGTGTACCTGGTAGCCCAAGAGCTCGGACAGAGATATACAATGAGATTTCTGTTTTCATGCCTGCTAAGATAGCATCCATTCTGCAGCCCATAGATCAAGGAGTATTTTGACTTTAAGCATTTAAGAAATACATTTCCTAAGGCTATAACTGCCACAGCTAGTAATTCCTCTGATGGATCTGGGCAAAGTCCATTGAAAACCTCCTGGTAAGAATTCACCATTCTGGGTACTATTAAGAACATTCATCATTGGGATGCCTGGGTGGCTCAGCAGTTGGGTACCTGCCTTCAGCTCAGGTCACGAACCCAGGACCCAGGATCAAGTCCTGCATCGGGCTCCCTGCGGGGAACCTGCTTCTCCCTCTGCCTGTGTCTCTTATGAATAAATAAATAAATCTTAAAAAAAAAAAAAGAATATTCATCATTTTTGGAAGAGGTCACAGTATCAACATAAACAGGACTTTGAAAGAAGTTATCTACCCTCACGGGTGACTTGAGGGGTTCAAGACCTCAGGGGAGGAAGTACCCACAGAGGTAGTGGAAAATAGCAAGGGAACTAGAATTAGAAGCAGAAGCTAAAGATGTGACTGAATCGCCAAATCCCATGATAAAACTCAAACAGATGAAGAGTTGCTTCTCATGGATGAGCAAAGAAAGTGGTTTCTTGGGACGGAATCTACTCCTGATGAAGATCGTTGACCGCCAAGAGTTTAGAACATTATATAAACTTAGTTGATAACGCAGCAGCATGGTTTGGAGGATGGGCTCCCATTTTGAAAGAGGCTCTACTGCAGATAGAGCCTCCATCAACTCAGCACCGTGTGCTGCAGAGAAATCATTTGTAAAAGATACGATCCCGACTTGGCAAACTTCATTGTTGCCTTATTTCGAGAATTTGCGCAGCCACCCCAACTTTCAGCAGCCTGAGAAGGGCAGCAGCCACCAATATCGAAGAAAGACCCTCCACCAGCAAAAAGAGGACAAGCCCACTGAACCCTCAGATGATGCTTAGCGTTTTTTTAGCGACAGTGTTTTTAAATTAAGGTATGTACATTGTTTTTCAGAAATGATACTACCACACACTTAATAGACTCTAGTACAGTGGAAACATAACTTTCATATGCACTGGGAAATGAAAAAAAAAACACTTGACTCACTTTATCACAATATTCACTTAGTGTAGTGGCCTGGAGCCAAACAATGTCTTCGAGGTTTGCCTGTACTCCTCTCTGCCGTTGTAATGGGAAAAAAAAAACTAGCCACAGACAATATGTCAACAGATGAGCATGGCTATGGTTCAGTAACACTTTATTTACAAAATTAACAGCAAACTGGGTTAAGCCTGTGATCCATAGTATGATGAACCCGACTATGGACCACAAGAGGAAATGCTTAAAAAAAATAAATCACTGAAAAATTATTTCAAAATTAAATGTAGAAGTGTTTCTAATTAGATATCTAGTCTATATACCCTTTAACTTTTTATACTTTATATGCCTTTGCATTTTGTGGGTTTTTTTTTTTTTTTTAATGTTCGCCTAAAACCCTTCCACATGTATTCAATTTGAATCCTTATTTTATTTGCATCTGGCAATTTCATAATAAAAACTGGTGACAAGCAGTTTGTTGCAACGTGACCGTTTCTCCCCTCTTCCTTGGTAGGCCCTGGAAAATCACTGCCGCGTGAACGGAGGCTATTCAGGCCTAAGGGATGTTTACCTCCGACACGAGAGTTATGACGATGTACAGCAGAGTTTCTTCCTGGCAGAGACACTGAAGTAAGTAAAACGTTTTCCAAAAGTATGTGGCTGAGGCACCTGGTCCGATCTTCTTTGTTGATGTCTTTATCATGAACACATTCAAACGGTAGCAAGTATGACGGCTTCCGAATGCCCCCTCTACCTGTGTGGCAGTGACTGTGGGTAGGTTTCCAGTCGTTACCCAAGTCTGATGCCTTAGCGCTACATTGTGGGGTTTCACACACTCATCCCTAAGCACAGAGCAGCTGCTTTACTCCACATTAGTGAGTATATCGCCTCGAGGTTTTGCAATACTTGACTGTCGTCCGTGATTCTCCGTAAGACGTATAGAGACATTGATGCGGTTTTTGCTGTGTCTTTATGCTTTCCCTGCCTGACACAGCCTCTCAGGCCTCATATACTCATGTTTTTCTCTCCAGATATTTGTACTTAATATTTTCTGATGATGATCTGCTTCCACTGGAACACTGGATCTTCAATACCGAGGCACATCTTCTCCCTGTACTCTGTACGAATAAAAAGGAAGTCGAAGTCAATGCAAAATAAAAAAGATCTTTTATATTTTACTGTGCTCCATTCCCTTCACTGCATACCTTAATAATTCCTTTTCTGGTATTCAGGCACATGATGAATTTTTATCAATAGGTCTGTGATTATTCTAAGTTCTAAAATTGTTTTGCAGTCTTTTATGTTTATTATCATAGGTGTAGAAGGACCTAAATTCCTTATCATATCTTTTATTATTCAGTCAGTGGATCATAGGTTTTTACTTTTTTTAAGTAATCTCTGGAGTTCATGAAGGTATATCATTTTTATTAAATTGAACAGAATGGTATACCAGTGACCTCTTAGTTACAATTTTGATTTGACTGCAAAACTTTTTCCTCCTCTATGAGGAGATGACGTCTGCTTTAAGCTGTAATGTTTTGCCATGTTGCAAAAAGCCATAATAATAAATTAAATATTAAAAAAAGCTTTTTCCTTTTCAATTTCATGTTAATCTGGTTTGTCTATCCACCAGAGACAGATCTTATAACTGTGACAGACAGCCTCTTTATGCGGGTCTATCATTATTTGATAGAATGTCTTCTAAAATCTTCACTCACATTGTAATTCAAATTAGAATGTCATCCCAAAAGGATCATCTCGTGTTGACCTCATTTCATTGGAACCACAGTATATTTTTGTTGGTTAATTATATTAGTGTTTCCTAATTTGTGAATTAGTTCTCAAATTTTACTTTAAATGCCCTGTGTCATTTCTGGATCATGTCCTGGTTAATTTCTTCCATCCCCTACCACACGAGTGGAGCTTTCGAGTTCTGCAGAGCTCTGCTATTACTGAATTACATTTTTTGAAAGACAACAGTATAACTTTTAGTGTGTTAGCTTTTGCTTTTAACTGAGTATATGAAGAAATTGAGTCTCTCCAAAGAAAGGGTGAGTATTTAACATGGTTTTTAGTTTGTATTTCACCTTTAAGGTTTTTTTTCTTGTTCTCAAAAAAAAGCATTACATTTGGTTCAGATTTTTCAGATTTGAAAAGAGCCCTTTCTCAAATGTAGTAAACTATTTCATTTCAATTTATGACAGCAGGATTTAACTCTGAAAGAAGCTCTGCTGATGTGTCTATTCATGGTCAACTGAAGAAAATCTAATAAACTTTTAGGCTAAGTAAGGATATAGTACATTTTGTCAGGTTAAATTCAACACAGAGATCCCAGCTTAAAAGCAATATACAGGAATGGACATTCCTAATCCCCCCACAGTCATATAGCAGATCAAAATAATTACATGATTCTTCATTAAGAATAAGCATCATTTTGAGATATGAGTGGCTTTCCCTACAACACGTTTGGTGGCAGCTTGTGCTTTCTCATATTAGTTCATATTTTATATATATTTCTTGAAAGGGCTAATATGATGATGCATATACTGAGGAGCAGAGACTTTGAGCACCTGCATTTTCAACCGAGAGTGGTCGGATGGTTCAGTGCAACCCCATGAACTGGGCTGAAGTATATGAAATTGCTGCACTTGTAATAGAGAAACTACCCAATATCAGCAATTTCATATGCTTCAACATAATGTTTTTTAATTATTTTCTTAGATCTCAGTAGACTCCATTGTTTTCAGCTGTTTCAGCTTTTGAAAGTGTTTCAAAAGATTTCCTTTGTCTGAAAGGACCACCTGTGTGACCTGCTCTTTTTTCAATACTGTACGTTGTTTTATGTCAAAGAATAAATTAATAAAATTAGTAAATGAAAAAGATCCTTTAGTGCATCATTATTGCCATGTTAATGGGTTCCTGTGACCCAGAATAACTCCTTCCACTCATATCTTCAGCTCACCTTATGAAATGGTTTGTTGAGAGTCCTTTCTTCCAGAACTTAAAAGCAGTGTGTGAGATTATTGCAAAAATTGGGCCATATGTATTTAAATGATAATTTTCACGTGAATGTCCTTGGACTGGCAATTTAATTTATTTTCTTTAAATTTTCAGTTTGATTTGAAAGAGCACAAAGCTGATATGTATTTCTGCAGCAGATACTTTGAAATCAGGTTATGTGTACACACTGCACTATAACGTACCTTTTGTATCCTGATATAAATAGGCAAGATGATTGTACTGTGTTTTGCTCTGCCAATGGCAAGGACAAAGTTTTTCAATTCTAGAACTTGGAGTTTTTAACCTAAATCCCAAAACACCAAAAATGTAAACATGATTAAGAGATTATTATTATTATGGTGATGTAATTTAATTAAAGTTATATTTTGTGTTAATTATTTCAAACGACTGAAGTCCGTAGGTAGGCATTTTCATTCTTTTTCAGCAAAACTGTGCAGTTAAGTTTACATATGTATTCACATCCTGAAAGGCAGATAATTAAAATAGCACTTCATTTTGTGTTTCTGCATATATTTTTGGTATACTGCGCACAATTACTATTACACCTATAAGTTGTATGAAATTTACAGAACTCGATGTTTGTCATGACTCTTTCATGTGTAGCGCCCATTCTTTTCATTGGTTGTTTTTAATTTGTACATAAATTATTCTGTCATTTCCAACTTTATATAAATCTCTAATGTTATGGGAAACATAATAGATTGACACATAATTTTTAAAAACTATATTTGTAAAATTTCTCTATTGTGAATAAAGCCTTTTAATATATCTCCTCATTTGTTATTGTTTCTCCTTTTAAATAAGCTTTTGTATATATAGGGGTGAAAACGTACAATTGCAAATTGAGATAATAGTGATTATTATTAATCCTAATAGTGGGGACTCCTGGGTGGCTCAGCAGTTGAGCATCTGCCTTTGGCTCAGGGCATGATCCTGGGATCCGGGATCAAATCCCATGTCAGACTCCTTGCAGGAAGCCTGCTTCTCCCTCTGCCTGTGTGTCTGCCTCTCTTGCTCTCTCTCTGTGTCTCTCATGAATAAATAAATAAAATCTTTTAAAACATAATAATCTAATAGTGATTCCATACCACACCCAGATGATCTGGACAAAGATACATTTCTCATTAAAAACTTTAAATTGCAAAAAAAATTGCATATACATTTCTGATTAATTAAATATCTTATTAAGATTCCAACATAGGGGCACCTGGGTGGCTCAGTTGATTAAGCGTGCAACTCTTGTTTTCGGCTCAGGTCATGATCTCAGGGTCCTGGGATCGAGCCCCACATCAGGCTCTGCCCTCAGCAGGCAGTCTGCTGGAGATTCTCTCCCTCTCCTCTGCCCCTCCCCCCCATTCTCTCTCCCCCTCTCTCAAATAAATAAATAAATCTGTTTTTTTTTTTTTAAAGGAGTCCAATATATATTCAACACCAGGGCATATGGGTTAGAAACAGGGAGTTGATGGCAGAAATGCATAAAGTATGATCCTGTTCTTAAGTTCCCAGTCCAGTCAAGGAGATCAGACTCACCACACCACCAAAACAAAGTGTTTAGTTACCAGTTAAATTCTGCTATAGAAAAAAAAAAAAATTCTGCTATAGAAGTCCAGCGGAGGGACGCCTGGGTGGCTTAGCAGTTAAGCACCTGCCTTCTGCCCAGGGCATGACCCTGGAGTCCCGGGATTGAGTCCCACATTGGGCTCCCTGCACGGAGCCTGCTTCTCCCTCTGCCTGTGTCTCTGCCTCTCTCTCTCTCTCTCTCTGTCTCTCTCCCTCTCTCTGTGTCTCTCATGAATAAATAAAATCTTAAAAAAAAAAAAAAAGAGTCCAGGGGAGCAGGAGGTCACTAGGATCTGAGTGATCAAAGAAGCTTAGAAAAGACAGAACTTCAGCTACAGGAGAACCTCCAATATTTCTGTAAAAGCCTAGGTTTTTCAAATTCATGTTGGAACTTTTTAGACTGTTTCAGACATTCTGGTTGCTGTTCTCTCTGCCTAGACCTCTTTCCCCCGTGTTTTTTGGTTTCTTTGTTTTTAATTTGAAATTGAAGTACAGTTAACACAGTGTTGCACGAGTTTCAGGTGTATCACACAGTGATTGGACAAGTGTGTACTTACACTGTGCTCGCCACAACCGTAGCCACCATCCGTCACCGTGTCACGCTAGTACGATACCCCTGACTGACCATAGTCCCCAAGCTGTACCTTTCATCCCTGTGACTTACTCCTTCCATAATGCAAGCCTGTGGCTCCCACTCCCGTCACCCGTCAGCCCTCTACCCTCCTCCCCTCTAGCAACCACCAGTTTGTTCTGGGTTTAGGGATCTGTCCCTGCTCTGTTCATTTGCTTTATTTTTTAGATTCCACGTAGAAGTGTAATCAGATGGTGTTTGTCTTTATCTGTCTGACTTCACTTAGCAAACACCCCCCCAGGTCCATCTCTTTCCCCAATGTTTTTGTGCCACATTCTTCACTTCATTCAGGTCTCTGCTCAGTTATCACCTTATCAGAGTGGCTTCCTTGGCAAATTAATATAAAATTCCCCATCACCTTCCTTGCTCTTTTTATTTTCTACTTAGCATTTAAGAGGTCACCCTCAAAAACTGGTCTCAGGCTCTTTCTCAAGGTGTGGGTTACATATTTATTTCCTGATTTGCTTATTGTCTGCCTACCCCCTTAAAACCAAGCCCCTCTCCCCCCAGAACAGAAAGTTACTTTGGCTCTGCTCCTCACCACAGTGTCTCAAGTAGCCACTTGGTGGCACATAGCAAAGTATCTGGTGAATGGATGACTGAATGAATGAACCTTATATTCATAAGTTTTGCTGTGGCTATTTGCAAATATTTTTTAATAAGCAGTAATTTTTTAAAAAATATTAGGTATCAGTATTATATAACTTGCTGTTGTTTTTAATAACTATAAGGATGGGCATTTTTTTATTGCTACCTATAGTCGTTTTAAGGAAATATGGAGCAACTTTGTGTTCGTGGCTAGATTCAACTCTAAACCAACAGAGTTTTTTAAACCACGTGTATCATGTAAGGCCCTGTGTAACCTACAAGAAAAATGTAAGCCAGTTTTCTAATACAGAGTTTTTCAGTGTTAGGATTCGAATAGCCTACTATTGTTTCTATGATTTAATCTCATAGTCCCTGTCTCCTGAGAAAACTATTTCTGCAGCATCAAGTAAAGGAGTTGGTTTTTCACTTAACATATAGCTACTCAAATGGGAACCTTCTGAATTTAGTTATTTGCAACATAAATAATGTCTACTCATTGCTGACAGAATTATTAAAAGATATTCTAAACATGATTCTTATTTATACTAATCATCAACCATCCACACAGAAATGGCAGCTTGGCAGTCAATACATCTAATTTCTGATAATTATATGTAGACAACTGCTAAAAATTTTATGAAAAGTAGATAAATCTTTTCTCATTTGAGCATAGAATTCATGTATCTAATGGCTATTCCAGCTCCCTAACTTGTGGCTGAAATGTGAGGATGGGAAGGGGTATCTTACTTAATCTTTTAACTGATTTAATGGCCCAAAGACTGATTTTTTTTTTCCTGGCTCATTCATTCTATACTGGCCAACACATGAGTCATAATCTTCAGGAAATATTTGCTAAGCATCAGATATGCATATAAAATATCAGAACTACATAGGAGTCTAGACAGCATTTAGTCTAACTCTCTTATTTTAAATATGAGAAAACTGGGGGATTTTTTCCAAGGACAAAAACTATTTTCTGTCCTGCCCTGTGCTTCCAGACAGGGATTTGGTAAGATTTATGCTAATAAAAAAAAAAGAACAATATATGAGAGCATACATTGTTTCCATCCAGCCACTCCAAAATAAACGTGTAAATTCAGAGCTCACCCTTGAAAATTGGTGTAAGGCTCTTTCTCCAGGCATAGCTATCCACCTATATCAGAGGCTCTTGCAAGTCCTATTGAAATGCAGATTTTCCAGCCTTACCCAAATTTAGTAAGTCAGAATTGTGGTGGGACCCCGGAAGATCCATGTTGGGCTAGCTCTTTTTGTTCTTCCCATGTGTGCTAAAGTTGGAAACCACAATTGTAAGTTATAGGTAGGTGGAAGTCCCAAAACTAGCAGAAGAAATAATGAATAAATTAGCAAGTCATGACAAGCGTATTTGGTTTCTACTTCAAGATTTAAGCACAACAACTTGAAAGAAACATATTTTGGATCTCTTTGGAAACAGAGACATGTCCTTTTCCAAAAGCATTTCTGAACAAGAAGCCATACACCTAAGGTTTGAGAAACAGATTCACATTGGATTTTCAAACCTAATTCTTCCTACTGAGGGAATCTCAAAAAGTATTCACTTCATTCCCTGCTGTTTCATTCAGTGACTGTTTCCTTTGCCTCTTCCCCAAAAGCTGCTTCTAAACTCATTTCAAATGGTTTCTTCTGATCTGGTTGAGTTTGAACACAACTGTCACTTGCACAAAATACACAGAACTCCTAGTTTGGCTGTGTGTCAAGTAAACATACAAGATGTTCTTGGAAACGACCTCCAAAGAGCACCTTCGTTTCTATCCCCTGGTCCCTAGTGTTTTTGCATTCGTTGCAATGCTAATCACCAGATTTGTTGGCTCACCATTACTATGATCACTTTGAACCTCCTAAAACATGCCATTACTTGCTGAATAAATTAATGTAAATTTGTGTCACAGATCCATTTAATTCCCCAGAGAATGCAAATTACCATGAAACCTTAGAAAACCGTAATAGATGTATAGTTTTTTTAAAAAACTCCACATACTGGAGTATTTTGGCCTTAGGCTATGAGCACATATTAATTCATAATTCTGCAAATAGGGCTATAAAATGTACTGCTTTCAAACACCGTTTTCCAAAACGACTGGCACCGGAGAGTTCTGTTTTGCTTTGCTTTTTTAACTCTCTCAGGAGGAACAAGTGAATGATCCTCCTTCACAGAATCATTGGAACTTTGTTCCTGACTTTGCAACTCTTTTGGAGTTCTTTGTGGATAGTAGAGGCTCATGGCTTGGAATCCCCTCTTAGAAGCAGGATGGGAGACCACTGTAACAACTTTAGGCAGGCACAGTACAGTGCTCTTGGTCCCAATTCATGGACATGACCATTTTGGCTTGTTGTAACCCAAGGCCTCTATTTGGCAACAGAAAAACAATGCTCTTCCTTCTTTGTGCACAATCTCATCACCATTCTGCTATTTTTTTTTCTAAACTCACCAAAATGACTTTTATTTGTATGTGCTACATAAACAGTGAATGGTAATTCATGGCACTTGTTACTTGGTCCAGACATGAAAAGGTTTATGGAGCCAGTAAATGACATTTTGAAAAGGTTCTTCTGTCATTGTCATACATCCAAAGTAGACCTGTTTAGCACAATTCAATACTATTCCTCCAGTATTTTATAAATGGCATTTTCTTCTACTGGTATCCATTTCCCAGGGCTTATGGACCCATTCATATTCTCCATATTTAGAATCAAAGGTTCCTTTCTGAAGAGATCTTAATTTTAAGGTAAAACAGGGTCCAAGTTCCTGAATTCCCACTTTCTTTTCACTCTTGAATATGCACCTATGAAATCTGAAGAATATATAGTCCCGTTGATTATGGAATGTGGCAACTTGCCTCCCAATACATTGAGGATTATGGGGAAAGAGTGATGCAAACATACGTCCAATAGAATGACCCAGCCTCGTCGTAAAGTCATTCAAAATTATTTCAGGCATGGGTTCTGTAGGGTCCTTGCCTCTTCTCAATTTCTTTACGCAAACGAGCAGTTTGGGCCAAATGAGCAGTTGGGCCACTTGGCAAGTGACTCAAATTAACCCATTTGGTGTTTTACGATCTTCATTAATAGCTATCAGATCTGTGAAATCTCTTGAAATGCGCTGTGGAGTAATTTTTTTCAAAGCCAGTCCTCTTGGGTAATAAACGTGTGAGTTTGGTGAACTGTGGAGAGCTGTTCACAGTCGTACTGTTCTCCCAGGAGGTCTATCTGATGTTGTCATGAGAATCTTGGGAGGAGTTTGTTGGAGGAAGATGCAAATTCATCTGTGGCTTCATCAGAAGCAACGCCTTCAGCATTGGGATCTACCATGGTCTCATCGTACACTCGCTGGTTGCCCGTGGCCTTTGGGGTAGGCTTTGGTGGAGCCTTATCACCAAGAGCTTCTTTTTTTTTAAGCTTTTTCTTAATCGCCACCTTTTCCTTATGCTGCTGCTGCTTCCACTGCATGAACATTAAGTGTCTGTTGTTTGTTCTGAATTTCTGAAATGCTGGAGCCTGGGGGAAAGGCAGCCGATTTCAGAGGTTGGGCCCCCCTTTCCCCCACTGCCGCCCTCAGCCCAGGCCTTCGCCAGGCCGTCTACCCTCCTGCTATGTGCCACTCCGCACTTGAACCCCCTGAGTAAATCGCCCTAAGAACATTTTACCCCTATTCACGTTACTCTTCTGTCTTGTTATTGCCAAACTGATAACTTTGTGTCTTACATGGTCTTAACCAGAGCTGCAAAATTATACACATTTTAATTTCTGCCATTTAACAAATTAGGTCCTTCTAGTCTCTTTTCTTTATGCAATGCAGTACAGAAAGGGCAGAGAGGCGTCCGGGTGGCTAAGTCAGTTGGGCGTGTGCCTTTGGCTCAGGGCATGATCCCGGGATCCTGGGATCGAGCCCTGCATTGGGGTCCTTGCTCGGTGGGGAGCCTGCTTCTCCCTCTGCCTGTTGCTCTCCCAGCTTGTTTTCTGTCTTTCTCTCTCTCTCTCTCTCTCTCTCTCTCTCTCTCTCTCTTTGTCAAATAAGTAAAATCTTTTAAAAAGAAAGAAAGTAGATGCAATAGGAAGTTGACTTCACTAGGAATCAAGACCACTGAATTCCAAACTTAGCTCTGCTATTAACTTCCTGTGTGATTTGGAACAAGCATCAAAGTCTTTACAACTCAAGTTCCTCATCTATAAAGTAAGAGGAGTGATTCGCCCATGTGTTGCAACTAGGTTATGCCCTGAATGATGTCTGTTGTGAATGCCGGAACAGGAAACAGTAGGAACCTTCCATGTATAGACTGGAGACCACTGCACCCAAATACAAGCTTCCAAATGTCAGTTTCTTCATCTACAAAATGGGAGTAACAGTACCTACCTCCTAAGAATTAAAACAGCTAATATGTGTACAATTTTTGGCTCTATGCTTGGCAGGATTATGCCTTCATAAGTTTCAGCCCCTGTTTTCAGCTCTTACATCCTATGAAAGAATCATCTCTCTTCTCCCTTGGGAAGCCTCTAGCTTGTTTTGTTATGACAACACATTTGCTATTATTTTGCCTGTTGTTTCCAACTACCCTAGCTTTTTTTGGATGCCATTCTTCAATCAGACTGTGTCAAACACATGTTTTTGCTCATTTTCCAAAGTCAGAGTTTAGCACTTACTTTCTGACATGAAAAGATAAATATCCAGCTCTTTCTTCACCCGTATCATGCACTAATTGAAGACTTTTCCACTTATTTTCTTATTGAAGAACAAGAGGTGTTCTTTTAGCATTTATAGAAGAAAAGAAATAGAGATCACCCTGCATGATTGTTGCACTGGTAAAAACATCATATCAATTGTGTCATTGATGTATTCAATAATCCCTAAAAAATAAAACAGTGGCTACAACTTAAGAACTCGTTTTAAACAGAACTATAGTTTTATTTTCATTCCAGAGAGGCTTTGAAAACCAGCAAACTCAATTTTATGAACTAGGAAGGATTGCTGAAATAATTCTTCTGAAAGAACCAGTATTGCTCCCAAAATCAGCTTATATGTTTGAAAATCACTTATAGTGACTTCAAATTAATCACATCCAAAGAAAAATGCATACTGGTTTTGATTAAGAATTGATTTTTCTGCTCACCCTACCCCAAAAAAGAGAGAAGGAGTGAGAGAAGAAGAAGGAGAAGGAAGAAAGAAAGAGAAAGAAAGGACTTAGTTTCTACTAAGAAACGTAGGCCTTAGTTTCTACAGCACTGGGGACATTATGTGAGTACCTTCCCCTCTTCTTCTGGTACTCCCCACCACAAGAACATAAGACTGTTAACTTTCTTTTTTTTTTAAGATTTATTTATTTATTTTAGAGAGAAACAGAGCATATCAGGGAAGGGACAGAGGGAGAGAATCTTCAAGCAGACCTCCCCCCCCCCCCCCCCCCGAGCTTGATCCCACAACCCTGAGATCATGACCTAAGCCAAAACCAAGTGTCAGATACTTAACTGACGGAGCCACCCAGGCCCCTCGGCTTTTTTTAAGAGAGAGAGAGAGAATTTTAAACAGGCTCCACACCCAGCACCAGGCCCAACACAAGGCTCAGTCTCACAATCCAGAGATCACAACCTGAGCCGAAAATCAAGAGGGGAACACCTAGCCAAATGAGCCACCCAGGTGCCCCAAGACTGTTAGCTTTTAAATAGAGGCATCCAGATTCTGCTTAAGAAAGTACTCAAAGTTCCCTTTGCCTCTCCTGGCATGCCACACTCTTGCCACACTTCTATTCACGTGCATCATACTATAGTGGCATTCTATGTTTTCACTTATTCATTCCACAAATAGTAAGCACCAAGAATGTTTCAGACACTATCCTAGGTCCTAGGGATTCAGCAGGGAGCAAGTTAGAGTTGCTTCTTGTTTTCATGGAGCTAAAGACTAGAAAAAAAAAGTCAAATATGCACAAAAAAATTAATGAAGCTTAAAAAAGGAAGATAACAGGCGTTATTCATTAATACAAATGCAGGACTTAATATGGCATTTGGCATATATTTGTTTCTAACCCAACTGCCACCAT
The DNA here is from genome assembly GCF_048418805.1 of Vulpes vulpes. NCBI lineage: Eukaryota > Metazoa > Chordata > Mammalia > Carnivora > Canidae > Vulpes > Vulpes vulpes. The sequence continues at coordinate 62,646,130 of NC_132780.1, forward strand.
CCATCCTGCACGTAGGAAACACTAAGAAAGCGTTTGATAAAGAGTGAAAAAATTGTTAAAAAATGGATAAAAGTTTTTTTAACTTCTGTTAAAAAAAATATCAACATAATTTTTCATCTTAAGTTTTGCCTCCAACAGAACACAGCTCCTGCTGGGCCCTACTAACTCAAGGTTGAATGCAGACCCTATTTTTAGTGGATAATCTAGTGTTTACCTTAACTGTGAGATACCTAATTATAAGCTGTCATTAGAAAATTTGCATCATTGTACTTGCAAAAGCAAACTCACCCAAAATAGGACACTTTCTCATCTTTTAGTATGTTCATATTATACCAGTTGTCTCAGGCAAAATCCATAAGAGTCCAAGCTGTGTTCCTCCATTCTAATTGCTTCTGAAATACTCACCATCATTAAAATGAACAGACACATCACATAGTCTCAACTCCATTAGGGTTTGGCTTGTTTGGTTTGTTTTGGAGGTAAGGGGCTGTTTGTCCTTTCAGTCATCATAGGTAAAGGCTGCTCCATGGCATGCCCACACACCTGGGGCTGGCTTCCTCAGGTCAGTGAAACATTCGAAGGGCACTAGCAGTGAGGTCAACGATAAAGATCTCCCTCTCTAGTGTCTACAGCCTTTTTGTAGCCCTCTCTAATAATAGGATGAAGGATTCTAAGTCTGAAGTACATCCGTTAATAATTATATGATTATTTTTTTTTCTAACAAGTTCAGCTTCCTTTTCCCAAGCTGGTCTTTCATCAACCATTCTAACAGTGACTAAATGATTAGAATTATCACCCTCATTCACCTTATCTTCTTGTCTCTCACTTCTAGGGGAGGTGTTAATATAAATGAGCAAATAACAGAGAGGGAGAAAAACAAAGGATCTTAGAGAGATTAACTGATCCCTGAAAATCTGAACGTGACTGTTGTCACTATCATAAATCAATATGCAGGATCTCTTTAAACGCTGGATAAAAACCATATGTCAAAACCATGATTAGAAGGTAAATAAGTAAAATGACTTTAACAGAACTTTGGATTTATTTTGCCACTTTAAAAAGGTATAGGATAGATTGTTTTTTTCCTCTGGCCTCCTTCATACAATGATGATTACATTAAGGAGAAGTTTCAAAATTTCCACATTGTATAGCTGGGCTTTTAACCTCTCCCAAAGATCAGATAAAAGCTGCCAAACCAAAAAGCATTCTTGGCTCCTGTACACAGCTCAATCTTTAAATAGGAGTTTCAGCACGTCCAGGCAGGAGCAAAGACTTCTCCAGAGTCTTTATCTATTGATTAACTGTAGAGGATATTCTGTTTAAAATGAATCTTGAATACTCTCTAAAATAAGTGTTTCATTCTATTTTGGAGTAAAAGGTGTGAAGGGGAAAATGAGACATGTGTGCCCCTCCCCCACCCTGCAAATATATGTTACATTTTTGCCCATGATATTTCTGCAAAAAGCTAGAAGCAGAAGGAAAAAAAAATCCATTTGACAATGAGAAAAATCCAAGATCAAGTGCCAAAATAGGGCAGAAGTCACTTGGTGAGTGGCTCTCACCACTCCCCACTTCACACTAGGAACTGCCCTAAGGCTTGAGGTTAAATTACTAATGTGCCCCACACCTCCAAAGGGGGGAGGGAGACCTTCCATTTTCTGTGATTCTGATGGTTAAGATACCAAAATTCCTAGGTAGAAGCCTCAGGAGCCCGCATCACATTGTCAAGAGATGAGTGTAAAGTGAGAGTTCCTCCAGTGTTCTTTTATGGTTGTTATCTTTATAATCATTACAAGTGGTGAATCAGCTAGGAAAACAGAAACCACTCTTGTCTCAAAAAAGAAGAAATTTAACACAGGGAATTAGTTGCATAAGTAATAGGAGAGCTGAGAAGCCAAATGGGATGGTGAATTGTGATTTCAAGTCAGGAATTAGCAATGGCAGGATGCCACTATCTTGGGCAGGAAATAGAAAGGCACAAGGTGGAGGTGATGTCATCAAAGATCAGAAATGGTCAAAACAAGAGCTAGATCCACAATGGAGGAGTTTCTAGCAGGACCTGAAACTGTAAAAGGAAACAGGAGTTAGAATCATGAAGGTGATTTAGCAACTGCTTAGAGGCACCACTAGAAACACAGTGAATGGAAGAGATACCCTGGCTTCTCCCCGCCTCCTACCTTCCAGTCTCTACCAATGCCTTCACTGGTCAAGAGAATCTGGGAAATGTAGTTCGCTGAAATGTGAAGCCTAGCTGAGGATGGTTGAGAGAAACAAGTAAATGTCTGACAAAGGTGACTAGAACTAGACTCACCATTTGGGATCTCTGCTTAGATTAAGGGGTCTTCATAGAAAAAACAAGCCTTAAGACTACCAGCTTATAGATAAGACACTTGGGTGGCTCAGTGGGTTAAGCCTCCAATTCTTGATTTTGGCTCGGGTCATCATCTCAGGGTTGTGAGATGGAGAGCCCTGTGTCAGGCTCCATGCTGGGCGTGGAACCTGCTTAAAATTCCCTCTCTCACTCTCTCTCCCCTGGCCTCTCTAAACAAAAACAAAAACAAAACAAGACTACCAGCTGCTAGAAACTAATAGATTGAGAGCTTTGATTGCAATGATCTATGCACCCAGCTACCCTCCCTGAGCTACACAGCGAAAATATTGGACGTATTTTTGAGTCTTCGTATCTCAGTAGTCAGTTTGCTAGCTAGAAGCCACATCTGCCCATCCATGAAAGTTCAAAAAAAGTTTAACAAGTACTTTCAGCCAAAGAATAGACCCAGGGAAGGAATCCATGAAGCATTTGTTCCCAGAGAATAATAGAAGGGCAGATTGACTTAAAATAAAACCTGCAGAAAGCATGGCCATCAAAATGATTGTCTAAGAAGTCAGTGATTAAACTTTGGCCACCCTGCTTTGGATCACAATTGATCTTAACTCCAAATTTTCATATGACTGATAGTAGCACTTTTTTAAGCCTTTATCTGCCAACCCAAATACATCAGGCTAGTTTTATATCCTACTTAGTGGAGCATAAAAATGATGAAAGCTAAATGATCGTGCAAGAGAGAGAACTTAGATTTTTTTTAAGACACTGACTCTATTAGTTTAATAATACTCACCAGTATAGAATCCTGTAATTAAAGAAAAAAAGTACTTAAAAGACATTTTGGAGCATTCTGTTCTGCATTCCTCACTTGGTTTAGATGGCAATGCCTTCTTTTCCAAGCCCAGTTCAAGTGTTACCTCTGAACCTTTTTCTGTCTTGCTCCTTTTTGTTCTGATAGAACCTTGTACAAGTCTAAATGGTTGTATTTATTATATTATATTATATTGGAAGTATTTGTTGCCAGTCTAACTCTCTCAACTAGTGATTTAGATCAAAACAACCTGTCGAAAGCAATTTAACTTTACAAATTGGGCAAATATAAGTCTAGTTTGCACTATAATTTGGTCAAAAATTAATAACTCCAGTCCCTGTCGTCAAATCTGATTATTTTGTTGCAGAATGGGGTTGTTTTGCAATGGTCTGTGAGTTGCGAATTAAGCTTTTTTTTTTTTTCCCCCAGAATCAGGACTGGAGCTTTTCTTTTTATTTATTATTATTATTATTATTATTATTATTATTATTATTATTATTTTGCTAATGTATTTTCAGCCAATTGTTGCTACTCTGTGTTATTTGTAAAAGTTTAAACAACCAAAATATCCAATTTAGGAGATTGGTTGAAACAAATTTGCAGTATTAGGAGGCAAATTGGAACAATTTCAAAGTCCAAAATTCATTGGCTGGAAGACAATGTATAAGTAATGTTTTCCTTTTTATAGAAAAATATTATAATGATACCTACTCATCCTTGACACTAGCTCATAGGATACAATAAGTACCTAACAAATGAGTATGTGCTGTAGACTAAATGTGTTCCTCCAAGATTCACATGTTGAAAACAAATTCTCAGTGTGATGGTATTTGGAGGGATAGGTCACGAGCATGGAGTCGTCATAAATGGGACTAGTTCCCATATGGAAGAGAACCCAGAGAGCTCCCTCACTCCTTCCACCACATTAGGATACAGCAAATAAACTATGAACCAGGAATCAGGTCCTCACACGATTCCAAATCTTCTGGCACAATAAATTAATAATAATTAATAATAATAATAATAATAATAATGTCTCCCAGTCTCCAAAACTGTGAGAAATAAGTGCTTATCAGCCACCCAGTCTATGGTACTTTGTTACAGCAGCCTGAATGGACTAAAATAGCATGAATATAATTTTTGTTATTTTTTTCTCTGAATTCAATCCATATCAATAGATGGCACTCATTCTTTCAGGCCTTCAACAAATGTGTGTATACTCAAAGGTCTTTCTTTATCAAAGATTTTGCATGAATGCACTAGTTCAAATGTGATTCTACTGAGTTAAGATGCTATTTTTTCAAAATTGGGAAGAGACATTGTTTCTCTCCCTACTCTTCCCTCAGACAGTCTGTTTCTCTAATTCCCAGTTTCTCCATTCCTTACTCCTCCTCCCCAAATGTTAAGCAAAAGTCTCACTATCCATAAACCATATGCTGGGACAAAGTTATTCCTTTCATAAGTTATTTTCTGCCCAACACTAAGGATTTCATTTAGACAACACTCCTGAGGGCTCTCTATATCAGAGTTGTATATTACTGCTAAAGGCAAAGAGAGAGAAAAGAATTCGCATACTCATAAACTGTTATTGAGTGCTTATCTGCTTCCAAAGGCTGAATGAGAAGGTGATTGCAACAGACATCCTTAAAACCGATCCTAGCAAAGTGTCGACTTTGGTTTTATTTCCAGTTTATGGTACAGGAGATGTGAAATCTAATGTGGTATGTTAATGAACATTAATAGTCTATAATCAGTTTATAATAAGAAATCAGTTAAACAAAGAAGTAATTAGCTTGCTTAAAGATGTAATTAATAAAATTACTAATGCAGGTCAGGATTTAATTGCTTTTGGCAAGACTTTTGTTGGACTTACAGTAAGTTGCAGGCCCATCAGAGTACTGCAGAGAAGTAGTGTTTTTACAGAACACAAAGGGCCTTACATATGGTATGCACCCAAAAGTACCCATCCCACAAATGATGGAAAGTAGGCATGCTGCAGTTTTTTAAATGGAGCGCTAAAATGAAATAAGAATAATGAGGCATTTGGATTATGAGAATGGAAAGGTCGTATTTTAGAATAGTTTCCATAAAATAAATTATTTGCTGCAACATCAACCAACAGCTTTAGTCCTGAATTTTTAAATACCCAATGCAAAAAATAATAATAATATCAACATTCTCCTATTTGGCTTTTTATGGCATACTTTCACATACATTATTTTATTTAATCATTCTAAAGGAGAAAATGTCATTCATATATATATATATATAGTATGTATACATGTTTCAATGTAAACAGCACATTTTGGCACATTTCCAGAGTGCACATCAAAGAGCATAACCACAAGAAGCTGCTGGTATGGTGTGAGATGAGCAATTGTTGACCTAGGGGTCCATGGATGGGGCCTGTGAGTTTATGCTCATTTTTCGGAGATGAGGATCCAAAATTTTAATCAGACCCTCAAAGGGGAAAGAAGATGAAAAATGTTGGAAACCACTATTCTAGATAGATGCTGGAGTCACCAAGTAAACATAGTCAAGCCAGTTAATCCAAGCACTCTCCAAATGTAGGTTCTTTGAACTCTTTGTATCTGGAGAATTCTGCTAACATTGCTCATTTTTCTTCCATGATCCCTGTTAACATATGATGAAGAAGGTGAGTGGTTTATTTGAGGTTTTTTTTAATCCATTTGGGAGCTGTGATTAGAATACCGAGGAAAAAATGCACATGTGAGAAAGGAAGTTGCTACTATGTGTGGTGCTCTAGGTATTTTCTGCTAGACCAGGTTAGTTCAGCCAGGGGCAAAGTGCATCCTGATAAACTTCGGAAAACCAAGTATAGTCTCTCAAGTCACCAGGGCGCGTGCGATAGAAGAAGTGCTTTCTTCATTTGTTAGGTGATCAAAAAATGACAATCTGGATCCTGAAACATACTTTGAAAAGGTCTGTTGCAAAGCAAATCCTGAGAAGAAAATGTATATCCACTGGGGACAAAACTGAATCAGCCAGAAGCACCCAGAATTAATTAAAACAATGCCGTGGTCATTCCAAATACTGAGATAGCTGCAGATGTCAACTTCTTGCAATAGGAAATTATATAGAAGTGATTTATTTTCATTAAGTCCATTTTCTAAGTGCTGTTCCCGAGAACATGCATTGGTTTCCTGTACGTCACAGGCCGAGGCCTGATTTGTGCTTGTGTTCCAATTTTCTTCATCATAATATTTCCCCAACTACTCTGTTTTATGGTTATATGTGCAATCGATCTCTATATAGAGATTTATGTCAAAATAGATGCCACAAGCTAGGAAATGCTAAATTAATCCCATTACTCTCTTTTGTGGGAAAGAAATGCTTATTGTTGACCAAATACCAGCCTAACTGGCTGCTTTCTGACTGGAATAATATGTTCCAGAATGGGATTCCCGAGCAGTAGGGGTGTTCATTAAAACATTAATTGCAAGCTCTCCTGGAAACACTAATACTGAGCCACTAAGTATGAGAATAAATATAAATGTTTCCTTTCACCCAGAATCCATACAATGTGTAACTTTCTATTACCAAGCTATTGAGATTATGATAAAAGTTGTCCTTAATACCAACATAATAATAACAGGAACAAAAAGAAAAAAAAAAAAACAGAAACCAGAACCACAAGCATAACAAGTCAAGGTATCAGGTGAATGCAAGTTCAGGAGAGGATCTGTTGTAAGGCAACTGGTGAAGGATTGGCCCAATGCTGCCGTCCCATTACAGTTTGTTCATAGTAAAGCCATGCCTAGATCCCTAGAGCCTAATTAAAAGCAAAAAAGACAAAGCCCCCAAAGCAACCCAATCCTCAGGGGCTCAGCTGCATTTCTGCCCAGAGAACAGCCACCCAGATAAAGCCTGGTGCCCCTGCTCCCCTGGCTGTTCCTGACACCCTCTCCGGTTCTGTCCTGCCCTGGCACCTCCAGCTCGTGCCTTACAAGCTCCAGCTGTTTCCCTCCATCATTTCCTAGAGAGCAAATCCGTCAAGCAAGGCCAGAAGCCAATTCGGGATTTGACAGGTGTCTGACTTGGAGAGATCTCAAGCATGTTTCTTGAGCACTCAGCGTGGGCCCAACAGCTTGTGTTGTTTCCAGAAAGCCCATTCAGGACACTGCCAAGGACCACAGAGCTCGGTGCCCTGTGACCAGGAGCATGCCACTTCATCAGAACACGTGCGCTGCCAGCAAACCTGTCACCCAGGAAAAACAAAGCAAAGCCCTGTGTTCACAGACAGGTCTGTGGGCGCAGTCTGATGGGAAAATCTAATTAACAGGCATCTCTTGAGCAGCCAGTAATGTGCTCTCCACCAGCACAGGCCACAGGTCCTAAGATAGGAAAGCAAGATGACCAGTTTTGAAGTTCAGATCCAGGACTGCCTCTTGCTAGATCGAGGCTGGGGTGGCCTTTCTTTGGTTGATTCTTCAGCTGTTGGTTGAGTGCCTACCACCTGCCAGTCATTATTCCAGGTGCTTTGTAGACATCAGTAGACGAACAGATGAAGCTTCTTGTTCCTGGGAAGCTTACATTCCAGCAGGAGACAATAAACTTCATAAACAAGGTAACTATTGAACATTAGAAGATGAGAACTTCTATTTCTAAGTGTAAAAGTGGAACAGGGTAACACAAACAGGAGTGTGGGGGTAGTACATGGCTGTACGTGTTACAGTATGAAGATCAGGTGGTCAGGGTGGACCTCACTGAAAACCAGAGATTGGAACAAAGGGGTGAAGTATATGAAGAATTAGCCAAGGAGCTTTTTGGGTTATCCAGGGAAAGGGTGACCCGGGCAGAGGGACTGGCTAGAGCAAAGGACTTATGGTACGATGGGCCAGATGCCTGGGTGCCTCAGGTGGCTAAGCATCTGACTCTTGATTTCAGCTCAGGTCGTGATCCCAGGGTTGTGGGAGTAGAGCCCTGAATCAGGGCTTGAAAATTCTCTCTCTCTGCCTCTCCCTCTCCCTCTCTTTCTCTAATAAATAAGTAAATCTTCAAAGAAATAAAGATATAGCAGGGCAAGAGGATGGGCCATGGAAGGTCAAGAAACAATAAGGAGACAGGGCAAGAGTGAAGTGTGGGAGGGCATGAGTGAGAAACCAGAGGGGGCCTGAGGTGCACGTGGACCAGCAGGTTCTTGGGAAGGGGGGAGGCACACTGGAGAGGGGACAGAGAGCAGCTGGAGGCCCTCCCAGGAGAGGATGCTTAGCACCAGGGAAGCTGGAGTGCTACCTCTCTCTGGGGTTCCTCGGGGGGAGGAGCAGCAAGTTGCAGGCACCTTGGCTAGGGCTTCTCCTACCTCTCTTATGGGCAGTGAGGAAGTGAGATGCTGACACCAAGAGGAAGAAGTCTCCTCCTACTCTAGAGGTGCAGATGCTTCGATGGGCGTCTACAGCAGCCAGATTTCCAAAAGCTGGATCTCACTCATTCGCACAGACCTCCCCACCCAAGGGGGGAGCCCCGCACAGTAAGGTGGGGTGGATCCCTTCCCCTCAGGCCATATACTGTGCTTTCCTTTCCAGGCCTACCCTCCACCTGGATGGAGAAGAGAAAACGAGGGATGACAAGAAGGAGCAAGAGCCCTAGTGGCCATCCCGGGATCTGTTCCACTTGCATGTAAATGAGTTCCCGGAGTTGTTCCTCCAGCTTGTCACCCAGCAGCCCACTCCCCACCCCCCCATTCCTCTTCCCCTTCCCGGAACTAGCTGCCTGGTCCCTCTCTGTTCTACAGCAGGTTGCAGCTTAAAGTGTTGGGTCCCAGGGAGAAGGCCCAATTCCTAAACCCCAGGGAAAGCACCACCCTTGCCTATCTTTACCAAGAGAGGCTTCAAGGGAAGGCCTAGACAGCGACTCTGAGCTCAGTGCAATTTTTAACGAGTTGGGGGAAAGAAAACTGCCCTGGAGAGCAGGGTGAGCCTTGGGAGACAGGGAATGAAGGCACGAAAGGCGCCCCCAGTGGCCAGAAAGGGAGGGCGCCAGGGGCCTGGAAGATTCTAGGGAAGATGAGAAATTCAAGACTAAGGCCAACAGGGCAACCGGCCCCAAGACGGGAGGTTGAAGACAAGTCAAAAACAAGTTGCATAAGCTGGGTGGGGCGAGACTCAGCCAGGCTGTTGAGAGCGAGGGGAAAAGTTTAGAATTTTCCAGGAAGAAGCCCAGGGTCATTGCAGATGTCCCGAGCTGGGCTGCTCTGGTGGCAGAGAGCTGCAGGCCTCCCCCAGCCAGCGGGTCCCACGCTCCAGGGCCCAGCCGGCGGGCACCACGGAGGAGGCTCTCCTTTTTTTAAAAAAAAGATTTTATTTATTCATTCATGAGAGACACAGAGAGAATGAGAGAGAGAGAGGCAGAGACACAGGCAGAGGGAGAAGCAGGCTCCATGCAGGGAGCCCGATGTGGGACTCGGTCCCGGGCCTCCTGGATCACGTCCTGGGCTGAAGGGGGCGCTACACCACTGAGCCACCCAGGGATCTCCCTCCTTCTGTCCTTCTGTCCTTCTCCCGGGGGGTGGTCCGTGGAGCTGCCCCCCTCCATCCCCCCATCCCCACCTCCACCCCCCACCCCACGTCCAATCCCCCACCCACACACACCCCATCCCCACCTCCACCCCCTCCACCCCACCTCCACGCCCCCATCCCCCACCTCCACCCCCACATCCCACTCCCACACACCCCATCCCCACCTCCACCCCCCATCCACACCTCCAGCCCCCCATCCACACCTCCACCTCACCCCCCATCCACACCTCCATCCTCATCCACACCTCCACCCCCATCCACACCGCCAGCCCCATCCACATCTCCAGCCCCCCATCCACACCTCCACCCCCCCATCCACACCTCCACCCACACATCCCACCCACACACACCCCATCCCCACCTCCACACCCCCATCCCCCACCTCCCACCTCCACCCCCATCCACACCTCCACCCCCATCCACACCTCCACCCCCATCCACACCGCCAGCCCCATCCACACCTCCAGCCCCCATCCACACCTCCAGCCCCCATCCACACCTCCACCTCACCCCCCATCCACACTTCCACCCCCCCTACCCCCCGCACCTGCGCATGTCCGCCGGGCGCAGGCGCAGGGACTGAGGCTCGGGAAGAGCGGCCTGGGCTCCCGCCCTGGTGGAGGCGGCTCGGGGCCCCTGCGCGGAGCTGACTGAGGGCCGCGGGGCGGGGGGGCGGGGGGGGCGCTGAGGCCGCGGGAGACCTGGACCTGCAGCCCCCCCAGGCTGAGCTCCCATCTGGGGAGGGGAAGGGCAGCGGGGTCCCAGCCCCAGCCCCCGCCCCCCCCCCCGGGGTCCCAGCCCCAGCCCCCGCCCCCCCCGGGGTCCCAGCCCCAGGCCCCGCCCCCTTGGCGCCAGCCGGGGAGGGAGGCCGAGGCGGCCGCGGGTGGGGCAGCGCCACCCTGGCCCCTCCGCCCCGCACAGGAGCGTGAGCCTCGCCCGCGCCGCGATGCTGCGAGGTCACCTGGCGCCGCCCCGCGGTGTTGGCCGCACGGAGCAGCCTTGTCACAATCCAGTGGCGAGGGCTCTTGGCCCTGTGATGTGATGATTTTTTAAACCGCGGTGTTTGGGCTACAGTTAAGTGTGTGTATCATTTATTTAAAGTTCATGCTATTAATTAGCAAATGTCTGCTTTAACCCTGCCCGTCATTTGCTTCCAGAAAAGGGGGAGGGGGATGTTGTTGTTTGCTTTAAAACGAAAAAAATCTCCGAGTAGCAGAATGAACCACGAGTTGGCTGTGAAGGGGGGCGGTGAGCAGCGCCCCCCACCCCCCCACCTCCCCACCCCCGCGCGCCCTTCCTACCCTGACCTTGGCTCCCCGCTCATCTCAGCCTGGGATACGCAGCTTCCCAGCCCACGGCTCCAGTTCCTTTGACTTCCTAAAGATTTCCTTTCTTCAGATCTTAATGTGAGACAAGATTCCATCAAAATCCTAGAGGAGAACACAGGCAACACCCTTTTTGAATTCAGCCACAGTAACTTATTGCAAGATACATCCACGAAGGCAAAAGAAACAAAAGCTAAAATGAACTATTGGGACTTCATCAAGATAAGAAGCTTTTGCACAGCAAAGGATACAGTCAACAAAACTAAAAGACAACCTACAGAATGGGAGAAGAGATTTGCAAATGACATATCAGATAAAGGGCTAGTTTCCAAGATCTATAAAGAACTTATTAAACTCAACAGCAAAGAAACAATCCAATCATGAAATGGGCAAAAGACATGAAGAGAAATCTCACAGAGGAAGACATAGACATGGCCAACAAGCACATGAGAAAATGCTCTGCATCACTTGCCATCAGGGAAATACAAATCAAAACCACGATGAGATCCCACCTCACACCAGTGAGAATGGGGAAGATTAACAAGGCAGGAAACCACAAATGTTGGAGAGGATGCGGAGAAAAGGGAACCCTCTTGCACTGTTGGTGGGAATGTGAACTGGTGCAGCCACTCTGGAAAACTGTGTGGAGGTTCCTCAAAGAGTTAAAAATAGATCTGCCCGACGACCCAGCAATTGCACTGCTGGGGATTTACCCCAAAGATACAGATGCAGTGAAACGCTGGGACACCTGCACCCCAATGTTTATAGCAGCAATGTCCACAATAGCCAAACTGTGGAAGGAGCCTCGGTGTCCATCGAAAGATGAATGGATAAAGAAGATGTGGTCTATGTATACAATGGAATATTCCTCAGCCATTAGAAACGACAAATACCCACCATTTGCTTAGAATTGGAGGGTATTATGCTGAGTGAAGTAAGTCAATCGCAGAAGGACAAACATTATATGGTCTCATTCATTTGGAGAACATAAAAAATAGTGAAAGGGAATAAAGGGGAAAGGAGAAAAAATGAGTGGGAAATATCAGAAAGGGGGACAGAACATGAGAGACTCCTAACGCTGGGAAACGAACTAGGGGTGGTGGAAGGGGAGGAGGGCGGGGGGTGGGGGTGACTGGGTGATGGACAGTGAGGGGGGCACTTGACGGGATGAGCACTGGGTGTTATTCTGTATGTTGGCAAATTGAACACCAATAAAAAATAAATTTATAAATAAAAAAAGAAAGAAAGGAAGAAAGAAAGAAAGAAAGAAAGAAAGAAAGAAAGAAAGAAAGAAAGAAAGAAAGAAGAAGGAAGGAAGGAAGGAAGAAAGAAAGAAAGAAAGAAAGAAAGAAAGAAAGAAAGAAAGAAAGAAAAGAAAGAAACCTCCTCAACCAGAAAAAAAAAAATTCCTTTCTTCTGGACCAGCCAACCTCTCAGAGAACTGAACTCATTAAACCTCTAAAGGCAGAGTGTGCCCTTGGCATCCTGACCCTGTTGACCCTCTTCTGAGCCACATGACCGTGATGGGGGCCATCCTGAGCTATTAGCCACAGCTTGTGATGCAGACCACTGAGCCGCCACCCCCGTTGCAGCTGGAGGTCATGGGACAGGAGCAGCAAGGATTTACACAGGAGCCTCCCTGGTGGAGACTCGGGACCAGCAGCAGTTCTGTGTCTTTGGCCTTATAATTTCCATTCGGCCTGGTTTAAAATCTACTGTAGCCACTTAGGTCCCAGCCAGGAAAGAACTGCCTCTGGAAAGTCCAGATAAGCTGTCCCTCCTGCCACGGAAGCTGGCATTCATTAGGTAAGGTCCTGGGCTACAGTATACACATCTCCTCCTCTAATGAGCTATTTTAGGCAGAAAGAGGAAAGGATGATCCACTGCCGGCCGCTGTGTTTATAGACTCAGCATGTCCTTGAGTTTGTGTGAGTTCGGAGGACTCTTCAGAGGGTTACCAGGGGCATAAACTCGGGGGTTGGTTAGGTCGATGGGTGTTCGGGATGACTAAAAGCTATCATAAAAATGCACTTACCTTTTATTCTTTCCACCTAAAGAGCACACTCCTGAATGGACCTCATAAATCTCCCTTCTCAAAACCCTTTTTTGGTTGTCAAAGAAATGTCCAGAGCACCCAGACCATCCTGCGGGGCAGGAGGTGGGGGGGACACATTGCAAGCCTGGCTGAGAAAACAGTGCCACCCAAGAGGTCACAGCTAGAGTAGTAGAAATGATTGAGTCCCTATCTTCCAAAAAGGACAATTGGCAAACTAATACCTGGTAACCATGTTTACCTTTACCCAGGGTCACCGATGAAAGGCAAAATGTACCAGTATGCTGCCCTGAACAGCTTGGGAGAAAACAAAAGTTTTTGGAAATCTCTTCTAAGCACACGATCAGAAACATGGGCAGAAATGTATATTCAGTTTTCACTGCAGTATTACTTATAATAGTGAAGAATCAAAACCAACCTACATTAGAAGTAATAAGAGAAATTGCTAATAAAATTAAGGCACATCAATAAGTCAGAATATTGCATTGCTATTAAAAAGGATGTTAACCCAAAAGATTTAATGATGTGGGAAAATATTCGTGATTAAGTAAAAAGCAGATAAAAATTGCATGTGCGGTAGGAGTAGGACTGCATTACCAGTACATAATTTCGTTTTTATTTTCTACTGTGTTTTCCAGATTTTCTTCAAAGGACATGCATCACTTGTATAATCAGAAAAATCTAAAGGCAGAACTAGAGATTTTAAGTGCTAAGGCAATCACTTCACACGGTATATATTTAATGTTTCTCAAGATTGTTAATTCTCCAATTGTATAAAAATAAAATTTAATTTCCACGTACAGTTCACTAATTGAACAAATACGTATCCGGTGCCTACAATTTGCTGGTTAACTTATTTATTCCTAAAACCAATATTTATTAGAGATGGAGCAGGAGGTGCAGAAAATAACAAATTGGATTTTCTGCCCTTTCAGAACAAGAATCTGCTAGGAATTGGTGGTGATACTGAGATAAAAGACAAAAATCCCTTCCCTCAAGCAGCTGCAGAACCCCGAAAGAGGGAGGGACAAGTTAATAAAAGATGATGATGCCTAGATAAGGGTTAATACTCTGCTGACATGGGGTGGGAGGGGCAGCTGAGGAGGTCTGCGAAGGAAGGAGGGAGGAAACCGTAGCAGGCTATTGGGCAGGAGCCCAGTCCTCAGCCCAAAAGCAGGTAAACTCACAGTTTCTTTCTCTTGTCTTGGGTTGGCTCCCTAATTGCATTATCCTTCCTACTCAAGGAATTTCAGCTGTATTCAAAATAGGCAACTTTTAAAAAGTCCATTTTTTTAAAGATTTTATTTATTTGGGATCCCTGGGTGGCACAGCGGTTTGGCGCCTGCCTTTGGCCCAGGGTGTGATCCTGGAGACCCAGGATCGAATCCCACGTCAGGCTCCCGGTGCATGGAGCCTGCTTCTCCCTCTGCCTATGTCTCTGCTTCTCTCTCTCTCTCTCTCTCTCTCTCTCTCTCTGTGTGTGTGTGACTATCAAAAATAAATAAATAAAAATTTAAAAAAAAGAATAGTTTAAAAAAAAAGATTTTATTTATTTATTCATGAGAGACACAGAGAGAGAGGCAGAGACACAGGCAGAGGGAGAAGCAGGCTTCTCGCAGGGAGCCCGACATGGGACTCGACCCCGGGTCTCCAAGATCACGCCCTGAGCTGAACGCAGATGCTCAACCACTGAGCCACCCAGGCACCCCCTCCATTTCTAATTGAAAACAAAAAATGTCTGAGTCATCCAGGTGTACATCCACCCGGCTGCTTAGCAGAGGAGTCTGCAACAGCTGTAGACTGAGTGTGTCCCCCCAGATTCGTGTGTTGAAATCTCTGTGATGGTGTTTGGAGGTGGGGCTTTGAGCGGTGCTTAGCTCTTGACGGTCGACACTTCCTGAATGGGACTAGTGCCCTTTTAAGAGACCCCAGAGAGCTTCCTCGTTCCTTCTGCCACAGGAGGACACAGCAGGACGGCAGTCTGTGACCCAGGAAACGGGTCCGCACCAGACACCAGATCTGCCAGCGCCTGGACCTTGGACTTCCCAGCCTCTAGGACCATGAGAAATAAATGCGAGTCACTTACAAGGCGCCCAATCTGTTAGCAGCCTGAGTGGACCAGGACAGCCACCTGTATTTGTTAAGAACACTAAGGAAACCTTGGTTTCACAATGACAAAAAAGCTTAGAGCCAAGGCAAAGCTGGGGAAAAGAGGCCACATTTGTCTTCAGTCTCTATCCTTTCCACCTTTTAAACGGCTTCTAAATGTAGTAGGGACCCACGGATGCAATCCTACACTCTCCAGAGGAGAGCCTAAATGGTATTCCCAAATCTCGCTTCATCTAATTAGTGGGAGATGGGTGACCACCCCCACCCAGGTCTGTTTGCACAAATGAGTGTCTATAGGCAGGTTGCTGATGTTGCTGTTTGGGAGGAGGGTTGCAGGAAATATGGAGAGATAGGGAAATGGAGGAGAGTAGTGGGTGAAAGATAAGGTGCTAAGATTGACAAGTGGGGGTCAGAAGGCAGAGGAAAATATATGAATGAAAATGTCAGTTCATTGTACCCACATGCTGGGGGAGCCAAGGACATTCAGGTTCTACACGTCATCTCTTAGAGGCCTCATTCTTCTCTCTGATCATGAAAAAAAAAAAGAAACAAAAAATATGTAACTGACCTTCAACCCTTGAACTTTTAAGAATCTCAGAGTCATATTCAAAGCTTAATTACAGAAACCATATAGTCCACCCACCCAGCCCCAGCACCTACACGTTTTTCCTGACTTACTCTTTATGTTCTGCTATTGTGTATAATTTTCTTGTTCCCGATTCCCTAATTTTATTTAATCATTATTTTCGTACATGGCTTCTGTGGTCAGCAGATAAAAATCTTGTGTGGCGGGTCACTGACTATTAATAAATACATGAAAATTTGATTCTCAACAATGGCCTTGTGCAACAGTTAGCCCCAAGCTGTGTCTCAGTTTTGCAGATGAAGAATGAAGGTAGAATGAAGCCCTACTATGTCGGGCTGTGTATTGTGTAACTTGAGTATTTGCATGTAGAAAAAGGGTGGTGCTTTCAGAAAGACGTGAATCACAGAGTAGAATTTCTAAATCAGTGGAGGAAAGCTTATCTTTTTCATATACCAATAAGCCTAGTCCTGTCAACCGATGTCATGCTCTTCTTGCCGAAACATTACCTGTCTAGCTAGGTAAAAAAAAAAAAAAAAAAAAAATATATATATATATATATTATAATTATATATATAAATGTTATATATATAATGGAAATAGAATAATAATATATAAATTATATATTATATATAATTATATACAAATATTATATTTCTATATATATAATGGAAAAAGAATTATCAGGTAATGTAGAAAGTAGTATTTGGTCTCCAAGAGAGGTACCAGGGACACAGACAGGAGAACCAGCTGCTGGAAGAAAAGAGAGAGGGGTGAGATAAAGCTGAGCCACTTCAAATGAAAAATTAAATTAATTTTAAAATCTAATTTAAAGCAAAATAGAGCAGCAGATGTGGAGGGAGTTGAAACTCCTTCTTGGATTGTATCCCCTAAACTTTCCTGTTCTTTCATTCAGCCTGAACATCATTCTATTTATACCAAATAGCAAAACTGGATTAATTAAGAAATAAAATACTCCAGACAGTTCATTTCTAGGGATTGTTTGTACACAGCATGTATGAGAGGAAGGGAATGCTTGCCATTTTAATTTCTCCAGAAAGTAAGACCACCAGTGCTTTCTACCTCAAACTTCTAAAGCATATTTTCCTGTGGGGCTGTCCAAAGGCCCGGAATGATCTTTAAGGCCCAGAATCAAGTGTTCAGAGAATACATATTTAATTTTTGCCATTCATTTTTAGTCTGACAACACATAGTGATTACTGAACACCTTCTGGGAGTCAGAAGCTGCGTGAGCTTCTCTGAGCTGTAGCTGGTTTTAGAGCCGGTCCGGATGCCAAGATCCAAAATCAAGTCACAGGCCAGATGGGTCAAGATTTCTGCCCACCTGTCACCAGTGCGACAGGTCCTATCAAGAAATGAGAGAATAAAACTGCCTTCTTTGTGCTGTCACAGGACAAGTGTAAAATAAAGCTGCCACCAAGGAGCCGTGCTAGGAATCTTGTGTTTTTCATGAGGTGAACCTTGGCTCCCTGGAGATGGGGTGGCACCTCCTTCCCTCTGTACTGCTAGCTGTCCCTTGCTAGCCACAGGCATGACACCTGCCGGTACACCTTGCAATTTAATTACAGAAGTTGTTTGGTCGCACCCTTACCTAGCACAACCCTTCTTCATACAGCGGGCTTTCTGCTTAGTGATGCTCGGCTCCAAGTGTTCAAATTTTTTAAAACTCTACACAACAGCTTGATTGAAATCTGCCTTTGTGTGTATTCCTTGCTGCTGTATTTATGCATCACAATAAGATGTAGGTTCTAGTAACCAGGCAGGAGAAACCAGCTGGGACTATTCGTGTGCAAAGGACCTGATGTTAGTAAGTAAGGGGGAGAGGTCTCACTGGCCAACAGCAGCAGTAATATCTCCCATGTGTGGGCGCCTCCCAGGTGCCACATGCTGGGTTCGGGCTTCCAGGTGCTAGTTTCTTGGGGCTGCCATATGTGCCACGAACTGGGGGGCTTAACGAAAACAATGTATTGTCTCCCAGTTGGGGAGGCCAGAAGTCTGAAATCAAGGTGTGGGCAGGATTGGTTGCTTCAGAGGTCTTTGAGGGGAATCTGTTTTGTAGCTCCTGCTGCCTTGTTGGCAATCTTGGCATCCCTTGGCTTGTACATGCACAACCCAATCTCTGCCTTCACCTCCGTATCGTGTGCTCCCTGTGTAAGTGTCTCTCTGTGTCCAAATCTCCTCTTCTACGAGGACACGTGTTGCATGGGCTTAGCCACCCCCCGCCCCCCAGGACCTCATGCTAACTTGACCATCTGCAAAGAGCCTGTTGCTAACTAACTAAAGTGCCTTGGTTGGGTACTGGTGATCAGGACCTCAACATCTTTTTGAGGGGGGGACAAAATCTCACCCTTAACACCTGCGTTTTCTCAGTGTTGAGGCAGGGAATACGGTTATCACCATCACGAACTAGGATGCTGAGGCTTAGAAAGCTTATCTTACCTTTCCTGAATTCGTCTGCTACAAAAGTGGCAAAACAAGGGTTTGAATCCAGACAGTTTGACTCAAAAGACCATGCTCTTAATCACCACATGGGGTTTCCGAAGAAGCACCAGGAACTTTCCTAACCTTTCCGTTGTTCCACCATAGGTTATACTCTGTGATCATCCAGTCTACACAGAGGAATACCGGCTACCAATGTGAGCACCTACTGTGCAAACTCACGTTATTTATCCCTCCAAACAACTTTAGAAGTCAAAAACTCCTTCCTTCAGTTCATAGATAAGCATATTAAAGGTATTAAAGGCAAAAGAAATTGAGAACGTTTGGCCAAGGTCACAGATAAAGTAAGGGTTGAGCCAGGATTCAGCTCCCCCTTCCTCCCCACCTTGACCCTAAAGATGTCTGTCTCCCCACTGTGCTTTGTTGTCTTTCACACGGAGCTCAGAGAGTATCAGGCTATCATTTGTCACATGAAAAAAGAAGTCCAAGAAAACCTCACCACTGCTGTTTTTAAAAGCATGCACAAAACAAACCTCAATTCCTAAGAATTTGAATCATCTGGGAAGGTGTAGGAAAATACCAAATGTTTGTGTGATTACCTGGGCAACCTTGTCTGTGCTATGTAAATGTGTAATGACTAATCAGCCAGGGCAGCTGAGGGATTTTTCTAGATGTGGGCAGTTTTCATTCGTGCATGTGATTTGCCCAGCTATGTATATGGGAAAGGGAAAAGGCTTCTATTTACTTAGCATAATGATAGACCCAAACAAAAGGAGAAATCATTTCACTCATGCTTAGGTAAGACATTTTAATCTTTCTTAAATCTCTGTGTGTGTATTTTTGGGTTCATAGCAACTGGCAAGTTTTTTAGGATAGAAGGTGTGGGTACAAAGAGAAGAGGACCCTGGGCGGTGGGGATGCGTGCAGAAGAAGGCTAGTTGACTCATGTTTGGCAAGTGTCAAACACCAGTGGCCATTGATTAGGAAGATTTCCCGGCAAAATCATATTAAGATTTCTGGAGGTTGTTGATCATTATCATTTTTCAGTTTTTCTGACATTCACAAAAACAGAAAAATACAGATCCGGCTTCCCTGGAGACTTTGTAGTTTGCTGGCTAGCTGAGAGCAGCTTCAGAGTGCCATCCTGTGGTCACTTCTCAACCTGTTACAAAATTTGGCCAGAGCCAAGCCTGGCAGGGAGACTGAATGATTCAGATAGGATTGTGTTGGGCAGCTTGTGAGAACAGAGCTGGCTAGCCCCACATCTGATACAGGCAGCGGTAAGTGTGCGCGGTGGCAGAGGGTGAAAGTAAGGGCTTTGAGGATCCCTGGGGGGCAGAGCAGGAGAGGGACAAGGAGAATCTGAGCAGCCCAACTTGGCCCTAAAGACAGACAGCTGGCAGAGAGTAAATGCAATCATTGGGGCTTAGGACCACTCTAGTGATCGTGGGTTCCTAAGACAGGCTTTAATCCTTAAGAAGGAGGAATTGGTAAGAGTGAGGCTAGGCCCCAACCCTCAGGGAGTGGGTAGACCTGGGACATAAAGAACCAGAGCTAAACCCCAGGTATAGTCTTGCTCTTAAAAGAAGCCAGCGCCCCACATATGTTATAAGGAGTCCAGCCAAGCCCTGCCTGGGCCCTTCCGCACAAAAGTACTAATGCTGACACACTTCCCTGGCCACACTCTTCTCCACAGAAAAGGATGGGAATCTTGTCCACAAGATGGGAATCTTGTCTAGGGTCTGGAGCCTCATCATCAGTCAGAGCACTACAGGGTAAGCGTATTGGGCTCTGTGGAAATAAAGACCAACTAAATAAGAAAAGCAAAGGCCATGTGTTCTGAGCTGGCTATAGCAAGGGAGTCAGCCATCATGACTTCCTTCTGGTAGAGACTCCAGACAGAGGGCGCAAGGTTTTAGAGTGGAAAAAAAGTGAGGACTTCAGGAGTGCCCCGATTGGAAGCTGTTGGTCCAGGGAAGCTGTAGGGAGGCTAACTAGAAGTGGAACATCCTATATGACTGCTTAGGGGCACATATTTGGCTTCCTGTGGTTGGTTGTAAGTTAAAAACAAGGACAAAAATTAGGGAAGCTCTCAGTTATCAATCAAGTCCTGACTGTCTGGGGCCAATGGTTACAGAAGGTATTGTGCAGCTTCCTGGATTGTCACTAGAGATAGCAGCCTGGCTTCCTGGAAGTCTGACTTAGAGCAGACTGGCTTTCTGCATTGTTTATTGTAGATACGGGGATTGGTTTCCTGGGCAGGTTGCTGCAGATTTTTATATGCAGTCTGGCCTGTTCCTATAATTCAGTCTCTCAGCTCTGAAGGGCTATGACCCAACAATCAGCCAAGGAGGAAAAAATCCATGCTGGAGGCCTCCTCTAGAGCCAGGTAATGAGGACTTGGAATTGGAAGGAAAAAAAAAAAACAAAACCCAAAACCTCACCCTACCCTGCCCCCCGTCAGAATCAAGTCTTCCAGGGGATAAAACTAGTTGGAAGCCTAGCGGTGGGTACTGGGGTATATAATGGCTCAGACCAACAGTACAGATGGGCTCATGCTGAATACCTCCCTCCTGCCACTATTATGTAGCCACTAATATGTGGCCTGAGTCAGGATTGGATGAGGAACTTGGAAGAGACTTGAGCTTCAGGAGGAAGGGGAAGTAGTGGTAGTGATTGGGGGGGCAGGGGGTAATGGTGGCAGCAGTCGCAGTAGAGGCAGTGGTGGTAGTGGTGGCGATGGTGGTGATAGCAGTAAGGTGGCACATTTGGGGGGCATCCGGGGGAGGTAAGAAACATGAATCTGAGACTGCCATTGTCTTACAAGGTGTCTTAGTGCCTCTAATTAAGGTTTAGGGACTTTACCCTATCTGGTGAGAAACTGTATTTGATTTCCAAGAAATGCAGTGGCCGTGACTTGGAGAGGGCTGGGGTCCTGCGAATGCAAGGCCGGGGAGCCCAATCATAGGCACTCATGTAATTCAAGTGGAGCAAGAAGAGCTCCATCTATACAACAGGGGAGCTGAGGACTATTCTTCTCCTGTTACTGATCATAACGCTACTCCCACTTGTACAGCCTCCCTCAGCTAAGAAGTTACACACGAACCAACACAACTCCCATGTTATGCTCTCATTGCCTTCATTGTCAACTCTACATGCGCCAATTGGTGGCATAGAAACCTTAAAACCAAAGCTGTATTCAGTCTCTAGAAATAGGCAAAATGTGGGTACGCTAATCAGGAAAGGCATTTGGGAGCAGATGAATAGATGTTTAATTTTTTAGCGTCTAGCAGAGTCTAGTTCTATGTCGACGCTTGGACCTCACCAAGGGCCGGTGTGGAGCGATACAGTGTTCCCGAAGCTTGAGTCAGAATCTTGGCCCTACTCAACCTCAGCCTACATAATTCCTTAATATTTTTTATTTGAATTTATGTAGTTTTTCTCTTTTCATTATTTGGAAAGGGAAACTACACCAGTTTTGAAAAGGGGAAACCAGTATCACTTGTCATAAATAGAAGGTAATCCTAAATGTAAGTACATAATTAATCAAATCAAACTCATCACCCATACACTGCCCCCAAATTGTCTCCTGTGTCACCTGTACAAGAGCCGCATTTGGGGAAAACCATCCAGTAACAGCCCTGGCTCTTGTATCATGTTGCCTGGGTTTGCAATGTAAACGTAAAATCTAAAGCAGGTGTTTAGCTTCTCTAAGTTTGGTTTCCTCATCTGTAAATGTGGGTGTTTGCTTCATGGAGCTGTTGTGGCGATTCCATGAGATGCTCCATAAAAGACTGAACACAATTCCCAGCATATGATAATACACAATAAATGTTAGCTGTCTCTCTCGCTGTCATCATTATTTGCTATTAATATTATCTTTTTGGACTAGGTCACCTGTGTGTAGCTCCTCCTAGTAGCTGGTCCCCAAAACATTCACACTTATGGTCAAGAATTATGGGCAGGAATCATGGTCAGAATATACAGAGGGCAGAACTCTTAAAAGATGCTAAGACTACCAAAAATAAAAAGCCGCAGAATCAAGTCGGTAGAACCGTTGGGCCTTTCACATTAAAAATTCCAGTCAGTGAGTCACAGAACCTCAGTATATCAATCAACTCTTGATTTGTATTTTTTTTTATATTACCTATCCTATCCCAGCCCCTTGGATCTCTGTGATAATATTTTTTTTTCTCCTGGCATTCACTATATATCAGTCAGCGTCTCAGCAGGACTCCGATGGCGCTCACAAGAGTAATTGAAGAGTTTAGTAATAGAGCTACTGACAGAGGTGTGGATAAGAATTAAAGAGTCACCAAAAGATAAGGAAACACCCAGGGCCTAACACCAGCAGTTAGGTGTTACACCCCAAAGCCTAAAGGGCAAAAGGAGTGTGGAAGTAAATTTCTAGGCCCAAGATGGAGCCACTCCTGCCCAGGGTGCTCTGTCAGCAAATGGAACTTTAGTGTTGCTGTAAATGTTCCACTGGACCAGAAACCCAGTCTATCCAGTCAGCCAATCCCCAACTCCAAGCCAACTCTGGACTCTACATTTATTTCCTTGTTCCTTGATCTTTCTAAATAAGGTCAGATATGCAGCCCCAGTCAATCCTGCCCTATTTCCATGCTGCCACTTCTAACACCCTATAAAACTCACCCTGGCCCAGAATCCTTTGGAAGATTGCTCCCCTAGTCCATGAGCTGTTTTTCCTTGAATAAAGGACCTCAGACTCATTACTAAATTGTTTTCATTTTGTCATTTGGCAGGAGGAGGCTACTGCTGGAACTCTGGGAAAGCCAAAGCCACGAGGGGCCACCCCACTGTATGCCCACAGAAACTGTGGCCTCACCAGCAGAATGCATCCATAAGCTACAGGGAGGGAGGAGAGGCCATACTACCATGGGCACCTCCTGTCCCCTGCCAGGGTCTCCCAGGGGCTGAACCCAAATGGAGGCCAGAAAGCACGGGGAGCACTGGGCATGTGTGTCATTTTTAGAGGTCAGCAGAGAAAGACAGAGTTGATCTAAAGGACCAGATGGAGAGTAAACAGCACACTCATATAACAGTATGATGCTATGTATCTGTGGAGCCCCTTTGCACTCCTGAAACTCTCAGTTCAGTTTTGCACCCCTGAAAATCTCAGTAGAATGGGTTGTAAACATCAAGTGAGACTATACCTGTGTGTCAGCAACACAAAAACAAGGGAAGATGCAAACAAAATGGCCACGTACCCCTCGCCCAGAGTGCTGAGGACGCACCCCTGCAGGCCAGGGCCCACGGCCCAGAGCCCGGAGCAGCTCAGTGCTCAGCTCCTGTCCAGGAAGCAGGGAGCCGAAGCTGTCTCTTACCCTGTGGGCCAGAGCTCTGCTACCAAGGAGCAGGGGATCGGAGGTGAAAGGAATAGGCCCTGAGAGGGCCCCTCATGGCTCTCGTCTTCACCACAAGCCAGCAAACTCAGGAAGTGAGGCAGTTAAAATCGCTCTTCTACTAACAAGTAAGACTAACTTGTCTTCCTCAAGTCTTTTGAGAGAAGCACGTGGCTCTCCAAGTCTCAAGGGCAGATGCTAACTACCTGAGCCAAGCCGCCTCGAACAGCTTGGAGTAACAGTGCCGGCCGGAGTGCGTGCTGGTGTGAAGGCCAAAGGCGGCCACCGTCAGAGCGTGGGCTTCCAGACCCCCGCAGGAAGGCAGGTGACCTCCCTTCTCTGAATGCCTCCACTGGGGGCAGGTCGCGGGCAGACGGCACACTATTCTCTTGTGTGAGGACGCGAGCCTGTGCGGTCTGGCCGCCTCCTCGCAGCTACGCCAAGCGAACCATCCTGTTAGCAGAACAAGCCCCATCCACATCTCTCTCCTTTTAAAACTGTGGCAAAAATACACATAAACTATCATTTAACCACTTTTAAGGGTCTAGTTTAGTAGTATTGAGTACATTTATATTGCTGAAAGAGTTCTGGAGGTTGGTTACCTCTTATAAGAGTGAACCCTATCCCCACCGCCCCCTCTCCCCAGTCCCCGGCAGCCACCCTCCTACTTTCTGTCTCTATAGATTTAACTACTCTCGACACCTCATGGGAGTGGAATCATACAGTGTTTGTCTTTTTGTAACTGGCTTGTTTCAGTTACCAAACTGTCCTCCAGGTTCATTCCATGTCATAGCATGGGTCATAATTTCCATCCTCTTCAAGGCTGCATAGATATTCCACATTTTGTTCATGCATTCATCCATCCATGGACATTTGGGTTGCTTCCACCCTTTAGCCATTGTATATAATGCTCTTATAAATACGGGTGTACACATATCTCTGATTTCAATTCTTCTGAGTAGTCATTCACCCAGATACAAATTGCTGCATATCTCTTTTATTCTCCTCCATGCCAACTGTTTTCAGAGGTCATGGGGGGGGGGGGGACAGGACAGGGGGCAGGCTGATAGTTGAAGTCATAGCTCTGGGTTTTGTTTTTTTTTATACTTTATTTATTTATTCATAAGAGATACAGAGAGAGAGAGGCAGAGACATAGGCAGAGGGAGAAGACAACTCCCCAGGGGGAGCCTGACATGGGACTCAATCCCAGGACCCAAGGATCATGACGCGAGCTGAAGGCAGATGCTCAACCATTGAGCCCTCCAGGTGCTCCAATAGCTCCAGGTTTTAAGTCTCCATGTTAACCTTCTTCTGACTGTGTGGTCTTGGGCAACTTTCTTAGCATCTCTGAAACCCGTGTTCGTATCCTATAAATTAAAAATATAAGGCCCACAGTATTAGTTTCCTAGGGATGCTGTAACAAAATCCTGCCAGCTACATGGCCTGAAACAAAAGAAATGCATTCTGTAACAATTCCAGAGGCTGAAAGTCCCAAAATCAAAAGGTCAGCAAGATCAGTTCCTTCTTGGCAGCTCAGAGGGAGAATCCATTCAGCGCTTCTGGCCTAGCTTCTTGTGGCCAAGGGAATTGGCCTTGGAATCGGCCTTCTGGCAATCCTCAGCACATTTGGCTTGCAGCTGCATAACCCCCATGTCTGCCTCCATTGTTCCATGGCTGTCTTCCCTTGTGTATCCATATCTTCATGGGACATTCTTTTCTTTTCTTTTTTTTTTAATTTGTTTTTTTTTTAATCTATTTATGATAGTCACACAGAGAGAGAGAGAGGCAGAGACACAGGCAGAGGGAGAAGCAGGCTCCATGCACCGGGAGCCTGACGTGGGATTCGATCCTGGGTCTCCAGGATCGCGCCCTGGGCCAGAGGCAGGCGCTAAACCGCTGCGCCACCCAGGGATCCCATGGGACATTCTTTTCTCCATGGGCATCTACATTGTCCTCATTTAATAAGGACAGCAGTCATTGGGCTAGAGTCCATCCTAACTCACCACAACCAAATCTCAATTTAATCACTCCTGCGAAGACCCTACTTCCAAATAAGGTCACATCGACAGGCCCCAGGGTTAGGACTTCAGCATTACTTTCAGGGAGCCATAACTCAGCCCATAACATCCACCCTGCGGGATCTCTGGGAGCAGCATTTTGTAAATGCTAAACCATCATACTGGACGGGAGTGATGATTATGGCTAGGCTGACAGTGTGTGTGTGTGTGTGTGTCCTATAACTGCAACCAACCCCTTCCCTCTGTGCTGCTTGGTTTAGAGTGTTAGGTCCACTCTTGTTTACGGAGTGCCCCTCTGGTTCCAGCAGGGACTGCGCTCACTGTGTATTGTTAAATGTTCAATGTCATGTTTTGCCCCAGAGAGAAGGAGGAACGTTAAGTGTAGGCTCCAGGAGATAAGGTCGGCTCCTCACCCTATTTGTTGTTGCTTTTGGTCCCTGAAGAACATGTCCTCTGCTGTTTTTCATTACCCCCTTTTCCCAGAGGACAGAAAGAAACGATGTGTCTGGGACACTCTCGGGAAGTGAAACCATCAGGCCTGCAAGGTCACTGCGTCCTTCCCCGGCCCATTCAATAGCCCCCACATCCACAAATACCGCACCCCAGGGAGGCCCGGGCTGCCTCGCTGATATATTGTCTTCAGATGTTCCTTCGCGTCCTCCGTAACGTTCCAAGCTGGGACACACAAAACAGATTTACTGAGAGTAGGAATAGAAATGATTAACTCTCAACACTTTAACTATATTGCTGCTAAATGGCTCACTCACCCATGTGCCCTCTTCTCTAGAGGAATAACCATTTTCCGACATATGAAAAGCAGCACTTCTAGAAGAGAGAAAATTAGGATTTGATTACATTTAAAAAGGACTCGTTGTGATTCCTTAAAGGAGATGACCACAATAACAATAATGTAAGATTTTACTTCACATTTTTCGGAGCTCGTCTGCTGGAAAAAGGTGCTACTGATGATCTGCCACAAGGCCTCTATCCTGGACGCGCACAACTCGGGGCGGGGGGGGGGGGGGGGGGGGGGGGGGCTTTTACAGGAGCTCAGCTGATCTCCCTCAGGCAGCGGCTCAGCAGCTCTGCGACCAGGCCGCTGGGGTTCCTGCCAGCCCTGCACCCAACCGTCGAAGCTGCAGGCAGCCGGAGGGAGAAGTGACAGACGGGGTGACACAAACCTCTCAGAGGCTTCGACGGGGCCACCTGGTGATTTATTTACAGAGGCAGCTTTGCTGGAAGATCAACACCAGGGCAATCTGAGTAGGCAGGTCACTAAACCCTAAGGCCAAGTCAGAGTTTCAAAGTGCTGTTCTGTTTTGCCCTCTGTGTCTAGTTAGTTGGTTTTAATGAGCTGTGGCTTTCCAGTGAAAGCGTTCAAGATGGTGTCGTCCTAGGAACAGACCTCAGGAAGGGGCTCAAGAGGCAAATGTCCACCCCGTACCCCCTCCTCGAAGCCAGAGGGTAGCTCTGCATTTCACACACCCAGACAGACAGAACTTCAGGGTGGCTTGTCTGCCTTGTAAAGGCCCACCTCATGCTACTAATAGCATAAGTAATTTTGCTAGAAAGCCTGGGGAGGATCCTTCAATTTATTACCTGGGGAATCAATTCCAGCTGTAATAGAAAGACCTGGGCCAGCTGTAGACTGCAATGCGCATAAATCCCAGCAGGGGTTCAATGCCAGGATTCTGAGAGAAAAAGAAAGACACCCCGAGGCCCCCCCTTCCCCCTGCCCCCAATTTCTCCCCAAGTTCCTGCTTGGAGTGTGGGAAAGGAGACTCCGGCAGAGGCGGCCTCTGCTCTCCTGCTGGATGCCCACCCCTAAGGGGAGTGAACCACCGGGGTGCAGGCATGGGTGGCAAGCCGCAGAAAGGTGCAGAGGAGATGGGGCCAATGACAAGCACTGAGGGGAAAGCAGAGAGTGGAGGTCTGAGAGTGGCTGAGAAAGGAAGAACGAGCCGCCCTGGGAGTCCAGGAAAGTGGATATTGCCTACTGGGTGCCCCTTGTCCATTTGTCCTGCCAAGATGAGGCCCCGTCCGGCCTGCAGTTCTTTGGCGCCTTCTCCCAGGGGCTTTCTCAGGCCCAGGGAAAACAGAGTCATTTTCACTGAGGAAGCAAATCTAACCAGATGACCCAGGAGTGTGGTGCGGGGCAAACAAAAGGACATTTGTCCAGAAAGTTCGTTCTCCAGACCCCTTGGTCAGTACACCTTTCTATTCTCAACTCCTGTCCCTGTCACACAGGAGGCAACTCATGAGGACAGATTGTACCATTCTCCTTGCAGACATGACCTTGTCTTCTTGGACATTCTAGTACCCATCCTCTCCTCAAGCCCATTTTCACCCTACAGTTTAAAGCACCCCCACCGCAGGTCCTCACCCTCTCCCACGCACTGGGGCTGGAGGCCCAAGCCCAAGCTGGCAGGCCCAACACCGTGCAGCCACTGCGGACTCACGTCTCGTACAATTGTGCATCTGAAGGGGGTAAGTTTTCACTTGCTCGTAGTACGTTGTCAGTTTTTTACCTGGAATCAGGAAACCCTAGTCATTTGCTTAAAGGGAAAAAGAAAACCTGAACACAACCCTTTATTTCCTTATCAGAGCCACTCCTCCAGAGCGGCCACTGGAGAGATTTCTATAACTATACCCTGCCAATTAATTTCGTTTTAAATGGGTCACTAACAATCCCCAGTGGTGTTTTTTCTCATACCTTAATAGCAGCATTATGGCAAAGTATAATACTTTAAGGAATTGCTTTGTCTCTGTTCCCCCATAAGGACACAAGTTCCATATCTTCTCTTATTCACCTGAATCTTTTCCTACCTCTGTGCTATAAAATATGTCAGGGGATATACTTTAAAGTGCCCTCCTCTCCAACAAGTAACCCTGTAGGGAGGAAATCTTGCTCGGCCAAGCATTCATAGTTAAAGATTTGCAGATAATGGTTGGAATATTCTGAGAACAGTGCATCAGTTGTGATAACCAGAAATGACTTGTTGAGCTCCTCTCCCCAGCAGCACTGGGAGAGGCCTGTGGTTTTGACACCTGACCCTCTCATAAAGAGGAAGCTCTCTGGGATTCTCTTGAAATCTCTCAGACACAGGAGGGAAAAAAAAAAACACTGATCCAACTTCGGATGTCCTTGGGTTTCGCTTTACTGTTCAGTAACACACTGAGAACAATACCTAAAAGAGAGAAGAGGAAACTTGATTCTGTTCATGCTTTGGACACACTAAAGCTGCACTAGGGAGCAGTAGGCAAATGGTGTCCGTGGTAGGACATGGTGTCCATGTCCTAACTCTCAGGACCTGTGGGTGTGTTCCGTTATATGACAAAAGGGACTTGTCAGTTGCAATGAAGAGAAGGATCTACAGATGGGAAGAGTTTCCTGGGCTACCCAGGTGGGCCCAGTGTAATCACAGTGTAATCCTCATAAGTGAGAGAAGGAGGAGAGTGAGTGTCAGAGCGATAGGATGTGAGGCAAGTTGGACTGGACCTTCCTGCCTTTGGAAGTGGAAGGGCCATGAGCCAAGAATACAGGTGGCCTCTAGAAGCTGGAAAAGGCTTCCAGAAACAGATTCTCCCCAGGATCCTCCAGAAGGAATGCAGCCCTGCCAACACCTTGATTTTAGCCCAGTGAGACCCATTTTGGACTTCGGACCTCCAGAACTGAAGGTAATACATTTGTGGTGTCTTCAGCTTGCAGTAATTCGTTCCAGCAGCCATAGGACACCAATACAGAAAAGAAGTTGAAAAACAAAATTCTCTAGAAATCAGTGAAGTAGAGGTCCCGAGTAACCATTCACACGTGGGTAGCTTATATATCACGTTTGACCCTACGACCCCACTAGACACATATTGGAGCATGCCTCTCCCCTACTCCTACCTTCGGTCCCGGGACACAGAACAAAATCTTTGGCAGGGCTGATGGCTGCATGCTTTTCTCGTGCCTTCCTGCCCACCTTGGTTTATATGAACGACCCTTGCCATGTCCCTCTTTGATCCAGGCAAAAGCTCAGTGCGCCAGGTCTCTGCTACCTCAGGGCCTGGGCACACGCTGTTCCCTCTGCCTTGGTGTCTCCCCTTCCCTACATTGTCCCCTCCATTGCTCCCAGGCACCTCCTGCTCATTCTTCATCTCTCTTATCCGAGGTCATTTCCTCCAGAAAGCCTTCTGTGACCTACACTGCCAGCTTAGCTGGTAGCTCCCCACCCTCCCCCACATGTTCGATACCATCCTACACTTTCCTTCATACCATGTACCATGGACCTCTCAATGCCTAGCCCCAAATTTGTAAGTAAGAAGTCAAGGCACTTTTGTGGCATAAGTGAACTTACTGAACTGAAGTGATTTCCCTAAAGTCACACAGCTTGTAAGTGCTCGAGCTAGGAATAGAACACAGGTGTTCTGACTTCCACGTCTTTCCACAACTCCCCAAGGCCTCTCTTAGTAATTCCTGTTGGGGTGTCAGAAAAACAGAAGAAGAGGCATTATTACCAAGACTGGGGCAGTGACTGCTGTAGAGCCAGGCTGCAGGAAAGTCCTAGAGACAGATGAGCCATCAGAGGCAAGGTCTCCAGCTTTGGGCACAGGGTCTCTTGGTCCAGGAGGAGAGGCAGGACTCTCCATAGAGCCTGACAAACCCTGACAGATTGCTCAGGAAATGGTAAGCACTCACCAGACCTGCAATCAAATTAATGCATGAGGACAAGCAGACTATCAAAAGTGAGTTATTTAGCAAATCATGAGCCTCGTAGTAGGTACCTGCCAACGACTGAAATGGGTCCCCACAAAATATATACACTGAAGCCCTAATCCTCAATATGCCTGTATTGGGAGGTGGGACTTTTAAGACATAATTAAGGTTACATGAAGTCACAAGGGTGGGGTCCTAATCCAATAGGATGGGTGGCCTTCTAAAAGGAAGAGAGAGACAGGAAATGCCATGTGAAAACACAAGGAGAAGGTGGCCACCAAGGCAGAAAGAGAGCTCCCACCAGAACCCAACCACGCTGGCACCCTGATCTTAGACTTCCAACCTCCAAAACTGTAAGAAAATAAATTTCTGTTGTGTAAGCCACCCAATTTTTGGTCTCTTGTTATGGCAGCCCAAGCAGACTAAGGCCCAAATGCTTGTAGCAGTCATTTAAGTTGTTCAATGGTTCTAGGTAAGAATATAGCCGATTAATTCCTGATAAAAAGATCATAATGGATGTCTGCCATTTTGCCAGCCCAACATCAATGCCAATATTCTTCAGTGACAACCCCTGATTTTCTTTTGGAAAACATGGGATCTCTTCCCATCCCACCCGAAACTCATCACTGTAACAATCTGGGTCAAATTGTCCATCATGCCATAACTCCCCCTTGTCTAGAAGTAGTCACATGATCCAAACTAGCCAAAAATAGCAGGAATTTGAAAGTTAAGCACAGTGATACAAGAACAGAAAAATACTGAGGTAAATTTATTTTAATGATAGTATCCGGGGGAGGGGGCAAATACTCACTAGGTCCACTATCTAGATTCCTGGATGTACCCTAATTCTTGCCCTTTACCAAAAGTCTGGTTGGTCAGTTGTTTCTTCACTTCAGTGAGGTACCCCATATCCTTCCAGTAAATCCTTTTATAGTTTTAATCAGTCAGACTTGGTTTTGGTAGCTCACTCCCACTGTCGCTTATCTGCTGGTTCACCTCCTGGGAGTAAGGCA
Source organism: Vulpes vulpes (assembly GCF_048418805.1). Taxonomy (NCBI): domain Eukaryota; kingdom Metazoa; phylum Chordata; class Mammalia; order Carnivora; family Canidae; genus Vulpes; species Vulpes vulpes. The sequence goes on from NC_132780.1 coordinate 62,677,433, forward strand.
ACAGGTAGGCCTGCCACTGTTCCACCTCCCTAGGATCCTTCAGCTTCTCAAACCCCTGGGCCAGGTGCGTGCTTGGCACCATAACAAAAAGCCTTTGCTTCTGCAGGACCCCCACATCAACACATGTCACAGCCTAACTTAGAGGTGTTATAGCTTGTACACTACTGTGTGGCACTTAATGCCTGAATCAGAGGTAAAAAGATATCTTTCAACACTTGGGTTTTCTACAGTCTCAGTTTTCTCACCACGACTCTGGAAGTAGTTAAATGGAAGAGCCAGGGGCTAAATATGAGTCCCCACATACTGTCCAGAGGCACTGTCACCACAAATGGATCAGGAAAGAGAAGCTTGTGTGAAGCCACTCGAGCTGTTGATCTGTGCTCTACTCTGAATATTATTGCCAGTGGGCAGGCAAATCAAGTGAAACATATAAAGAAAAGAATCCAAAGAACTATGCTGATCCTCAGGCCTATCAAATCTGTGCTGATTTTTTTTAAAGCCAGTGAATGGTTTTGGTATAATTAAGGCAGATAAAATGCTTATACTTTATTGAAAGCTATCTGCAATTTAGAAAGAACTTCATTTAGAAAGATTTTAGTGATTAGTATACACATTAGAAAAATTGTACTATATTTCTGAAAATATTTTCTATTGATCCTTTTATCAACAGGAGAACCCTAATATTTAGGGCCATGTGGGTAATTGATCTGGAGTTGATGAGATTTCTATTCTGAAACATTTCCAGAACATTATGGAGAATAAAGAGAGTAATACATTTTTTGATATTAAAATGGCATGGATGCCACAGATCTGAAAAAGAGGAGGATTCCCCTAGGAAATCAATTTCAATGAAATTCTAATCTTTCTTTGGCATGAAGTTTAGATTTGGGCTTACTGTTTTCAGTCTATTTTAGCAGCTTTCCTGAAAATACACATCAAAGATCTGGAGCCAGACAATGAATCAGAAGAAGCTCTGAGGGCAAATAACCATGACTTTTGTGGTAACATTTGTGAATCAAGGAAACCCAGCTCCCTTTTTTCAGGCTTGATATATTTACACTTTTCTGTTTTGATGAAGAAGGATAGAGGATGAAGCGATACTTGACGTGTAATGATGAAGATTTGAGAACAATTTGTTTGCTCACTGAAATAGCCCTGACATTTTAAATTCTCTTTTTAAGAACACTTTAATTTGCAATTTTTTTTGTTGTGAAGCATATCATTTTTACAAAGAGGCTGTATAAAATGTATCTGTAGAGTTTAAAGAATCTCAATAACCTTGCATGGCATTGAGAAATAGAATATTACCAGTGCCCTTCTGTAACTTCCTGTTCTCTCTCCCACAGAAGTAGCTACCACCTGATGTTTTATATTGGTCATTCTTTTTTTTATATATATATAGTTTTACATCATGTGTATAGATCTCTAAAGAAGAAATTGTGCATATTCTTTGTGACTTGTGTATTTTGTTCAACAACTGTTTTTGAAATTACCTAAAACCAACGCGTGCAGTTTAGTACATTCATACTATATTATAATATAGTATTCCGCTTGAGGAACTATGCCATGATTGGTTTGTTTATGGATTAGTTAATGAATTTTTGCTACTTAGAGTAAGGCTACTGTGAACACATTTTTTAGGGCACATATGTCAAACTATCTTTAATGGACATATCTGGAATGAAGTTGCTGGACCCAGGTTGTGTACAAGTTCAAACAAATCTCCTAGGAAGTGCAAATATTTCTTAATGTGGTCGTGCCAGTGATCGCACATGCAGATGCAGAGTTTCCACTGCTCTATCCTCTTGGGTTAAGGAGAGACAACATGACCTAATGGTCCTGATGCCTCTCTCTTGCCAGAAAAATGGTAAGAAGATAAGGGGCCCATACAACGTGATAACTCTTTTTCCTTGAGATTTTTCCATGTGGTCCTAGAGACTGTAATTTTCTCCCCTTTCATGAGTGGTGGACTTCTAAGTTTTTGCATTCTGTTAGATGTGCCATTATTCCTGTGGTAGCAAGATGGTTCTCAACGAATCTTGCCTCTTGCAATTCCTTTCCTTCCATACTGTGCTCCCATAATAAATACAGCTGATCTACCTAAACCATGAGGTAAAGCAGAAATGATAGACTAGGATTTCTGACGTGGGATCATAAAGGACATCACAGCTTTGCCAGACTTGCTTTTGGATCCCTTGCTTGGAAGGAAGCCAGCTGCCATGTTATAAGGATACTCAAGCGGGTTCTCCACAAGGCTCACTCGCATGGCTAGCACACTAATGTTGGAAACTGCCATCTTGGAAGTGGAGCTTTTAGAAGACTACAACCCCACTCACTTCAGACTGCAGTCTTCTTGACTGTGGTACCCTGAGCAAGAATCACCCAGCTAAGCCACTCCCAAATGCCAGACCTACAAAAACTGTGTGAAGTGTTAAGTGTTTATGTTGCTTTAAACTGCTAAGTTTTGAAGCAAAAGAGAACTGATAATTTATACTGCTTGGTTTGAGTTTAGTTTGCATTTCCCTGATTACTTACAAAGTTGACATCCTTTCCTCTGGTTATAGACTGTGTTCCTTCCTTGTAAATATCTGGCTCATCTGTTTTCTCCATTTTTATATTGGTTTCTGTGTCTTTTCCATATTGATTCTTCTAAGTTTTACATTCTAAATATTAGTCTTTTGTTGATAATATGAGCTGCAAACAATTTCTCCCATCTTGGGGGTTGCTTTTTTTACTCTCATTACTGTGTCTTTCATCACCAGAATGTTTGATTTTTAAGTAGGTGAGTGTGCTAATCTTTTCCTGTATGATTTGCACGTTTGTCATGTTCTTTAAGAAACCCTTCCTTATTCAAGAATTTGAAGATATCCTCTATATGCTATTCTGAAATTGTATGGTTGTTACCTTTGACTTGAAATGTTGTTAGCCAGGGATCCCTGGGTGGCTCAGCGGTTTAGTGCCTGCCTTTAGCCCAGGGCATGATCCTGGGGTCCTGGGATCGAGTCCCACATTGGGCTCCCTGCATGGAGCCTGCTTTTCCCTCTGCCTCTCTCTCTCTCTCTCTCTCTCTGTCTTTCATGAATAAATGAATAAAATATTTTTTTGGAAAAAGAAATGTTGTTAACCTTTCACATTAAGTTTTTAACCGCCTAGATTGATTTTTGTTTATGATAGAAGATAAAGATCTGTTCTCAGGATTTTAAAAAGTATATGGAAACCAGATTGCCCTTAAACTGTTTATGAAATAACCTGCTCTTTCCCAATGATCTACACAAATCAGATTTCTATATATGTACAGATTGCTCTCTGGACTCTATTTCCTCTTCTGTTCCATTTGTCTATCTCATCCTATCAACATCGTAGTCATATAGTCTGTTAAGTCATATCCAGTAATGCAAGTTTTCCCACATTTCTTCTTCCTCCCTGGTATATGCTTCCATAAAAATTTTCAAATCAGCTTGTTGAATTCCACAAAAACCACTCTGGTATTTTTGTTTTATTGGAATTTCATCAAATCTATAAATCAATTTAGAGAGAACTAATATATTTATTTCAGAGTCTTCCATTCATAAGTACTATATATCTTTCCATTTATTTAGACATTTTCTAACATCTCTTGATAAAGTTTTATCATCATCTCCACAAAGGTATTACATACTTTTTGTTAGATTTATTTCCATTTATATTTTTATGGCATTGTTCACAGTATTTTTAAATAAGGTTTTCTAAATTGCTTGAATATAGACATGCCATTGGCACACATAGATACACTTACCTATATATATTGACTCTGCATCCAATGACTCTGACAAACTCTTTTTTATTATAATTATTTGTAGATTGTCCATGAAGAAAATAAATGTCCATATCATATTCATTTTGTTTCCCTTTTAATCCTTAAAGCTTTGCTTTTTCATGCCTTCCCACATAATGCTGAATAGAAATAGTGATAATGGGCCTCCTTGTCTTTGTTTCTAATCTTAAAGGGAACATTTTAACATTAAATATGACCTCTGCTATAGGCTTTTTCTACATGCCTATAAAGGACACTTGTAATATCCTTCTGAGGCCCCCCTTCCAAGCTGAAGTAATTCTCCCAGCAGCTTGGAGTCCTGCTGACAGAGAGCCCTCAGCTGTCTGCCTTCTTCCACTGAAAAGAGTCCCTTTGCATATGTCACACCTACTTTCTGGGCAGCCCACCTCAGGCTGACACATAAGGCCCCATCTACTCATTCCAGGTCAGGACAATTCCAAACGACCTCATTTCAGAGTGCTCTTTAGGGTTGGTAGAGGCTTTCAACTACAACCCAACTTATCCTCCTGTGTATTTCTACTTCCTTCCTTTTCCTTCCAGAGGTACTGACGCTGAGAACAATCCCTAATAAACCTCCTGCATGTTAATCTCCATCTTAGACTCTTCTTACGGAGGAATCCAAGCTGTGACAATAGCTGTTATTAGGTCACCAAGAATTTTTCTAATCTGAATAAATGTTGAGTTTCTCCAGTGTTGTTTTCTTTTAATTGCGTGTGTTGAAATACATGACTTTTTTCTTTTAATTTGTTTGTGAGGTAGTGAACAAATTAAAAGTGAACCAGGGGTGTGCCTGGGTGGCTCAGTCAGTTAAATGTTTGCCTTGGGCTCACAGAGGGAGACTGCTTCTCCCTCTCCCTGCCCCTTGCTTTTACTCTCTCTCTCTCCCTCTCTCAAATAAATAAAATCTTTAATTAATTAATTAAATGTGAACCAATATTACACTCATGAGACAAATGTAATAGATCATAATTTTTTTCATTATGAATGTTCAGATTCAGTTTCCTAATATGAATTTTGTTAAGGAGTTGGACCTATGGTCATGCTTGAGAGTGATTTTCGTTGGTTGGTTGGTTGGTTGGTTGGTTTTGGTTGTAATGTCCTTGTCTAGGTCTGGCATCAAGGTAATGTTAACTGCGTAAAATAAGTTGGGGAGTACTCTGTCAGTTTCTATTCTCTGAAAGTGTTTGTGTAAGATTAGAACTATCTGAAGATCGAAATTTCTTTGTGCAAAGATTTTTAACTAATATTATTTCTTTAATGGTTATAGGACTGTTCAGGTTCTATTTATTCTTGGGAAAGATTTAGCAAGTTGTACTTTTTTCTTTTTAAAGATTTTATTTATTTGAGAGAGAGAGAGCATGAGCTGGAGGAGGGGCAGGGGAGAGGGCCAAGCAGACTCTCCACTGAGTGGGGGATCCTGATGCAGGGCTCAATCCCAGGCCCCTGAGATCATGACCAGAGCTGAAGTCAGATGCTTAACCAGTTGAGCTGGCCAGGTTGCCCTAGAAAGTTGTGCTTTTATAAGAATATATTCATTCCATCTAAGTTTATAATGTATTACTGTTTTTTAATAATGACTCTGACATCTTTAGTTTTGTCCTTCTCTTCATTCATGATATTCTTTGAGAATATCCTCCCTTATTTCCTTAGTTTTTCCAGAGCTTTGCTATATCTTTAGTCTTTTCAAAGAATAAAATTTGAACTATGTTGATCCTATTGTGTTCATTTTCTATTTCATTGTTTTTACTCAAATTGTATTTTTTCTTTTTTATTTTCTGTGTTTATTCTATTTTTCTAACTTCTTGAGTTAGATGTTTAGCTCACTAATTTTGAGCCTTTCTTCTTTTTAAAATAAATTTTCTGTATTCTAATCCACTTTATTTGAATCCCCAAAGATTTGATGGTTAGTATTTTTGTTCGGATCTCAATATTTTCCAATTTTCATGATTGTTTTTGAACCTTACACATACATGGGGCTTTCTAAAATATCTAAATATATAGGATATTCTTAGTTATATTAATAATATCTTAGTTAGAGAAGTGATCTATGTGATACCATTTCTTTGACTTGAGGTTTTATATACAGTGGGTGTGGGAGCTCTGATTATGACCTAGCACCATGTCAATTTTCAAAATGTTTTATGTGTGGTTCAAAAAAATGTGTATACTCCAAATTGAGAGATTAGGTTTCTTGATTTTGCTCTTTAAATCTTATATACCCAGAAAGATATTTTGTCTGCCTTATCGGTCATATGCTATGAAAGATATTTAATTTAATATCTCCCACTATGCTTATGGACTTATCTTTGTAGTTCTGCCCATTTCTGCTTTCTATAATTTGAGATTTCATTAAATACATAGAAGTTTTTATTTCTTATATCCTCCTTATGAATTTAACTTTGTCATGATGGGACTTCATATTTGACTTACATCGTATTTTGTCTAATATTATTAATTTAGGTATACCAGTTTTCATTTAGATGTTTCCTGTATGTCTTTTCAATCCTTTGACTTTCAATATTTTTTTGTGTTTTTATGCTTATGTATATATCTTACAAAGAGCATAGTGCAGAATTTTATTTAGTTTGACAAAATTTGCCTTTAGCTAGAGAATTATTACAATATATATTTGGATTTATCTCTAGATCTGTATCGTGATTTTTATTTGTCTTACTTTATCTTTTTCTTTTAGCTTTTTTGCCTTCTTTTATTTATTTTTCCATTGAAGTATAGTTGACACACTCTTACCTTAGTTGCAGGCGTACAACTGTGACTTGACAAGTTTATATGTTATGCTATACTTACCACAAGTGTAGCTACCATCTGTCCTCATTAAACACTATTACAATACCATTGACTATATTCCCTATGCTTACTTATTCTATAAATGGAAGCCTGTACCTCTCACTACCCTTTTTTTCATTTTGCCCATCCCCCTAACTCCCTCACCTCTGGGAATCATCTATTTGTTCTCTGTAATTATGGGTATGTTTCTGCTTTTGTTTGTTCATTCATTCGTTTTATTTTTTAGATTCCACAGCAAGTGAAACTATATGGCATTTGTTTTCTCTGTCTTATTTCACTTAGTTTAGCATAATACCTTCTAGATCCATCCATGTTGTCACAAATGGAAAGATCTCATCCTTTTATGGCTGCATAACATTCCTGTGTGTGTGTCTGTGTGTGTGTGCGTGTGTTTGCACGCCCAAATGTGAGTCCATCTGTCTCTGTGTATATATACACATAACGACATCATCTTTATCCATTCATCTATTGATGGACATTGGGTTGCTTCCATATTTTGGGCTATTGCAAATAATACTGCAATAAACATAGGAATTCATGTATCTTTTCAAATTAGTGTTTTCATTTTCTTTGGGTAAAGACCCAGTAATGGAGTTAATAGATCGGGTGTTATTTGTTTTTAATTTTTTGAGGAACTTCCATACCATTTTCTAAAGTG